>NW_006408520.1:15976552-16047487 GCF_000296735.1 Chrysochloris asiatica
ATAATGTTGTTGTTGTGTATTGTCAAGTCAATTTGTATTCATGGAAACCCATGTGACATAGTAGAACTGCCCCATAGAGTTTCCCTTTGTTGTAATTTCTATGACAAATCACTAGTCTTTCTGCAGACCCAACCTTTCAGTTAGCATCCAACTACTAACCATTGCGCCAGTAGTGCTCCTTCCACACATAATAGATTCTCTTAGATATCTGATGTGATGTTAAGCCAAAGATCAGCTTAGGACAGCTGATATAGAAAATGAACTTGGTCACATATCAGAGTTTTCAGCTGGGCCTGATCACAAACATATTCATATTTAGTGTCCTCATTTAAACTATAACAACTAGAAGCATCTCAAGATCATTTTTAAACACACTGTAAAACCAAAGATGCTGAGTAAGCAGAAAATCTGGGTCAATTCCAAAATAGAATCTCAAACAGCTTCCACTCATGGAATATCTGCTTAGTCGCAGACATAGTACAAAGTAATTTACACACCTCATTTCATTTCATCATCGCAGCTTCCTTCAAGATGGGTGTGATTATCCCCAATTTACAAACAAGTAAACTAAGGTGCAAAGATCCAGAGAACCTCTTCCAAAGCCATGAAGCCAGTAAGCAGCAGAGTTGAAAGTTGACCACATTCTTTCTACTGCACGACACTGCACCGTAGAGTGGAATATGGATCTCTTCAGAGCTCTTCATTTCCCTTTGCTCTCCTTCTGGCGATTGTAGACATGTGCTTTGACCCCATACCATGCAGCCAGCACCCAGGAGGAGCTACAAGCAGGCCTTCCCTGTGTACAGAAAATGTTGTGGCATGAAAAGTGTCTTTCTGGTCTCTGACAGCTAGGTGTGTGATTAATTAGCAGCCCTAGAGGCTGTTCTCTGAAATCCATTAGGACAATCACATGAAGTCATGCTTCCCACGGGTTGCTCCAAGCCAAAGACTGAAGACACTAGGGCAGGCAACTCTTGGGAGACAGGGAATTTCTCCGACATTTCTCTGAATTTCCCTTTAGCTTTACCAAACTTCCTTAGACTGCATTGCCATCTAAGACGTAACTTTCCTTTCTTCTCTCATTCACAAGAGTCAGACCTGCATCCCAATCTCCTGGCATCTCCCAGCTCCCTTTCTGTGATCCCTTACTATTATTTCTCTTGGTAAATCTGTATGTCTAAGTGTTGAAATCTGCTGCTAATATAACATTGCTTACCTGGTTCCTGTTCTTTTTTATACTTCCTGGCTTTAAGTTGTATGCCACAGGTCCCCAGCACCCAACTTCAATGTATGTTACTATTCATATCAAAACAAATTCATTGTCTCGAGTCAATTCTAACTCACAGTGACATTCTAAAATGGAGTGCAGTGCCCCATAGGATTTCCAAGGGTTTCTTTACAGAAGCAGAATGCTACATTTCTCTCATTGAACAGCTGGTAGTTTTTGGTTAGCAGCCATGTACTTAATCACTGAGCCACCAGGACCCTTTACATTACCAACCTCAAAACTGTGGGTAGAACTAAACTTTTCCCCTAATTTCAACATTTCCCTATAAGCATCAATTTATCCCTCTTACTTTCTCTGGGAGTGTCTGGGTGGCAACAATGGTTAACACTCTCAGCTGCTAACTGAAAGATTGAAGGTTTCAGTACATCCAGAGGTGTCTTGGAGTCTTGATGTGGCACTGTAGGATAAGCTCTTGACCATACGGTCAATTTGAACCTCAAGGTCAGCGGTTCAAACTTACCAGCCACTCCTCAGAAACTCTATACAGGGTCCTTATGAGTTAGAACTAACTCAGAGGCACTTAACAATAACAGAGATATCTTAGAAGAAAGGCCTGAAAATCTACTTCTAAAAAATTAGTCACTGAAAATCCTACAGAGCACAGTTCTACTCTGATGCCTGTGGTGAATCAACTGGGTGGCAACTGTTTTTCTGTTTGAATATCCACTCATTGGAGAAAGGAAAGAAAGAAGGGGGAATGGGGAATGTCATAAGCTTCTAAGTAGTAAATACTAACAATTTAATATGGTATCTCTCCAAAGAGTTTATGCATTTTAAAGATGCCACATAGAGTTGTCACTTAACCCAAAGGAAAAATCTATAGAACTTTTTGGCAATCCAAATCAGGGAGTTCAGGAGATGTTGAATTCAAATTTAAATAGCAAAACCACTGAGTGGATTACTGGTGTGGCACTGTAGGATAACCACAAAGTTGGCCATTCAAACCCACAAACTGCTCCTCAAAAATCCTATACAGGTTAACTATGAGTCAGAACCAACTCCACGACACTTAACAATGGCTCCTGGATGGAATTTAAGCAGTGTTTCCCCTTGATGGGAAGATCTTTTTCAGATCAGAGCAATTTACCCTCCTGAATAACACTTTTAAATCAATACCAGATTAGACTTCTAACCAAACACATTCTTTTCAAAAGAGTTACCCAGAAATATTCTTCTTTATGCAGGTTGTGGGATTTCCATTCAGCCTACTGTAATCTGGAGAAAGCAGCCCAAATTCCAGCAGATATGGAAGAGGCATTTAATAATATTTTACCTTTGCCTTCCATCAGCCTCCCCCAAATTTTGTACTGTAAAACAAGCCAAGAACTATTATTGAGGCATGTTTAATCAGCGAAGTTACTCCATGCCAGGTTTTACAAAACACTGGCTAAGCCCTTCTCTAAGTCCTTTGGGCAAGTTGTCTTATTTACATGGACTTGTTCCTTGATAGAAAAAAAAAAAAAATAGAAATTTAAAAAATAATAACAAGTAGCAAATGGGAGATACTCCTCTGTTTCCCTAAAAGTCATGAGTGAAGAAGTTAACATCTTCCAAGTACTTCAAGATACATGACAAAGCAAACAATTCCCTCTCATTGGCTGGAAGGTGTTTATGGGTGCTCAGATATTAAAATATGCATATATGTGTATATTTAATATTTACGTATAAAAGGAGCTCTGGTAGCATAGTGGTTACGAAGCGGACTGCAAACCTCACAGTCAGCAGTTCGAAACTACCAGCTGTTCCGCGGGAGAAAGATGAGGCTTTCTGCTCCCGTAAAGATTTACAGCCTCAGAAACCCTGTACAGGGTCTCTATGAGTCGGAATCTACTCCACGGTACATCACAACAACATAAATACATATTAATGTGTATGTATATATATATGTGTGTGTGTGTGTGTATATATATGTTGTTGTTGTTGTTAAGTGCCGTTAAGTCAGTTCCGACCCATAGCGACCCTGTACAGGGTTTCCGAGGCTGTGATTCTTTATGGGAGTAGAAAGCCTCATCTTTCTCCCGCGGAGAGGCTGGTAGTTTCGAACTGCTGGCCTTAAGGTTCACAGCCCGATTCGTAACCACTATGGTGCTGTAGGATCAGCATTAGACTGCAAACCAACCACAAGGTCAGCAGTTCAAACCCACCAACTGCTCCTTGGAAACTATATAAATAAATATATATATATATATTTGTTGTTGTTGTGAAGTGCCAATGAGTAGGTTCCGACCCATAGCAACCTTGTATATGGTTTCCAAGGAGAGCATGAACCGCTGACCTTGCAGCAGTTCAAATGGCTTTGCAGTCTGGTGCATTAACCCACAGCGCCACACCAAGACTCATAAAACACACACACAAAAAAAATATATATATATGTTGTTTTTAAGTGCCATCACGTGGTTTCCAACTCATACAGACCTTGTATAGAGTTTCGGAGGAGTGGTTAGTGAGCTTGAACCACCAACCTTGCATTAACCCACAGTGCCACATCAGGGCTCCATATAGTGAAAGAGACAGAACACTTAATAGAGTTGAGTAATTATGCCACCATTCAAATGAATACACCCAGTATGAAGTCGACAAATAAAGCATAGTATCACACGCACACAGAGGTCTCATTTCACACTAAATACATAAATACTCTCACACATACACACACATACAAAAGCAAGAAGAAAATTAACCTTGTAATATAAAGTTAATGGATCATTACTTCTCTACATTTTAAACACGGAAGTTCAGAAATTTGCATTTAATGGTAGCCAAGGTTTTCAACTCCTTGCCAGCCAGCACAGTCTGGCAGACAGAATCCCCCAAACTATTAATCCAGAGATGTACTCCCACTCCAGCCATCAATTTATCATGTGACACTAACAAAGCCACATAACCTCCTTTAGTCTCCATTTTTCTGTCTCTAAAAGCAAAATGATACATTCAAAATAATTTCAAATTTCCTACTAGCTTCCCCGGAAGCTCATGAATATTTATGTGATGTTATTCAAAAATCTTCCCACTATGAAACACACACTACTAACCAATCACAACCCCAAACCACAGAGATGCTGTGTCCTGGGAGCTAACTCACCCACCTGAGTCAGAATGCTGAAGAGTATCAGTGAAATGGAAAAGGACATCTTACATAGAATCATGAGAACTGAGTGAATAAAAGATTGAGTCCAGGGACTATGCCCTCCCTAGTGATATGATCCAGCTATGCTGCAGCCTGGGAGGCTTAACAAGAGTATTCAAAAATTTTAAGTTGCCCTTTTCAAAAGTTTAGGGACCACTGCTTCTCTTTCCCACCAGCAATCCCTACTGTGCAGAAGGGACTAAAATCTCTATCTCCTCTACAAAAGGGAGAAAGTTCTCCAGTGTGCACAAAGTAGAGCTTAGTGCAACAAGAGTTTCTGTTATGAGTGTAAAGCATCACTCTCCTGGGAAATTCTCCTCTAGAGGGGCCCTCTCTGTGATGCCGCTCTGTGTGCCCTCGTAATCATTTGCGCATGTCTCTTTCTCAGTGTTACCATTTCTCCTCTGCTCATTTGTCTTCCTGATAGATGGTGAGTTCCCTGAGGGCAGATTCCTCTTTAATAAGGGACCTAGCACAGTGCCTAGTACACAATCAACACTCAATAATCCTGAGATTGTTGTTGCTAGTTGCTATCGGGTAGATTCTGACTCATGGAAACCCCACGTGTGCAGAATACAACTTCTCTATAGGGTTTCCAAGGCTATGGCCTTTCTAAAGCCTATGTTCTGAGGGGCCTATAGGTGGGTTCCAACAGCCACTTTTCAGCTAATAGCTAAGCACTTAATCATTTGCATCACCCAGATAACAGGGAATAAAGAATAGTTGCCTTTAATGGCAAGGAATCTACAAGGATGATTAAGATTAGAAACCAAGAATTTAAGATAAATTATATAAAAAGGAGAGCAAGTTTCAGAGTCTCTTCTGACATCCATTTTGATTTTTTCCTTCTTTCTTGTCTCCTTAGTGACCTTTTGCTTTCTTCCTGTGTGATGTTCTTGATGTCATCCCACAGTTCTTCTGGTCTTTGGCCTTTAGTGTCTAATGCATCAAATGTGTTCTTCAGATGATCTCTAAATTCAGGTGGGGTATATGCAGGTCATATTTTGGCTCCTGCGGACATGTTTTAATTTTCTTCAGCTTCAACCTGAACATTCATATGTGTAACTGATGGTCTGTTTCAAAGTCTGCCCCTAGCCTTGTTTTGGCTGATGTTATGGAACTTTTCCATTGTCTGTTTCCACAGGTGTAGTCTAATTGATTTCTGTGTATTCCATCTAATGAGGTCTATGTGTATAGTTGTCTTTTATGTTTTTTTAAAAAGCTATTTGCAATGAAGAAGTCATTGGTCTTGCTAAATTCTGTCATGTGGTCTCCAGCATCATTTCTATGACCAAGGCTGTATTTTCCAACTACTGATCCTTCCTCTGTATTTCCAACCTTTGCATAACTATCACCAGTAATTATCAATACGTCTTGATTGCATGCTTGATCAATTTTAGACTGATGACGTTGGTAGAATTCTTAAATTTCATCATCACTGATTTTATTGGTTGGTGCATAAATCTGAATAACAGTGATATTAATGGGTCTTCCTTGTAGGCATATGAATATTATCCTGTCACAGACTGCATTGTACTTCAAGACAGATCTTGATATGTTCTTTTTGATCATGAATAAAAGGCCATTTGTCTTCCATTTGTCATTCCTGGCATAGTAAACCATGTGATTGTTAAGTTCAAAATGGCCAATACCAGTCCATTTCAGTTCATGGATATCTATGTTTATGTGTTTCATTTCATTTTTGACAATTTCCAATTTTCCAAGATTCATACTTCGTGTACTCCATGTTCCAATTGTTAATAGATGTTTATAGCTGTTTCTTTTCATTGTGAGTGGTGCCCATCAGGAAATGAAGGTACCAAAGGCTTTACTCCATTCGCATCATTACAGTTCATTCTACTTTGACAAAGAGGGATTTCCCCAATTTTATTTTGAGTACCTTCGAACCTGAGGGACTCATCTTCTGGTGCGATATACGATAACACTCTGGCGCTCTTCATTATGTGTCGGTTGTCAATAATAGATACGAAAAATATACTAATTTGAAACTTACCTGGACAGTAAAACTCAATAGTAACTACAATAATTGTATAGAAACTTACACCAGCAGATGAGTCCCTCAGGTTGTAAGGCATGAGTATTGATAGTGATTCCAAGTAAAAGTCTCTGATAACTACAATCTTTTCTCCATTTATCACGATGTCATTTATTGGTCCAGTAGTGAGGATTTTTGTTTTCTAGACATTGAGGTGCAGCTCATGTCAGAGGCTGTGGTTTTTTATCTTCATCAGTAAGTATTTTAAGTCCTCTTCACTTTTAGCAAGCAAGGTTGTATCATCTGCATATTACAGGTTGTTAATGAGTCTTCCTTCAATTCTAATGCCATGTTCTTTTTCATATAATCCAGCTCCTTGAATTATTTGCTCAGCATACAGATTTAATAAAAATAGTAAAAGAATACAACCTTGATACACGACTTTCCTAATTTTAAGCTATTCAGTGTTCCCTTGTTCTGTTCAAATGACTGCCTCTTGGTCTATGTACAGGTTGAGCACAATTAAATGTTCTGTAGTACCCATTTTTCTCAATGGCTTGTCATGATCCACACAATTAAAAAGCCTTTGAATAGTCAGTCAATCACAGGTAAATATCTATTAGATATTCTCTGCTTTCAGCCACGATCCATGTAGCACTAGCAATGCTATCCCTCATTCCAAGTCCTCATGGAATCCAGCTGGAATCTCTGACAGTTCCCTGTCAATGTAATTTTGCAGTCATTTAAAAACTATCTTTAGCAAAATTTTACTTGCATGTGGTATTAATGATATTGTTCAATTTCCACATTCCATTGGGTCACTTTTCTTTGAAATGGACACAAATATGAATCTCTTCCAATGAGTTGACAAGGTAACTGTCTTCCTAATTTCTTGCATCCATTTGGTGAAAGATTTCAATTTGTAATCTGTCAATTCATGGAGTCTTGTTCTTTGCCAGTGCCTTCAGTGCACCTTTGACTTCTTCCTTCAGTACCATTGCCTCTTGATTATATGCTTCCTATTGAAATGTTTGAACATCAACCATTGATTTTTGGTACAATGACTGTCTATTTATCCCATCTTCTTTGGATGTTTTCTGCATCATTCAATATTTTGTCCATAGAATCCTTCAGTATTTCAAGTTGAAGCATGAATTGTTTTCAGTACTTCCACCTTGAGAAATGCTGTATGTTGTTCTCTTTTGGTTTTCTTACTCCAGGTACACATTTCATTATAATACTTGACTATGTGTTTTCAAGTTGCCCTTTGAAGTTTTCTGTTCAGCTTTTTTACCTCCCATTTCTTCCATTTATTTTAGCATCTCTACACTTAAAAACAAGTGTCATATCCTCTTCTAACACCAATTTTGGTCTCTGTTTCTTTCTATCTTCTTGATGACCTTTTGCTTTCTTCCTATATAATAATCTCGATGTCATCCCAAAACTCTTCCAGTCTTTGGTCATTATTTCCTTATGCATAAAATGTTATCTTGAGATGATTTTTAAATTCAGCTGGGATTTATTCAAGGTCAAGTTTTGGCTCTCATGGACTTGTTTTAATTTTCTTTTGCTTCAGTCTGTACTTACATATGAGCAATTGATCTTCTGTTCCACAGTCAGTCCTTGGCTTTGTTTTTGCTGATGATATGGAGCTTTTCTACTATCTTTTCCCACAGATATTGTCAATTTTATTTCCATGTATTCCATATGGTGAGGTCCATTTGTCTTTTATGCTGTTTAAAAAGTTATTTGAAATGAAGAAGTCATTAGTCTTGCTAAATTCTATCATGCAATCTCTGGCATTGTTTCTATCACCAAGGCCATATTTTTCACTTACTGAAACTTCCTCTTTGTTTCCAACCTTTGCATTCCAATCACCAGAAAATATCAATATATCTTGATTGCATGTTTGATCAATTTCAGACTGATGAAGTTGGTAGAATTCTTCAATTTCATCATCATTGGATTTAGTAGTTGTTGTGTAAATTTGACTAATAGTGGCATTAACTGGTCTTTCTTGTAGGTGTATTATCTTATCACCGACAGCATTATACTTTAAGAAAGATCTTGAATGCTGTTTGTGATGATGGGTGTGATACTATTCTTCTTTAATTTGTCATTCCTGGCATAGTAACCTATATGATTTTAAGATTCAAAATGGTCAACCTCAGTCCATTTCAGCTCACCAATGTGTAAGATATCAATCTTTATTAGTTCCATTTTATTTTTGACAACTTCCAATTTTTCTAGATTCATACTTTGCACATTCCATGTTTCAATTATTAATAGATATATACAGCTGTTTCTCCATCAGTAAATGAAAGACCTGAAAGTTTTGCTCCATTTGTGTCATCATGGTCAACTCTATTTTAATGAGGTGTCTCTTCCCCAGTTGTATTTTGAGTGTCTTCCAGCCTCAGGGACTCATCTTCCAGTACTATATCTGACCATATTATGATGCTCTTCATCATGTTCTGGTGCTAACAGTGTACCACTGCTGTTCATGATGTTTTCGGTGGTTATACATTCAGAAGTTGTCTGCCTCTCCTTCTTCCTAATCTGTCTTAGTCTGGAAACTGAGCTGAAACCTGTCCACCAAGCGTGACCCTGCTAGTATTTAAAATACCAGTGGTACATCTTCCAGCATCACAACAACATGCAAGCCAACACAGTACGACAAAGTGGTGTCTGCTTTACTCACTGTTAAATCCCAAACACCTAGAACACTGTCATGTAGGAATTGCTCAATGTTCATTGGATTGAATTGAAAAAGCTCTACCAATTCTCATCATTACTTTATGGATAGATTCTGATTTTACAGAATTAATTAATTACAGTTCTCTTCAAGGAACTAAACCAGTTAAGGATCCAGCAAACTGCTTCATTTTAATATTATCAAAAATGTGAATTTTCTGCCCCTAACCTCTGAAGCTGCATGTCCTTTCCCAGAGTCATGGAGGATATATCAGCTTATTGTCCAAGTGTGTTCACAGGACATTATTTCTGGGAGATAGTGATAGCTGTTATGAACAAAAGGGAAAAGAAAATAAGACCCTGTAAACAGATTAGTTAAGGAGGAGGGGTCCTTTTGTTTTGTTTAATTTTTATTACAACACTCTTCAGGACCTGTATCATATCATAAAGGAACTCTGGTAGTATGTGGGATTACAAAATGGACTGCTAACCACAAGGTCATCAGTTTGAATCTACCAGTTGCTCCAGGGGAGAAAGATGAGGCTTTCTCTTCCTATAAAGATTTAAAGCCTTGGAAACCCTATATAGAGTCATCATGAGTTAGAATGACTCAGTGGCACACAACTACCAGGACCATTATATCATAAGGAGCTCTAGTGATGCAAACTTAAACACTTGGCTGTTAATTGAAAGTTTGACTATTCAAGCCTACCCAGCAGATCTGTGGGAGAAAGACCTGGTGATTGGCTTTGGTAAAGATTACAGCCTTGGCAACTCGAGGGGGCAGTTCTACTCTGTAGTATAAGGTGGCTATGAGTTGGAATTAACTAGATGGTCCCTAAGAACAACATTATATTGTCCTTGTGACATGCCAATGCTATATAATATATAGCATTTCCAAAACCTATTTGACCATAATTCTAAGAATTTCTGAGAAATTCTATACTGTAGTGGAGTGGTTTCATGACCTCTTCATCTGTAACAGGATATGAGCACCTGCATCATGGGACCGTGAGAGGACTAAATAATGAACAGACTGAGCATACAGGTGCGAAAACAGCACTCAGTAAATGTTGGCTATTTTTTATATAAGTTTGTATGTGGCTACCTTAAGCTGAGGAAATCACAGTATTTTTCTCATCCCAGACTCCTGGTGTGATGCTCTTAGATCAGCACCGGACTACGGGCCACAAGATCAGCAATCCTCAGAAACCCTATACAGTATTGCTATGAGTCGAAATTGACTCAATCACACTTAAGAGCAACAAAAACAAATTGTATAAATGGAGAAACCAAGGCAGAGGAAGAAAATGTTGGTTTGAACAAAACCTAAATCTGTTGTCAATAAGATCACCATAAGAAATATTAAGGCAATAAGAATTAAAAAGTAATGAAAATATCATATCTTCTACATATACCTTATAACCACATTTATTACAGGGGTTACCATCACAACACTGGATCTGATAGCACAGTGGTTAAGTGCATGATGTTTAACCAAAAGGTCAGCGGTTTGAACCTGCCAGCTGAGACCAATGTGACAGCCTGCTTTTGTGAAGATTTATAGCCTTGGAAGGCCAGTAGGGCAGTTCTACTCTGTCCATTCCAGTCACTATGAGTCAAAATTAACTTGACAGCAAAGGATATTGGTTTAATTTCTTTGAAGGGATCGTTCAGTGGCACAAATGATTCAGTGCTAGATAAGTAACCAAAATGTTGGCAGCTTAGACCCACATAGAGGCATCTTGAAAGACAAGCTTAGAGAGCTGTTTCTAAAAAGCCACAGCCTCGGTTCTGACTCATAACAACCCCACGTAGGGTTTCCAAGGAGCAGCTGGAACCACTGATCTTGTGGTTCATGGTCCAATATTTATTCTACAGTGCCACATCAAGTGTTCCTATATAAGGCATGGTGTACCTGCATATCTGGAAACCACCACCTTCTCTGGAGCATCAATTTTGCTTAAAGATTTGCTTAAATTAATAATAATTATTTAACTAGTAAGTGATGTTTTAAATATAAACATAGTCAAATTACTCATATATTTTAGAATCAACGGAGAATCTTATAAAATGTTGTAGAAAAACATGAACATTCAAAAGACATTATTTCCTGTCTGCAGGAGGCAGCTGTGAGCAAAGCCTTTGAGCCCTTGTGATCCTTCTCCTTCCTCTGGCATGAGGAGCACTTTGACAGCAGCTCTAAGGCTCTGTCCAGTATTAAGCTCTACATGTAAAAGAATCGAGGAGAAAAGAACATGTGCCTTCAAATATGATTCACAATTCAAATATAGTTTAATATCTTATTCATTTCACACTCTGAAAAACCATTCTGCTAATGTGATTTTTTTTTTTCTATTGTACAGTTTTAATAAGCAAAAGACTTGCTAGCATGAGCTAGGCTCAATCCAAACCAGTGTACAAGTTAATTCAACACAATTTTCCTCTGTTTAAAGTGCATGTAATTGCCAATTTATATAGTCACTGAGACCAAAGGTTTGCTAAATAGAGTTTTGCAGACAAACATAGTATGGAAAGCTTTTCCTCAAGTACCATAAACTAAGAATGAATGAAACTAATCATTAATCAATCTTGAATCAAATTCATTCCAAAGACTTCTTTCAACTCTAATTATTCAATGAATAAAATCAAATTCACCTATATTAGTATTTCTATAGATCTTATTATGATAAAGTTTTAAAAATCCTTAGAAACTCAGAGAATGTGTAAAATGAAACTGACATTACCTTAAACAGTGCTAGATCATTATTACTCTCCTTTTATAAAGATTTCCATTGCAGAGAGTTATTCTTAAATAGCTCCAATCTTTTAAAACTTTCCCCAACTGTTCTTTTCTACTTAAAGAAGGTTTTATTTAATGGATGAACAACGTAACAGTACTGCTTAGTAGCTATGTGTTTCAATTAAACACATTATACCATGAAACTCATTCTGCAAATTTCTTTTCCCACCAACTTGTTATTTCTGATATTTATATTGCTAAATGGAGTCCCTGGGTCTTGAAAACAATTAATGAGCTCAGCAAACTGCAAGGTTGGAGGTTTGAGTCCACCCAGAAATACCTCTGAACAAAAGCCTGGCAATGTGAAAAATCAACCATTGAAAACCCTATATCTACTTAGTTTTAAGTTAAAAATATTTTAAATTCCAGCAAAGCATATATACACCATCCACAATTAATGATTGTTACCGCTTTGCCAGCTTTGTTTCTATATTTAGTGAAATAAACAAAGCCTTACAGATTTCTTTTTTTTTTTTTGCTATGCCTTGTCTCACTCTTTGCCATCTCATCAGAACCATTCTCAATCATGAATTTTAAGCGTTTTCTTCTAGTTTGCTGAAATAGATGTATATGTAGCAATATCTACAACCATTACTATTAGTCGTCATTGAGTTGATACCCTGTTGGTGAATCCATGTGCATAAGAGCAGAAATGTGCTCCATGGCTGATGGATTTGAGCTGCTGACCTTGTGGTTAGCAGCACAATGCTTAACTCATTGTACCACCAGACCTCTTTATATGGTGTATTATTGTTGTTAAGTGCTGACCCATAGCGACCCTGTATAGGATTTCCAATGTATTAGAAGGTGATAACTGCTAAAAAGGTATTTGAAAGTGGGGATGACCAGAAAAGGTGTCACTGCAAAGGTAACATCTGTACAAAAACTTCAAGGGAGTGAAGTTGTGAGCCATGCAGATGTTGTTGTTAAGTACCGTTGAGTAGATTCCAACCCATAGAAACCTGTATAGGGTTTCCAAGGAGCAGCTGGTGAGCTTGAACCACCGACCTTGCAGTTCAAATGACTTTGCAGTCTGATGCATTAGCCCACAGCACCACGCGGTGGATATCAAGGTATAAAAACATTCCAAATAGAATGTAAAGTAAGTGCAAAAGTCATGGGGTAGGTCTCTTCAGGACAAACTGCCCTCCAAGTCTAAAACTCAAAGGGAACATATGAGCAGGCATGTAAGCTTGCTGCTGACTACATTGTTCTACTGGTGAGTAGAAGAGGGGGAAAGGCAGCAAGGAAAATATTGGCTGAATTTGACCATGTTCCATAATTCCTGTCAACCTGGAGATGAGACAGAGAAGAAGGACTGGTTGGTCTGAAGTGTGGTGAGACCTAGGGACACCTGAGCCCATGGACAAGGACATAGCCACAGAGGGCTAGAGGTGAGAGCAAAGCATCCAGCTGATATAAAGCAAGGGGGCATGCAAAAGAATGTACATACCTGCAGATAGTAAACATATGACCTAACTTCGATGGTTTGAGTATCAGAACTTGACTAGAGGAAGATTATATATATATGTATTTTTTTTTTTTTTTAAGAAAGGAAACAAATGTAAATTGCTACAATTTGATGAACTTGACCTATACTTATAGATGTATAGCTCAAAATACCAACTGAGAGGGAAAGAGTCTTCACATGAAGTATCAATCCTACCCCCTCTGTATACAGGATAGATAGGGATGGGAAACGTAGACTTTGGCTACCTAAAATGGGGGGAGGGGGTATAAAGGCATGAAGTGACTGGCTTACAAGTTTTCAAGAGGGAGTTTAGTTTCAGAGTCTGCAGGAGAAGGCAGAATCCCTTCTGAATAGTTTTCATCTTGTCTAGACAGGTCTGGTAAAAAGAGATGGGGATAAGATTCTTATGATTCAATAGTGAATAATTGTTATCATGACTAATTGCAACTGTCACAACTGTAAAGTTAGAAGTTTTGTAACAATAAGCAGGCAGTAGTTGACCTTTCGGTGCATGAACAGAGGACCCTAGGACCATCAAAGGAGAAGAGTACAGCACTAGCCGAATGTGAGAACCTATCCAGAGAAGGCGACACCAGAGATGGAGGCAGAGATAAAGTCATGGAAAAACAGAGCAACTGAGGACTCTAGACTCATGGAAACAGAAAGGCTGTGTGCTGGCAGCCAGGAGGCAGGCTTGCAGAATGTACCCTTTGGTTGTTTGAATTATTATATATTCCTGAGAGTTTTTGTGTAAACTCCAAAAACAAACAAATAATAAATAAAACAGAGGGAATAGAAAAAATACTATTGAATGATAATACATGGAGGAGATTGTAATCATTGCAATGAAATGGATGAGTGTAAAACTGATGTTCTCCCATGTAAACTATCACTCAATTCACAATAAAAACTTAAAAAAGAAGAAAAAGTCATGGGGTGGGAGCATGCCTTCAGTGCTCACATAAACATCAGTGTGGTTGGAGTGGAGCGAGCAGTGGTGTTATATGAGAGTGAGTCAAAATTTATCCACACTCTGGCTATAGAATTTATTTTAATCAATTTTAGAAAAGACAGATATATCATTTTTTTATATAATCGCCTTGTTTTCCAATACACTTTGTCCCTCTCTCAACAAGTTTTCATATTCCCTTATTTTAAAATGTTTTAGGTTGAGCTTCAAGCCACAAATGTACAACTGTCTCTTCTTCTTGATCAGAGGTGAATCTTCATCCTCAAAGGGCTGCTTTCAGGGGCTCAAACTGGTAAAAGTCCAACGGAACAAGACAGGATTATAGGGAGGATACTTTAACACTCAAAAGGAAGCTTTTTCAGAGTGTCAGCAGTGTGGGCAAAGGTTTCTAGATGTGCATTGCTATGCAAAAATCACAAAACCCTTGGATTATAATCCTCTGTGTTTAATCTAAAATTTAAACTTCAGCTCTTCAGTGAGCATTTCACTGTAAGGATAATTTGATTTTTGAATCTTTTTCCTGATAGGGTTCCAATAATGCCAGAAAACTGTAAGTATCAATTTTCCAGCTGATGGTTGACTTTTGAACTTTTTCTTGGTCGGCAGTTGAGGATGTTTCCATTTCAGGCTCTGCCATTTACTCTCAGACACATAGTGATGAATATGTGTCTCATCACAGGTAATGTTTTGGATTTTTTTTTTTTAAGAAACTGAAACTTCTTTCAAGTATCAGTCCAAATTTTGTCTGTAGATGTCCAAATTCTGTTTATATTCTTCCATTAGTTGTACGCGTTGCCCCATCTCACATAAACTTTTTGAAACCGAAGTCTGTTGTGGATCATTTCATAGGCAGTGTCACGGCTGATTTACACATGATTTGCCACATAATCCACTGTCACTCACCTATCCAAATCATTTCATGTGCACACTCAATGTTGTCATCAGCAGTGGACGTGGACAGGCGTTTTAATATAACTGGAGTGTGGATAATTTTTTATTCACCCTTGTAGTAGGAAATGAGGTCAGAGGCATAGTATGAGGAATAAGGGGATCTAGAAGAAACTTCATTGCTTGAAACATTGTAGAGTTGGCTATGCCCTCTGTGTCATTGCTAAATCAGAGTTTAGTCAGACCGGAGCATCTGTATCACCTGAGAGTTTGTCAGAAGTGAAATTTGTTGGGCCTCACCCCAGACCTACCGCAAAAACCATGTGGAGACTTTGTCTAACCTCCACTGATTTTACAAGAGGAAAATAGAATCAAACCCAAATTCAGCCCAATGCAGATCCCTATGAAATGGAGGTCAGACATTACTCGACCCTACAACCTGCTATACCCTATTCTAACACCAACCTTCCCTTCTACAGCACTGTCTCCTACACATCAGGGTTCAACAATTCATTGCAATGGCCACAAAGAATTCAAAACAATATTCACAATTATGGGGTTCATTAGGTAAGTGAACAGGGTACAATTCAAGACTCCTACTTGTGAGATATTGTTGTTGTTACGTGCCATGCAGTTGGTTCTGACTCATAGCAACCCTGTATAGCTTATGGGTTTGAACTGCTTATGGGTTTGAACTGCCAACCTTGTAGTTCAAGCCAACCTTTCAGTTCAGTGCTTTGTCCCACAGCACAACACCAGGACCCCTTCTGAGAGGCTTCTGAGAACTTCTGAGATGGCTCCTTTTAAAATTTGCTGGATGACAAAGCTAACCAATACCAGCCTTACAGTCCTGTATACATTATTTGCATAGTCCCATGCAATCACTTGGTGGTAACTAAGAAGACTTTGAACAGAAAAGTCATATCAAATAAAATCAAGGTACCACACCTAGCAATTCCAAATCTCTGGGGTATTGAAACACTCATACATGCTAACATTTGAGAACTACTGCTTGTAATGAAAAGAAGAAGGTATCTGTCTCTACTTCAACAACACTGAGCTGAAAATGCAATTCTGTCTCTTACTAATAGAGGGTTTCTGAGTGGTACAAACTATGTTCTCTTGTCTACTAACTGAAGGGTTGATGGTCTGAATGCACCTGGAGCACCACTGAAGAAAGGCCTGGTAATCAGTTTCCATAAAAATACAGCCAAGAGAATACTATGGAGTACCAGTTCCACTGTGAAGCACATGGGGGCGCCCTGAGTCTGACTCAACTTGACAACAATGCATTTTGGCCAGGCCTGTTTTTTTACCTCTAAAGCAGACAAAAAAAAAAAAAAAAAAAAAAAAAAAAACCAAGAAGCTTGTTTAAAAAAACAAAACAAATTTACCTACAAATGGTATATAAAAGTAATGATTATAAATCTCTATGCCAGAGTGAGTTTTTATTATTATAAACATGAGCTCCAAGCTCATCCACCTTCAGGAGTTTGTTCTTTTCAGTAGGACCCCCTAATGTTATTGGACTGGTTAAGACCTGCACATGGAAGGCTTAGAGTGAGTCTGGTCTGGTTTTGTTAAATCTGGCATCGAGCCTAGGCATTTGAGACTGCAGCTGGTGTGGTGCTGTTATGATGTATATGGTTGGTACCTGTCCTCACTTTGGCAGACAAGACCCTCCCCGCTGAACATTTCAGACTAGGATAATGAGACAACAGAGATGCTGTGCAATCCTTAGCCCAGAACACTTTCATCACTCTTCCTATCCCAAAGTATTTGTTATGTTTTATGCAAAACAACAATTGTTTTCTATGACTTTGTAAATGCAGTGGAGAGAATGCTTTTGGATTTGAAATCAAAGACAAGGGCTCACACTCCTAAATTGATGGTTTATAAATTTAGATGACCCAGAGAGATTATGTCACTGAACTGAGCCTTCTGACGCTGTTGTGTTAGTCTTCTGAGGCTTCTGAAACAAGGTGCCACCAACTGGGTGACTTCTAAGAGTAGAAATGTATTATACCACTGTCCTGGTGCTAAGAATCCAAAATCAGGGTGTCAGCATGTTCATATCTTCTAAGGGAGAGCCTGTGCCCTCCTACTAGCATCTGGTGAAGCCATTGATCCCTGGTGTTCACTCTGCCTACATCTTCCCTCCTCATCTCTCTCTGTGTCTGCTCGTCTATAAAGGCAATACTCGTAAGAGAGTAGGCCCCACCCTCCTCCAGTATGACCACATATTAACTAATGATGTCTTCTAAATCAAGTAACATCCACAGCTACTGGGGGTTTAAAACACCAACATCCATTTTTGAGAGAGATGACTTACCCATAACACCTGTCTACCTCCAAGTTAGTGAGGAGTTAAATAAGATGATATACATGAAGGTCCTTGTAAAAAACAACAACAACAACAATTAAGTACCATATAAGACAATATGACATTGTCATCATCATTGAGTTCCTCAGTTAGTCAGTCAATGCACATCCAACAAATATTTACAGTGCTTGCAATGTACCTGGCTCTGTGTTAGACTCTGGGACACCACAACGTACAAGACACAATCAAACTATAGCCCACATGGTGCTTATATTCTAGCAGAAAGAACAGAGCAAACAAAGAGCAACATACATGAAATATACAGTCTATCAAATGTGATAAGTGCTTCAGAGAAAAATTAAGGGACAAGGGAGAATCGGCACAGCTGGTATAGTGGGGATAGGCAGAAGTGAAAGCATGTGGTTTACAGAGTCTGAGAGGACAGCCAGGAAGACCTCATTGAGAAGCTACATTTGACCAAAGAGCCAAAGGAAATGATGGAGTATGCCTGGGTAGAACATTTTCAGACCAGTGCTAGACCTTTTCATATTTCTACTTTCTTGCATTAACTTTGGTATAGTTATCTGAGTATCATCGGTACCCATGGGTAACTCATACAAAGACACAAACTCAAGCCACATAGTTTATGTGAGAATACATATTTTGTTCCCTGAGATATTTGGAAAAATGTCTGGTTGTCAAATAAACTCTTCTGCCAATCCCAGAATCCAGCAACTTTCCCCTGCTATATAAATTGGAGCAAAAATCTCTGTAGGCTAGAGACAAACTCCATGTTCTCATTTTTATTGTTAAAATCATTGTCATTGCATTGATAGTTCCCATTTGCTAGACATCTACTATAGGTTTAGAGTTTTGCAAATATAATGAGAAGAGGAATAATTATTATTTTACTGAAGAAACTACTACAGCAATTTTATATCTGTAATGGAGTCTTGGGATGGTGCTGTAGGGTAAGCACTGAACTGCAAACTGAAAAGTCGACAGTTCAAACAACCAACTGCTCCTTGGAAACTCTATACAGTTTCACTATGAGTTGGAACCGACTCGATGGCACTTAACAACAATAACAACAATGGTAGAAACAGACTTCATATCAGGATGGGTGCTATGGGCAAAATCTTGAATGATGTAGAAAGAATTAAAAGAAAATGAAAGGAATACACAGCATCATTATACCAAAAAGAAATGGTCACCATTCAACCATTCCAGGAGGTAGCATATGATCAAGAACCAGCGGTACTGAAGGAAGAAGTACAAGCTACACTAAACACGTTGTCAAAGACAAAAACAACAGGAATTAATGGAATACAACTTGAAATATTTCAACAAATTGATGCAGCACTGGAGGCATTCACTCATCTATGCCAAAAAATTTTGAAGACAGCTACTTGGCCAACTGATAGGAAGAGATCTATATTTGTGTCCATCCCAAAGAGAGGTGGCCCAACAGAATGCAGAAATCATCACATGATATCATTAATACCACATGCAAGTAAAATTATGCTAAAGCTAATTCAGAAACAATTGCAGCAGTACAGTGACAAGGAATTTCCAGACGCTTAAACCAGATTCAGACAAGGAATCTGATATCACACAGACCTTGGTTGAAAGTAGAGAATATCAGAAAGATGCTTACCTGTGCTTTATTGACTATACAAAAGCTTTCAACTGTGTGGATCAAGAAAAGCAATGGATAATACTGCAAAGAATACCAAGAGGTATTCATTCAAACAGAACAAGAGGACACTGAATGGTTTAAAATCAGGCAAGATAAACACCAGCCTTGTATTATTTCACCCTACTTATTCAATCTGTATGCAGTGCAAATAATCCGATTATAAGAAAAAGAACATGGCATCAAAACTGGAGGAAGACTCATTAACAACTTGTGATATGCAGATGATACAATCTTGTGTACAGAAAGCAAAGAGAACTTAAAATACTTACTGATGAAGATCAAAGGCCACAGCCTTCAGTAAGGGTCGCACCTAAATGTAAAAACAACAAAAATCCTCAACTCTGGACCAGTAAATAACATCATGGCAAATGGAGAAGAGATTGAAATTGTTGAAGACTTCATTTTACTTGGATCCGCTATAAACATTCATGGAAGCAACAGTCTGGAAATCAAATGACGTATTGCATTAGGCAAATCTACTGCACAACGCTTCTTCAAAGTGTTCAAGAACAAAGATATCAATTTGAGGACTGAGGTGCACCTGACCCAAGCCATGGTATTATCAATAGCCAAAAATGTATGTGAAAATTGGACAATGAATAAGGAAGACTGTAGAAAAATTGATTCATCTGAGACATGTTGTTGCAGAATATTAAAAGTACCATGGGATGCCAGAAGAACGAACATGTCTGCGTTGAAAGAAGTACAACCAGAATGCTCCTTAGGAGACAAGATGGCAAGACATGGTCTCTCATACTTCAGACATATTATCAGGAAGGACCAGTCCCTGCAGAAGGACATCATGTTAGATAAAGTGGAGGTTCAGCAAAAAAAAAAAAAAGGAAGATCCCCAGTGAATAGGCTGGCACAGTGGCAGCATCAATGAGCTGAAGCTTAACACTGAGTGTGAGGCTGGTACAGGACTGAGCAGTGTTTCATTCTCTTGTGCAGAAGGTCACTATGAATTGGAACTGGCTCAAAGGATCCTAACAACAGCAACATCAGGATAGGTAGATATTGTAGTGGAGTTTTTAAATAGCCAAAGGTGGATATCAGAGCCTAGTGTAGAATGGGAGTGTTAAATTCTGTACCTAATCAAGTAGAAGAATATTTCTGTTTTCCCATGGAAGAGGTGGATATTGGGACCTGAGATACTGAGAAATATGAAGGTCTGAAAGAAGATAGAAGGGGAGATGAGAATAGGCACCGAGATAAGGAGTTGCCAGAGCTGAAGAAGCAATACAAGTGAAAAATTCTCTGGGGCCAGAATATCCATTCAGAACACTTGCACACTCATGAGCTTAAAGTTTTGAAACACATCAGATGCATTCTAGCACTTGGTTTTTGTCTTTGCAATTGGTTCTTTTCTTCCCATGGAAATTTGCCTGATTGGCTCGCTCCTTCTCCTCAAATGTAGTTTCTGAGACAGACCATGTATAAACACTCAACCTACGCCTTCCTTTTCCACCAGCCACTCAGTTACATGACCTCATTTTGTTTCTTTTTGTTTGCCTTGTTGTTGTTAAGTACTGTCGAGTCGGTTCTGACCCATAGTGACTCTGTACAGGGTTTCTGAGGCTGTAAATCTTTACGGGAGCAGAAAGCCTCATTTTTCTCCCGCGGAGCAGCTGGTAGTTTCGAACTGCTGACCTTGCGGTTCATAGCCCGATTTGTAACCACTACGCTACCAGAGCTCCTTGTTTGCCTTATTTCTATTTAATTATATAGATTTTTTTAACTTAAGGATGTCTGTAATATATTACTTTATTTACCTTAAGTAACACTAGCACCTAAGTCAGTATCTAGTGCATTGGAAGGATTCAACTCATATTTGTGTGTCCTGAGTAAGTACCATACCATGGAGCAGACTAGAGATTAAGACTTCATACTGTGGGGTCTCATTCCACCACACACAGCTATATGACCTCAGACAAGTCACTTAACTTCTCTAGATCTTAGTTTTCTTTCTATAAAATGGAGGCAATTATCAACTTCATATAAGTGTAAGGCCCATGTAAATCATTTAGCGCAGTGTTATAGTAAATGCACAATAAATTCTAGGCATCCACCTATATAGGAAGCCACAGAAGACACTCTTGTCAATAGTAAACCATTTGTTCTCTGAGATCAGCTCTAATTTCTCTGTTTGATGCAGACATAACTAACTTAAAGTGGCCATTCACCCAAGATACCAAGATAAAGAGTAAAGTAATAGAAAGAGATGCATAGTGCAGTGTGTCTCAAACTAGAAAATTTTATGGGCATTGAGAACATTGTTGCTATTATTGTTAAGTGCTGTCAAGTCGGTTCCTACTCATAGCAACTCCGTATAGGGCTTCCAAGGAGCAGCTGGTGGGTTTGAACTGACTACTTTGTGGTTTACAGTCCAGTGCTGAACCTACAGTGCCACACCAGGAGTCGACTGTTGTTGTTGTTAAGTGCCATCGAGTCAGTTCTGACCCATAGCAACCCTGTATAGAGTTTCCAAGGAGCGGCTGGTAAGCTTGAACCACCGACCTTGAAGTTCAACCCGACTTTGTAGTCCAGCACACAGTGCCACACCAGGAGTTTATAATAAATTGATAGGGAGTTGTCTAACTAAGAAAATGAGCCCGTTATCTATTAGGACAGAATCTGAGTTTTCAGCAAGCATTTTCACATGTTGGAGAATATCTAATCGAAGTAAATGGCGTAAGATGGCTGACATCCAGATGCATCTATTAGAAAGGTGTACCCAAGCTTCTTTGCACTGCCCACGAACACGCCTTCTCACTGTTATGCTGGGACAAGTGCCTCAGGCCTGTCACACTTGGCTTCTGCCTGAGTCTACTCAAAACAACGGCAATCACCATCCCACATTGCCTCGCAATCCCTTCCACACAGCTGGGTTGGAGGAAACCACCAAAAGAGGAAAGGGGTTATCAGGCCGGAACCAGTCCTTCATTTGCTCTGTTCTTAGAAGTCAATAATTCAAGTCCAGAGACATTCCTTAATGTGGGACAAGGAGAAAAAAGAACTTCTAGGGAGAACCCTGGAGTAAATTTAACCTCCAGTGAAGCAAACTGCCCTTGCAGGAACAGTGTTCATATGCTGGTATCTCAGCTGCAGAGACTGACTGTAAACTAGCCAGTCAGCTTTACATGCAAACATATGCATGCCCATAATAGCCATGTGATTCGGGTGAGCATTTCTAAGAGAGCAAGTGTATTATTGAAAAATAGAGATTTGGGTTGAGGTAAAATGGAAAAGAAGGAAGCATCCCCAACAGCCTGCTACATTCCCATTGTAAGTGTTAGCTGCTCTGTTCCGTCCTAAAGGGGAATTGCTCTCCTCCCCATCATCATGTCATTTTTATTATGCCAACAAATGATAAGGCAAAAACCCATCATCACAAACCAGCCTTTGAAAAACCAACTAACAATATGAAGTTGAAAATGAAGAAGAAAATCTTGCATTTTCTTTCACCTGTAGGGGGAAAAAAAATGATGAAGTCCAAGACAAGCCCCCGTCACCATTCAGCAGTCCATCTTACTTTAAAATATACAGCACACAGACTGAACAGGAAGATTTCTGCTATGCACGGCAATTGTTCCATTTTCTGTATTTCATAACCTGCAATTTTGAAGCCATGCTTGGTACACACGCTTGTAAAATAGTCATATCAGATAAAAGCAGAGGGATGCTAAACTATTGGAAAATAAATCAAATTCTCAGCAAGCAGTTATATCCATCATGTTGCAGCAAGCACACGTATAGTTTAAGCTCTGTGCGCACAGTCTATCCATTGTAATGATTTGGGGTCAGGATCTTGCCACATGCATTTAGCATTCACTACGAAGTAAGCCCAGGAGTGTAGCACAGAAGAGTGTGGAGTTACAGCTTTTGGTATTGGAAGTTGTCCTGGATGCATTTGTTTTGAGTACAACCATTATATCTAAGTAGCAAAGCAGAGAAGAATTAACACATGCATAGAACTTGACCATTTATTTACAAAACACTTGCACAGTCATTATCTCACTTGATCCTCAACAACCCCGGGAGACAAATATCGAAAAGCACTCTTGTACTGCAGCAGCAGAGAGACATTTGGGAATCTAGGAAATGTCAAGAATGCCAATGGACATCCACTCCCTTTCGATTTGGGGGAGGAGGGTATGTGATAGACTGTTTCACCAATATCTTGTCCTGTACCCAACATATTCACATTTGAATAAAATGAATATTGTTTGTTTTCTATTTTCAAGGAAACGTAAGCATAGTTTATTTGACAATGGCACAAGACTGTGATACTTTTTTAAGAACCAAATAAGAAAATTATTCAAAGGAACCAAAACCTAAAAACCATTAAACAGAAGAACTGCATCTCATATTATATCTTATTATGGGGTCTTATAATTTTTTTTTTTTTTTACAATAATATTACTCTAATGTAAAAAGTTGAGGAATTGAAAAGTCATAGGTTTTACTTGAAATAGCAATACAAACATAAAGATAGAGAGACTCCTGGTGTGGTCCTGTAGGATCAGCACTGGACTGTGAACCAAAGGTTAGCAGTTCAAAGCCACCATCTGCTCCTCGAAAACCCTATACAGAGTACAGTGTCGCCCTAAGTCAGAACCGATTGATGGCACTTAACAACAACATACAGATAGATATAAAACTTCAAATTCCAAGTCTGAGTATCACTGGAAACCCAAACCCGTCCACAGTGCTACAAATCACAGGCTTAAGTACAGTGCTCTCCCAGAGATGAAAGTCCATTAATAAGCCTCCAGTTTGTAGTGGTTACAATTTGGGCTGCTAATCTTACAGTCAGCAGTTCAAAACTACTAGAGATTCCATGGGAGAAAGATGAGGCTTTCTGCTCCCATAAAGATTTATAGCCTTGGAAACCTTATACAGGGTCGCTATGGGTCAGAACCAACTCCACAGCACATAACCACCACCACTAGTTCTTCAAATCTTCACTTCCTCCCACGATGAAGTCATGCCCTCTACACCAACCGAGACCTCATATTTTGTCACTTTAAACTATTCACTGTTTTGCTTTCAACTTCATTGTTCTAACAGTCTCTCATTTGATGAAAACCCAACCTTTAGAGCCATGCTACAATCCATATTCCTCTCCAAGATTGACGACAACAAACCAAACCAAACTCACTATCAAGTCGATACTGACCCATAAGCTTTCCACAGCTATAAATTTTTTATGGAATCAAAAACCACATCTTTTTCCCACAGAGTGGCTTGGGGTTTTGAACTACCAACCTTGCAGTTAGCAGTCCAGTGCTTATCCTACAGCACCAATTAGGATTCCATAAATTGACGCCATTTTCAATTCCTGATGTATATCCACACAATGGACCACAAGGTTAGCTTGAACTACAAAGTCCATTCAAGTGGACTTTCATCTCTGGGAGAGCACCATATCATGCACTGTGAACAACAACCCTCAATAGGACCTCCAGTGTGCTGTGGTAATTCTTTCACTAATTCTTGTTATTCTTCCTCCTTAAGTTTATATACGAAAACAAAGAATAATCTAAGTCATGACTAACGTTATATAATAAAAATGGCACGAGTACATCTGCATAAAAGGATAGAAAATAAAACAACAGGTATAATAAAAATAAATCCCACAGGATGAACCCTTTCAAGGAGTCTGTAAACCCCTTCAAGTTCTTCCAGAAAGTTCTCAAAATGCCCCTCTAATCAAAATTGTTTTTTCCAAGATTTAGCATTTAATAGAAACAAATATGTTTCTTTTTCAGCCTTCATATTTTTAGTCTTATTTAGTATTTTAGCAACTGGGCTTTTTTTCTACTTTTCAACATAAATGTACAATATTTCAGATGCATTATAGTGAAAAGGATTCTGTGTAATTTTAATCATTTTCATAATAGTTCCTTGAAAAAAATGCTGAGCTTCAAATAAGTAGTTTGGAAAATAAACTCTATAAGTTGAGTCTTCGATATTGGTTGGAAGTACCCTATATGATATTTAAGATTTGAGGTGATACAATTAAATTTAGAAGCCATATTTTAAAATTTAATAAAGGGAGGAGACATATACAAGGTGTATGGCAATTGTTGCTGTTGTTAAGTTTTGTCCAGTCAGTTCTGACTCATAGTGACTCAGTATAGAGTTTCCTAGTAGCGACCAGTTCATTTGAAGCGCCGACTTGAGGTACAAGCTGACCCTGAGGTCAAGTGCTTATCCTATGGCACCACGCCAGGCATCCATATGGCAAACAGCAATGTATAGCTACTGATTCTTCATGAAAATGGAAATCTTCATTGCAATGCCTGGGTTTTCAAACATGAGTATGAATTGTTTTGTTGTCATTGTTAAATGTCATTGAGTCAGTTCAACTCACAGCTACCCTATATATGGTTTCTGATGAGTGGTTGGTGGATTTGAACTATGAACCTTGAGGTTCAAACTGACTTTGTGGTTTAGGGTTTATCCTACAGGGCTACACCAGGACTTCAAGAGTATGAATTAAAGATTATAAATAAAAGGATAAAGTCTAACCAGAAATGGTCTGCTTCAAATTTTTTTTTTTTTTTAAGTGTTTTCTGGGAACAAACACTATTTCTGTCCCATTTAGAACCAAGGACAATCAAGCAAACAGAAAACTATAATAAACCCACCAGCAATCTAGAGGTGACCCTTCCTTGAAGAACAGATGGGATCTGCTCAAACTCCCTAGTTCTCAGTCTGAATCCATGAAGCAATTTCAAGGGCTCGTCAGTCTGTTGCAATCCTGGGGCAGACCTTTTTCCACCCAGAATAGGCAAAGGTATGGTCTAGACCCATCTGCCACGTTAAAAATTTAAGGAATAAATCAAGTACTACTGAAGATGTTCAAATAAATCCATAATGACTTTCCACACCTACTCCTTCCAATCTCAACCATCAGCTTCTAAGAAACCACTTCCTGTTGCTGTTGTCGTGTGCCATTAAATTCTAACTCATAGCAACCGTGTAAAGGGGTTCCAAGAGCAGCTGGTGGGTTTGAATTACCAACCTTGCAGTTACCAATCCAGTGCTTCAATATCTGCACTTGAAGGAAAGTCTGCTCTTAAAGAGATTGATGCCTGGAAGTTTAGTCAAATCGAACCAAACCCACTGCCACTGAGCTGATGCCAACTCATAGCAACCCTATGCAGGGTTTCTGAGACTGTAAATCCTCATGGGACCAGACAGCCTCATCTTCCTCCTCAGGAGTGGCTGGTGGGCTTTGGAACTCAATAAATACAAACCAAATGAATGAATGAAATGATATTTAGAGACAAGTCCCTGGGCGGCACAAGCAAGTAACATGTTCAGCTCCTACCTGAAAGGTTGATGCCTTTAATCCACCCAGAGGCACCTCAGAAGAAAGTCCTGGCAATCTACTTCCCAAAATTCAGCCATTGCAAATCCTATGGCGTGGCTCTACCCTGACAAACACGGAGTCACTCTGAGTTGGAATCAACTCTATATCAACTATTTTGTTGTTGTTGTTCCTGTTGTTTAATTTGCCAAATACATGCTGCATCATTAATGTTGTTGTTGTTAGGTGCCACCAAGTCGGTACTGACTCATAGTGACCCTAAGAACAACAGAATGAAGCACTACCTGGTCCTGGGCCAACCTCACAATTGTTGCCACGCTTGAGCCCATTGATCCTGCCATGTTGCCAATCCATCTCACTGGGGGGTCTTCCTCTTTTTCTCTGACCCTCCACCTTACCAAACATGATATCCTTCTCTAATGACTGGTCCCTCCTGACAATATGTCTGAAGTATGAAAGATGAAGTTTGGTCATCCTGGCCTCCAAGGAGCACTCTGGCTGCACTTCTTCCAACACAGATTTATTGGTTCTTTTGGCAGTCCATGACACTTTCAATATTCTCCTCCAACACCATAACTAAAATGCATCAATCCTTCTACAAAGAAATGCATAATTCTTCTACATCATTAATGTGCTATAGAATAAACACTGGACTGCTAACTTTAAGGTTAGAGGTTCAAATTCACCAGCCACTTATTATAAACCCTATACAGAGTCACTATGAGTCAGAACCAACACAGTGGCACTTAGCAACAACAACAGTATCCTTATTTAACATAAATAAATTGTAATTTTATCAGTGTCACCAAACTAATAAATGGTAACATTGGGACTCAGGATGGGAAGCTGTCCAGCAATCTAGTTTCTAACTCTGGTTACCACATCAACTTTCTGTTACAATGAATATAATTCTTAACTCTTCTTGTCTTCAGTTACCTTATCTAAGGTACTCTTCCAGTTCTAAAATTCCACAGTTTTTAAATGCATGTCATCCTGCACCTGCATTTCAGCTAAAGATCCTTTCAGGCAAGTGGCTAGATGAAGTCCTCCCAGATGTGAGGTAAAACCACACAGTTCTCCTACTGGGCAACACTCTCATATTAGTTATGACTTGAGTGCACTACCTCGATTTTCTAATCCACGCAAGTGCTTAATTTGTTGTATGTAATTTGTTCTCTTTCAAGTTAATATCCCTGTATTATAAAAATCAATAAACACATGTTGAAAATAATTACAAAGATATAAACCTCTTACTTTGCGAAAAACACATGGTAATGCACGTATTTTTCTATTCAGCAACATTTACTATGTGTTAAAATGATGCTCAATGCACTCTTAGGCTGAATAAACTGTTTCCTAGGGAACTTTCAAACATTTACACACACACACACACACACACACACACAGCAAATACACATAATCAACGTAACAATCTCTAGAATGGAATCAACAGAAATAAAATCACCTCCTTTGGTTCTGCTGGGAGAAGAGGTAGTTAAAGATAAAATCAATGCTAGCAAGAGAGGTGGTTTCATTAGCCAGCATCCACTTACTGCTGTTCAGTGGGTGCATTTGTTTATGGCTTTGCTGCTAAAGAATTGGAGGATCAATGAAGTTGTTTGGGGCCCCTGGATTCCTTGTCTGTTAAGTGGCAATAAGCAAATACTCTAGAGAGCCACTATTGCAGACCCAGTGTGAACTGGTAGGGTAGGTGGTTGGGCAAAAGAGGCCCACTTGGTTGGAACTTGTCTCCTGGGTTCTCACCACTGCTTCTAAGCAAACATTAAAGCAAGATCCCAGAGGAATCAGGCACTAGGATTCAGCATTTCACAGTGTGCTTCATGAGACACTCGTTCAGGTCAATTAAATTTGAGAAATGCTGCATCCCTATCCCCTTTTTGAAGATTCACAAAGCATATTAACATATTAAAGTCTCCACGAAGTACTTTCATAAAGATGTTATGCTTAAATAGGTTTAGGTCATGTTCTCCAAATGTATTTGTTCATACAACCCCCCTTCTCCTATATCTATTAACACTTCACAGAAGAACTCTAGGGAACACATTTTCTTTAGTCACTTCTAGAGTTACTGCTTCCTCCAACAGGAAGACTGAGCAAGAGACAGTATTTATGGGACATGGTACTGTAGGATAAGCACAGGACTGGAAGATAGGCAGTTCAAACTCACCAGTCATTCCTAAACTGGGTCGCTATGGGTCAGAATCAACTTGATGGCACTTAGCAACAACAACTATGGGCACTGGACTGCAAACCACAAGGTTGGCAGTTCAAACCTACCAGCCACTACTCAGAAACCCGGTACTGGGTTGCTATGAGTTAAAACTGACTCCCCAGCACTTCATAACAACAATTCTATGGCTATATATGAATTTCAAATGTTCAGTCTAGAGCAAAGAATGTTAAGTAGCAGTGTATGAGTTTCTTGGGTTTTTAATTAAAAAACATTATTTGGCAACATTTGAAATCCAAAAGCTTTAGCAATGAGGGGCCACTTTTTTCTTGGTAACATTCTGCCAATCCCTTTAAAGGAAGCCTACAATCTCTAATTTTACAAATCCTATATGACTGGCTTCACTCAGGTATATGAGTTGTCTGGCCCATGCAAAAATCTTCAGGTGTGTGATGATTGATCTTGAAGGACATATTTCAAAATGAACTGTGCTTGGCATCAGGTTGTAACAAATCACAACTTTTACCCTCATGGTTGAAAGAATTTGAAAGTCATTGCTCTACTTAACATAGGAAGAAAGACAAACAAGTAGTTCGAGTGAAATTGAAAAGTATTAAGATGGGAAAACCAAGGGTTGCCTTGGGAGCTCAGGATGGGAGTAAGCAGAGAAAGTGTTTCTTAAGAAGAAATCTGAGAAATTAATAAGACTTGTACAGGAAAACAGGATAGTGGTTAAGAGTATACAAGGGTACAAAGGATTATAGGAAAACTCTATCAATAAACATTTATTGAGCACTTATTGGGTTCAAGACTCTGTTAGACATGTGGAGTCACAGGCACAATCTCAATAATAAGCTTATAATCATTGAGGGAGACAAGACAAGAGGCACAAGAAAGAGCACATAAAACTTTGATAATTAGTAGAGAAGGTCAGTAGTTTGAATTGGGTACTGAGAAAAGGAGGACTTCTTCCATAGCAAAGTCACTCAGACAAACAAAAGGCTGAGAAAATAATATGATATAGTAATTAGTGCAGACTGTCTCTAAATGCACTTCAGACTCTAGACCCCATCATACAAGAGGTTCCCTGTGGTGGAGAAAGAAAAAGTGCTTAAGATCCACCCTCACAAGGATCCCATGAGCTGAGCTTGCATAAAAGGAATGTGCTAGGTGAGCATATGTGAAGGTCACAGGACAGTAGGAACAAAGGAAGGTCAGGGATGTTTGCTATGTCAGTTAGTGATGCATCTTTCCCACCACAGCTCTTGAAAAACCACAGCCTCAGATCATTCCTATCAGGACAAATATTCAGGTTTATGCTTTATGGTGACTTAAAAAGTTTTAAGAAATATGCCTGGCAATTTATAAATATTATCTCAATCTAATTTAATTACAAAAAGGGTAGTTAGGTAGGAATCTATACCCTAATTTATAGAAGAGGTAACTGAGGCTCAGTAGGTACATATCTATTGAATATTATCATTGTTGTTAAGTGCCATCGAGTCGACTCCGACTCATAGAGACCTTATATAGGGTTTCCACCTAGCAGCAGGTAGGTTTGAACTGCTAACCGTATGGTTCATGTCCAGTGCTGATTCTACAGTGCTACCCCAGGAGTCCTACATGGCAATAATAAGTGACTGTGTTGGTACTGAACTAAAGCATCACAGCCTCAAAGCCCATACTCTGTGTCAGCCTTCTGTAAACAGTAGGTTAAGACCCATTACTGGGCTCTGACTCTAATTAGTGAATTAAAGAACTAAGATCAAATAGAATACAGATTTCATTCACAGTGTGATAGCTAAGGTTTGTCAACTTGGCTGGGCCTGGATTCTCAGTGGTTCAGCAGTTAAGTTGTAATAATTCTTCATGATGAGATCCAAAAGAACCAACAGATCTGTGTTGGAAGAAGTGCAGCCAGAGTGCTCCTTGGAGGCCAGGATAGCCAAACTTTGTGTCGCATACTTCAGACATATTGCCAGGAGGGACCAGTCACTGGAGAAGGATATCATGTTTGATAAGGTGGAGGGTCAGAGAAAAAGAGGAAGTCTCCCCCTCCCCCCAGTGAGATGGATTGGCAACATGGCAGCATCAATGGGCTCAAGCATGGCAACAATTGTGAGGTTGGCCAAGGACCGGGCAGTGTTTTGTTCCGTTGTGTATAGGATTGCTATGAGTCATGTTCTTTTGGCAGCCCATGGCACTTTCAATATTCCCCTCCAGCACCATAATTCAAAAGCATCAATTCTTCTAAGATCTTCCTTATTCACTGTCCAGCTTTCACATGCATATGAGGTTATTGAAAATACCATGGCTTGTGTAAGGCAAGCCTTAGTCCTCAAGCTGACATCTTTGCTTTTCAATACTTTAAAAAGGTCTTGTCAGGTGATATACAACCAAAGGGAGGTTGGCAGAGGAAAGATGAGGGTGGCGGGAGACCCAGGGAGGAATGCAGGGCTTAAAGTGAGTATAAGTCAGTGCTGTTAACTGTTGGTGCATGGAGAGGGCTGCAACCATATAATGATGCAAGCCTATGATTTGTTGACTATAAAACTGATGATCTGCTCTGTAAACCTTCACTCAAGTCACAATAAAAAGTTAAAAGAAAAAAAAATTGAAAAATACCAACCCAAATTCATTCAGTTTCATCAAAATTTACATTTGACTCTGCCTTTTTGGAATATGAGTTACATTGTTGGGAAACAAACTGCAATTTTTCAACAAATTTAACTTTGATTTTTTAAAGCCTGCCGTAGAACAACTCAGAATTCTTATTCAACTGTCCATTTTCCTTGATTATTTTTGCGGAGTGTAGGCTATAATTTAGAGATTCATCTGGAATATAAATGAATACATTTGCTGCTTGGTGACTGATTCTATTGTGATTAAATGGTGAATATATTTTTTTTTAAAAATGTCTTGTGCAGCAGATTTGCCTAATGCAATACGTTGTTTAATTTCTTGTTTGCTGCTTCCATGTGTGTTGATGGTTGATCCAAGAAGAATGAAGTCCTTGACAATGTGGAATAACTAAGCAGGTTCAAATCACCAACTTTTCAGTTAACAGCTAATTGTTTAACCATTGTGCCACCAGGACTAGCTATCCTAAAATAAGGCTACACAAGGGGTTTCAAAATGTTTGTGAAGTCACTTCTGGCAAGATGGTGGATCAGGCAGACACTCTATACAGCCGATCTACAACAAAGACACAAGAAACCAAATGAAACAGATATGAATAATAATCCTAGAACCTTAACTCCAAAGGAAAGGACAGAGAATTGATGAACACAGACTAGTAGAAGAAGCTAAATAAAAGCAGCAAGAGAAAAGACAGACAACTATCAGCTGGTCTGACATGGTGCCGCCATTTTGAAATTTTGTAAGAAGCCCTCAATAGAAACAGAAGCCTAATACAAACACTCCAGTGGCTAGTGATGAGAAAGGTGGGCTCTTCCCTTGTTCACCACCACTTCCTGGCATCCAGATGTGTAGCCAACCCCACCCCCACCCAGACAGTGGATGCTGACACCCCCCCACCCTGCACAGCCTTTGCTCAGAGGTCAAGCTGTGCCAGATTTACCTCCCTCCCCTAAGTCTGGAGGCATTGAAACTCTGCTTCATCAGACCAACAGAACTCGAAGTGCAGGCTTCTAGCCATGCCTGGGACACCCTACCCCCAGCTGCCCTCAGCAATCTGCAGAGTAAGCACAAACTACTTCTGGATCCAGCTTCCTGACCCTAGAAAACATCTAGGCTGGCAGGAACACCGTCTAGGACTGGGCATCCCAATCCCTCCTCCAACCACTCACTACTGGTGAGCTCCTTGGCTGGCAAAGGTTGTTGACCCGTACAAAGTTTTCCCCTCTCTGGGTCCTGCTCCTGTCCTACTTTTCTCCTTTCTCTGTTTTCCTTTTCTTTTCTTGCCCTTCCCTTATTTCTTATCCTGTCTTTTTCTGCTTCTATTTTTTCTTTCATTTCCTCTGTTTCTCTTCTCTTTTTTCCTTCTGTTCTTCTTTCTCTGGAGTCCTGGTGTTGTGCTGTCAAATAAGCATCAAACTGCTAACTTCAAGCTCAGGAGTTCAAGACCATCAGTCATTCCTCAGAAACCATATACAGGGTGGTTATGAGTCAGAATCAACTTAATGGCACATAACAACAACAACAAATTTGTTCTCTTTTTTATGTTTTCTTTTAGTTTTTCTATTTACTGTTCTCTTTCTTTTTTCTTCCTCTCCCTCTCTAGTTTTGCTTATTCTCTTCTTTCGAGCTATTAAATCATTTTTTCTTAAGGATATTTGCATGCTTACCACCTACATTTTTTTTCTTTGCTGCTGTTTGTTTTTGCTTTTTTTCTCTTTTATAATCCTTCCAGACCAGTCCAGCAGAAGACAGCTATCCCCCTACAGCTCAGTGACCTCCAGCAACCCCAGCCACTAGGTAAGTGCCACTATCCACGACTATATCATTTGATCCTTAATAGACAGCAACCTTGCTTGCTGAAAGTGAAGAGGACTTGAAACATATACTTATGAAGATCACAGAGCACAGTCTTCGATATGGATTACATCTCAATGTCAAGAAAACAAAAATCCTCACCACTGGACCAATAAACAGCATTCTTATCAATGGAGAAGAGATTGAAGTTGTCAAGGACTTCATTCTTCTTGGATCAACTGTCAACACTCGCGGAAGCAGCAGTCAAGAGATCAGACGACGTACTGCATTGGGCAATACGTCAGCACAGGAACTTTTTAAAGTACTGAAGGAGCAGAGATGTCAGCTTGAGGACTAAGGTATGCCTGACTCAAGCCATGGTATTTTCAATAACCTCATATGGATGCGAAAGGTGGACAGTGAATAAGGAGGATCGTAGAAGAATTGATGCCTTTGAGTTGCGGTGTTGGAGGAGAATACTGAAAGTGCCATGGACTGCCAAAAGAATCACTAGATCTGTTTTGGAAGAAGTGCAACCAGAGTGTTCCTTGGAGGCCAAGATGGCTAAGCTTCGTCTCTCCTACTTTGGATACATTGTCCAGAGAGAACAGTTGCTGGAGAAGGATGTCATGCTGGGTAAGGTGGAGGGTCAGAGAAAAAGAGGAAGACCCCCAACGAGATGGATTAGCCAGGTGGCATCATTGATGGCGTCAAGTGTGGCAGCGTTAGTGAGGTTGGCCCAGGATCAGACATTGTTTCGTTCTGCTGTGCATGGGGTCACTATGAGTCGGTTCCGACTCGATGGCACCTGACAACAACAACAACAGACAGCAACCAACGTTAGTCAAACCTGCCCTCAACTGTGCTACATGAACAGTGAACAGAGAACTGTACGTACACTCACATTCTCTATCATACCCACCAGGAGACTGGTGGTGAGTGCCTAAGAACACCTGACATGCAATCATCAATTAAATACAAACAACAGTACTGTAATGTCTCAAAGAAAACAGACAATTTCCATTCACAACAACAAACAAGGCACAGTGGCTCAAACAAGTGAACACAAAGCCCGAAGACCTTTCTGAGGAAGGAATTGCATTGGAACTACTTAATAGGAAATTCACAAGATTGACATTTTGGTACCTTCAAGGCATTGAGAGAAAGATCAAGAAAGTTTCAGACAAAATCAGTGAAAACACAAAAAAACTTTAGAAGAATTCAGGAAAACACTATAAGAACAAACTGATAAAATAAATGAAAAATTAGACACCATACAAAGACTGCAAAAAGAAATCTAAAAGATTAATAATACTATTTCAGAAATAGATAATACACTGAAAGGGCAAAGGAATAGGAATAGCAATCTGCTAGAGGAAAGAACAAGGAGCTCTGATAGCGTAGTGGTTACAAATCGGGCTGCAAACCTTAAGGTCAGCAGTTCGAAACTACCAGCCACTCCATGGGAGAAAGTTGAGGCTTTCTACTCCCGTAAAGATTTACACCCTTGGAAACCCTGTACAGGGTCGTTATGGATCAGAACCGACTCGACGGCACTTAACAACAACAGAGGAATGAACAGTTAAAGAAAGCCTAAGATACAAAGGCAAGAAGTGACTGGCTTACAAGCTTTCAAAAGGGAACCTAGATCCACAGGACGGGGAGGATGGTAGAGTATCCAGTGAGTAGAATCCGACGTGTCTAGGAAGGGCAGATGAAAAGAAATTCAGATGGGTCCCTTGGGAAGCAAGGGTGAATAATTGTTACCAGGACTGATTGTGAGGACTGGAAATGTAAAGGTGGACATTTTATAGCAAGGAGGGGAGTGATTAATCTTTCAGTCTAGGAGCGGAGGGCCCTGAGACCATCAAAGGAGAAGAGCGGAGATTGGGACCCCACCCAGAGGAGCAGTGATGCCAGAGACTGAGACAGAGAGAATGATGTGAAGAGAGAGGATGACGTGAAGAAATGGAGTGGCTGGGGACTAGGGATCCAGAGAGGGAGAGGGGCTGTGTGCTGAGAACCGTGAGGGGAGGGCGGGCAGGATTACAGGGTGTACCCTTTGGTTGGGTGATGATGCATGGATGGGATGTTAACTATGGCAATGAGATGATGTATGATGGAATGAATGTAAAACTAATGTTTCCACATGTAGACTATCACACATACACAATAAAACATTAAAAAAAAAAAAGAAAGAAAGAAAGAAAGAAAGCCTAAGAAATATGTGGGACATCATCAAGAGGAATAAATTACAGGTGAGCAGAGTTCCAGAACAGGAAGAGACCAAAAAAAAGGCACAGAGAAAATTATCAAAGAGTTGTTAGAAGAAAACTTCCCTAATATTATGAAAGATAAGAAGATACACATTCAAGAAGCTGATCAGAAACCAAATAGGAAAGACTCTAAAAAGAAAATACCAAGACAAATCATAATCAAACTTTCCAAAACTGAAGACAAAGAAAGAATTCTGAGAGCAGCTTGAGAACGACAAAAAGTTACCTACAAAGGAAAATCAACAAGACTAAATTCTGATTTCTCAACAGAAACCATGAAAGCAAGAATGCAATGGGATAACATATATAAAACTCTAAAAGAAAAAAACCACCAACCAAGAATAATATACCCAGCAAAATTGTCCTTCAAATATAATGGTGAAATTTACATTTCCAGATTAAACAGAAATTAAAGAAATTTGAAAAAAAAAAATAGACCAACCTTATAATAAATACTAAAGGAAGTTCTTCTGACCAAGAACCAACACCACCATCCACAAGTCAACCCAGAATTATATGTATCCACATAAAACAAATATACAAGACAGAAAATAGAGAACCAGAGATATCAATTTATAACAAATACAATTACAAAGTAAAAAGAGGGAATGCTGTAGTTACAGAACTTCCAAATGGAAAGAAAATCAAGATTTCAAGCTAGAACAGACTATTTTAAACTTGGGAAGAAATTAAAACATGTTACTTGGGTGAAGGGGACGGCAATATACAATTGAACAGACACACAGGCTGAAAAGGTGTGATTGGGAGAGTGGGAGTATACCCACAAAAACATAAAGGCTTGACAGAGGATACTTGACATGGGCATTTACTTTTGCTGTAAATATATTCGTGTACATGGAGGAGCATACAGGCAGCAAAGTTTGAAAACTTCTTAGACATAACCAAACACTTTGAAAGAATACTCACTGGTTCTGGAAACTCAGGACGATAGACTAAGGGGACACAAAGGTCAACTGGCATAAAAACAATCTTTTACATCAAACTTTGGTAAACATCAGTGTACATAATCCTGAAACCAGAATTAGATGGTGCCCAGCTACATAGGGATGGAAACAGAAACATATTGCACTGAGGTGATTGTAATCAATTAGATGAATCAAAATGTGTATGAATTATTGAATGTATAACTGATAATCTGCTCTGTAAACCTTCACTAACTGCACAATAAAATGATCACATTTTTCATTTTAAAAAAAAGGTTTTGTACAAATTCTATCCAAGCCCTTAGATCACAAACTGTTTGAAGCCCTCTTCTACTTCTTTTATAGAATTATCAAATTTGAAAATGTGTACTTTGAAACTTGGCTGGAATCATGCCACATATGTTTGTTATAAGATGCTGTCAAGTCATAGTGACCTTATGCACAACAGAATGAAACACTGCCTGGTCTTGAACCATCATCACAGTTGTTGCTATGTTTAAGCTCACTACTGCAGTCTCTGTGTCAATGCATTCTATTGGGCCTTCTTCTTTCTCACTGACCCTCTACTTTACCAAGCATGTTATCCTTTTCCAGGAACTGGTTCCTCCTGATAACATGGCCAAAGTACATGAAATGATGTCTCACCACCCTCATGTCTAAGAACTATTATGGCTATGTTGATTTCAAGACAGATTTGTTTATTCTTCTAGAAGTCCATGGCATATTCAATATTCTTCACCAACACCATAATTCAAATGCATCAATTCTTCTATGGTCTTCCTTATCTATTGTCTAGCTTTTACATGTATTTCAGGTGACTAAAAAAGCACTATGCCTTGGGGTCAGTCCCATATTGGTCCTCTTAGTGACATCTTTGCTCTGTAGCGCAGTGCACCACCCATCTGTTAGTTTGTCATACTGTGGAGGCTTGTGTGTTACTGTTATGATAGAAGCTATTCCACCAGCATTTTGAATTCCAGCAGGAAGTCTTTTATAACAGATTTGCCTAATGCAATGTATCTTTCTATTTCTTGATTGTTGCTTCTGTGAGCATTGATTGTGGATCCAAGTAAAATTAACTCCTTGAGAATTTCAATCTTTTCTTTGTTTATCAAGATGTTTATTGGTCAAATTGTGAGGAGTTTCTTTTTCTTTGCATTGAGTTGTAATCCATACTTCATCAGCAAGTGCTTCAAGTCAGCAAGCAAAGTATGTCATCTACATAGCACAGGTTGTTAATGAGCCTTCCTGTAATCCTGATGCCCCATTCTTCTTCATAGTATTTGCTTCTCAGATTATTTGCTCAGCATACAGATAGAATAAGTGTGGTAAATGGATACAACATTGCCATACACATTTCCTGAATCTAAGCCATGCAGTATCTCCCGATTCGGTTTAAACAACTACCTCTTGTCATTGTACAGGTTGCATGTGAGCACAATTAATTGTTCTGGAATTTTCATTCTTCACAATGTCATTCATAAGAGCTCAGGTAGCATAGTGGATACAAATCAGGCTGCTAACCTCAAGGTCAGCAGTTCAAAACTACTAACTGTTCAAAACTACTGTGAGAGGGGACAAAACCTTACAGCAAAAATCATTTCCACCCCCTCCACACACAGAGTAAACGGGGATGGGCAACTTGGACATTGGCTACCCAAAATGGGGGGGAGAGCTACAAAGGCAAGAAGTGACTGGCTTACAAGCTTTCAGGAGGGAGCCTAGAGCCAGGGGGCCTGGAGGAAGGCAGAATCTCCAGTGAGTAGTATCCAATCTGTCTAGGCAGAGCTGATGAAATGAAATGCAGATGGGTCTCTTGTGATACAATAGTGAATAATTATTATCAGGACTGATTGTGAGTGTTGGAAATGTAAAGGTAGACGTTTTATAGCAAGGAAGGGAGTGATTAACTTTCCAGTCTAGGAGCAGAGGTCCCTAGGACCATCAACGGAGAAAAGCCGAGAGCAGGACCCTACCCAGAGAAGCAGTGATGCCTGAGATGGAGGCAGAGACGATGATGTGGAGTGATGGAGCAGCTGGGGACTTTAGATCCAGAGAGAGAGAGCAACCGTGTGCTGAAGACTGCGGGGAGAGGGGAGTGTAGGGGCAGGCTTGCAGGATATACCCTTTGGTTGGTTGATGATGCATGGAGGGGATTGTAACCATGGCAATGAAACGATATATGATAGAATGAATGTAAAACTAATGTTCTCCCATGTAAACTATCATATAATTCACAATAAAACATTTAAAAAAATTAAAAAAAAACTACTGTAGGAGAAAGATGAGGCTTTCTGCTCCCATAAAGATTTACAGCCTTGGAAATCCTTTATAGGGTGGCTGAGTCGGAACTGACTCCATGCCACGTAACTACCACCACCACAATGTTATCCATAGCTTGTTATGATCCAAACTGTTGAATGTCTTTGGATAGTCAGTCAATAAAACACAAGTAAACACTTTCTTTTTCTCTGGTTTTCTCTGCTTTCAGCCAAGATCCATCTAATGTCAGCAATTCCAAGTCCTTCTCTGAATGCATCTTGAATTTCTGTTAGCTCCCTGACAATGTTCTACTGCAACCATTTTTTAATTGTCTTCAGAAAATTTTACTTGCACGTGGCCTTAATGATATTGTTCAGTAATTTCTGCATTCTGATCAATTGCCTTTCTTTGGAATGGGCACAAATATGATCTCTTTGAATCAGTTGGCCAGGTAGTTGTCTTCCAAATTTGTTGACATAGATAAATGCCTCCAGTGCTGCATCAATCTGTTGTAAGATTTCAATTTGTATTCCATCAATTGCTGGAGCTTTGTTCTTTGCCAATGCCTGCAGGGCACCTTGGACGTCTTCCTTTGGCTCTTGATCATATGCTACCTCTTGAATGGCTGAACATTGGTCATTTCTTTTTGGTAGTGTGACTCTGTATTCCTTCCATCTTCTTTTGATACTTCCTGCATCATTCAATATTTTGTCCGTAGAATTCTTCAAGGCTTGGATTTTTCTTCAGAACTTTCACCTTGAGAAATGCTAAGCCTATTCATCCCTTTTGACTTTCAAAATACAGTTCTTTGTATATTTTATTATAATACTTTGCTTTGTTTTCTTGAACTGTCCTTTGAAATTTTATTCAGCTCTTTCACTTCATCATTTCTTCCATTTGCCTTAGCTACTCTGTGTTCAAGAGCACATTTCAGAGTCTTTTCTGACATCCATTATAGTTTCACTTTTTTCTTCCTTTCTCTTTAATGGTCTTTTTTTATTTTTCCTTTTTTTTTAATGTATGATGTCATTCCACAGTTCCTCTAGTCTTTAGTCATGGGTGTCAATTTGTCAATCTGTTCTTGAGATGGTCTTTAAATTTAGTGGGATATATTGAAGGTCATACTATGCCTCTTGTGGATTTATATAATTTTCTTCAGTTTCAAATTGAACTTGCATATGAACAACTGATGGCCTGTTCCACAGGCTGTTCCTGACCTTGTTTTGGCTAATGATATTGATAATTGATATTGAGATTGCTAATGTCTTCCCACATATGTAGCCAACCTGGATTCCAACCAATGTGGATTCCATCTGGTGAGTTTCACATGTACAATTGCAATATATGTTGTTTTAAAAAGAATGAACAGAGGTATTTGGAAAATTATGTCATCCGATTTCCAGTGTCATTTCTATTACCAGGATGATATTTTCCAACATCACCAGTAATTACCAATGTACTCCAATTGCATGTTTTGTCAACTTCTGACTGAAGAAATTGGTAGAATTCTGCAATTTCTTCATCATTGACTTTATTGGTTGTTGTTGTTAAATGCCGTCGAGTCGGGTCCGACCCATAGCGACCCTGTACAGGGTTTTCAAGGGTGTAAATCTTTACGGGAGTAGAAAGCCTCATCTTTCTCCTGCAGAGCAGCTGGTAGTTTCGAACCGCTGACCTTAAGGTTCGCAGCCCGATTCGTAACCACTACGTTACCAGAGCTCCTTCCTACGACTTTATTGATTGGTGCGTAAAATTTATTAATTGTTGCATTAACTGGTATTCCTTCTGTTGCTGTTGTTAAGTGCCATCAAGTTGGTTCCAACTCATAGCAACCCTGTATAAGACTTCCAAGGAGCAGCTGGTGAATTTGAACCACCAACCTGACAGTTAAAATGGGCCTTGTTGTCCAGTGCATTATCCTACAGTGTCACACCAGGATTCCTGTATTCCATACAGGCACATAGATATTGTCTATCACAGACATTACTGTGCTTCAAGGTAAGTTTTAAAATGTTCTTTTTGACAATGAATGTAACACCATTATTCTTTAATTTTCCATTCCCAGCACAGTTAACCACATGATTTTCAGAATTCAAATGGTCAATACCAGTCCATTTCAGTTCACTAATGCCTAGGATATTAATCTTTATGCATTCCATTTCAAGGCCCAACTTTGGAACAGAGCACTGATTGCTCATATGCTGAAGCTTAAGAAAATTAAAAGATGAATATGAGAGCCAAAATATGACCTTGAGTGTATTTCTCCTGAATTTAGAGACCATCTCAAGACCTTTCCCTGGCTTGGTTTTGGCTGATGATATGGAGCTTTTCCACCATCTGTTACCACAGATGTAGTCAATTTGATTTCTTTGTAATCCATATTGTGAGGTCCATATATATAGTCATCTTTTATGTTGTTTAAAGTCACTGGTCTTGTAAAATTCTATGATGCATTCTCCAGCATTGTTTCTATCACCAAGGCTATATTTTTCATCTACTGATCCTTCCTCTTTGCTTCCAACCTTTGCATTTCAACAGCCAGTGGTTATTAATATACCTTGAATGCATGTTTGAACAAATTCAGACTGAAGGAGTTGGTAGAAAGGAGTTCAGTTTCATCATCACAGGCTTTAGTGGATGGTGAGTAAATCTGAATAATAGTTCAATTAACAGCTCTGTCTTGTGGTAGTGTTGGTAGTGAATGTGCCGTGGAGTCTGTTCTGACTCATAGCGATCCTGCATAGGGTTTCTGAGGCTGTAAATCTTTATGGAAGCAGAAAGCTTCATCTTTCTCCTATGGAACAACTGGTAGTTTTGAACAGATGACCTTGAGGTCAGCAACCCAACTCATAGCCACTATGCTACCAGAGCTTGTAGGCATATGGGTATTATCCTATCACAGAAAGGATTATACTTCAAGATCTTGAAATGTTTTTTTCTTGATGGTGACTGTAACACCATTCCTGTTCAATTTGTCATCCCTGGCATCGTAAACCATGTGATTGTCAGAATCAAAATGGCTAATACCAGTCAATTTCAGCTCACTAATGCCTAGGATATTGATGTTTATGTGTTCCATTTCACTTTTGACATTCCAATTTTCCCAGACTTATACTTTGTACATTCCAGGTTCCAACTATTAATGGATGTTTACAGCTGTTTTTCTCAGTTTGAGTTGTTCCCCATCAGCAAATGAAGGTCCTGAAAGCTTTTTCATCATGACGGTCAACCCTACTTTCAGGAGGCAGCTCTTCCCCAGTCGTATTTTGAGTGTCTTCCAACCTGAAGGGCTCATCTTTGAGTACTATATTTAATTATTTTAAGAGTATTATTCTGATGCTCTTCGTCATGTTTCAATATTCAATAATTATTCTGGTGCTATCTGACAGTGTTTCACTGATATTCATAAAGATTTTGGTGACTAAATATTCAATAGTAGTGCATCTCTCCTTCTTTTTAGTCTGGAAGATCAGCTGAAACCTGTCACCATGGGTGGCCTTGTTAGTATTTATAACACCAGTGGCATAGCTTCCAGATTCACAGCAACTTGCAAGCCACCACAGTGCAACAAACTGACAGACGAGTGATAGACTTGAAATCAAATGTGTGTAAATTGTTGAATAGAAACCGGTTTGCTCTGTAAACCTTTATCTAATTCACAAGAAAAGTTTGGGGGCTAAAAAATAAACAAATGTAGTCCCACAATTATAAAGCCTTCATACTATGAGAAAGCCCAAACCATCTGGAGAGATCATACCTCAAGTGTCTGGTTGACAGTGAAGAATCCCCCACGTTTCCAATGTAAGATCATTCTTGTCTTCGTGCTGTCGAGTCGGTTCTGACTCACGGTGACCCTATATAGTGTTTCCAAGACATCATTAGTTGGTTTGAGCTGCCGACCTCTTGGCCAGTGCTTATCCTGCAGTGCCACACCAGGACTCCACAATACAGCATTGTTGTTGTCGTTAAGTGCCATCAAATCAGTTCTGGCTCATATCGACCCTGTATAGAGTTTCCGAGGAGCAGCTAGTGAGCTTGAACTGTCGACCCCATAGTTCAAACCGACTTTTCAGTCCAGCGCATTAACCCGCAGCACCACACCAAGACTCTATGCAATATAGGACTCTATGCAATACAGCACTCAATGCATAGAGTTGGTTTGGACCACAAGGTCTGTGGTTCAAACCCAGTAGCTGTTACTTGGAAATGCTGTACAACATCACTACGAGTCAGAACAGACTCAATGGCACTTAACACTTATAATTTAGTTTTCCTTTATGCTGTCAGTTGTGTGTGAGACAGTGTGTGTATTTGTGCGTATGGTTATTTTACTTTTTAGACAAGTTTATATATTTTATTCTGTTGGTTACCTTTATAAACATAACTTTATTTTATAGTCTTCTATATGTAAGCAATACCTATTCATTCCTTACTTTTGCTTTCTTTCTCTTCTTCATTCTTACAGGCTCTCTCTCTCTCCTACACCTCCCAAAGTTGTTAAGTGTTGTAGAGTCAGTTCTGACTCATAGCGACCTTGTATAGAGTTTCTGAGGAATAGCTGGTCGGTTTGAACCTTCTACCTTGTGGTTAGGAGTCCTGGTGTGGTGCTGTGGGCTAATGTGCTGGACTGAAAAGTCGGTTTGAACCACAAGGTTGGTGGTTCAAGCTCATCAGCCACTCCTTGGAAACCCTATACAGGATCACTATGAATTAGAACTGACTTGACAGCACTTAGCAGTAACAACAGCCTTATGGTTAGTAGTCAAGTACTTATCCTATAGTGCAACACCAGGATTCCCAATGGTATGTCAATATTATCTTACTAATTTTTCTCTTTGTATTGCCAAATATGTGTTTTATTTTTATTAGTTCACTTGTCAAGTTTTAATTAAATTGCTTTACTATTGTTGTTGTTAGGTGCCATCAGATAAGATCTAACTCATAGCAACCCTATGTAGAACAGAAGAAAATACTTCCCAGTCCTGCACTATCCTCACAGTCATTGCTATTTTGAGCCCAATACTATAACCAATGGTAAGGAGCTCTGGTAGCGTAGTGGTTACAAATCGGGCTGTGAACCTTAAGGTCAGCGGTTCGAAACTACCAGCCGCTCCGCCGGAGAAAGATGAGGCTTTCTACTCCCGTAAAGATTTACACCCTCGGAAACCCTGTACACGGTCGCTATGGGTCGGAACCGACTCGATGGCACTTAACAACAACAACTATAACCAATGAGGACTCAGCTTACTTACGCCAACCCTTACCTTCTTTGCCCCTTTCTTTTCTCAGTTGTAATTAGTTGTATCATTCCTACATCAGGCATATAACATTTGCATTCTGATCTGTCACCCTAATTTCCAAAATGGTTTAGTGTTGGTTTTACTTTCAAATATATTCCAAGCTTGCTGTAGGTCCATTAGCTACCTTACACAAGACATCACTTAATTGACAGAACTCCTTTGAATCACTTATTCATGAAAGATCATGACAACTATATTCCTGACATATTCCATGCATAGTTTGGGTAGATGTACCATTCTTGACTCACACTTTCTTGCTCTGAAATTCTGATAGCTGTGGTTATTCTACCTGTGGTACTCAATAAGGAAATGAAGTCAGTCTACTTTTTTTCCCATAATAATTTAAATTCATCCTTTAGCTATCTAAATAATTCTTCCTTCATTGTTCATGCCAAAAATTTTGCTAAGGTATTTCCTGTTGTTGATGGTCTGGGTCAATTTCCTCTGGCACACTTAGTGCTTTTTCAGTTTATAGATTCACATACAGATACCAAAAGATTTCCTGAATTATATCTTTAAATGTTTAAATTTTCTTCCAATGTTTGTGTTTTTCCTATGGAACAACAATTGAATATATCTGGAAACTCCTTTACTTATTCTTTATGTCCATCATTTCCACTACTGTTCTTATGGCATCTCTTTCCCTCATGATTTTTCAATTGTGTTTGCCTTCTGTTATTACTTTTTGGGTCATGTTTCATATTTTTCCATTAATTCCTCACTTCTTTGAGTTCTTAAATTTCAGGTTTGTGGTCTTCCTGGATCAAGATATTTCCTACTCATTTTGGTTTTAATTTGTGACAAATTTTTAGGGCATATTTTGTACTCACTCTGGCGTGTATTCTCCAGGCTACTATCAGTTTTGTTTGACCTACCCACATTTTTTCATTTATATCAGTGCCTTTTATTTTTCTTAAACTATTCATTAAATGACTTTCAGTATTCCTCAAGCTGAAAGAACTGAAGAAAAATTCAAGCCTTGACTTGCAATACTGAAGGATTCTATGGACAAAATATCGGATGATGTACAAAGCATCAAAAGAAGATGGAAGGAATACAGAGTCACCAAAAAGAAATGGACAACGTTCAACCATTTTAAGAGATAAAATATGATCAAGAATCAATGGTACTGAAGGAATAAGACCAAGGTGCAGTAAAGGCATTGGTAAAGAACAAGGACTTGGATTTGCTGAAATAAAAATTGAAATTTTTCAACAAACTGATGCATCACTGGAGGCACTCACTCATCTATGCCAAGAAATTTGGAAGACAGCTTCCTAGATGACTGATTGGAAGAGATCTATATTTGTGCCCATTTCAAAGAGAAGTGACCCAAAGGAATGTGGAAATCATCTGACAATATCATTAATATTACAGGCAGGTAAACTTGTACTAAAGATAATTCAAAAGCAACTGCAACAGTACATTGATTGATAGGGAACTGCCAGAGGTTCATTGTTGATTTCAAAGGGCTCTTACCTGAAAGCAGAGACTACCAGAAAGATGTTTACCTATGCTTTATTGACTATGCAAAAGTTTTGGACTGTGTGGATGATAACAAGCTATGGACAACATTGTGGAGAATGAGTATTCCAGAAAACTTAATTGTGCTCATAAGGAACCAATACGTAGACAAAGAGGCAGTCATTCAGACAGAACAAGGGGACACTGAATGGTTTAAAATGAGGAAAGGTATGTGCCAAGGTTGAATTCTTTCAAAACGTATGCTGAGCAGATAATCTAAGGAACTGGATTATATGAAGAAAAATGTGGTATCAGGATGAGAGGAAGACTCATAAACAACCTGAGACATGCAGAAGATGCAATATTGCTTGCTGAAAGTGAAGAGAACTTTAAAAACTTACTGATGAAGACCAGAGACCACAGCTTTAAATATGGGTTGCATCTCAGTGTACAGATAACAAAAATCCTCATCATTGGACCTATAAATAACATCATGATAAATGGATAAAAGATAGAAATTATCAAAGACCTCATTTTGCTCAGATCAACAATCAACATTCATGGAAGCAGCTGTCAAGAAATCAAGTGACATATTGCATTAAGCAGATCTGGTGCACAAGACCTCTTTAAAGTGTTCAAGAACAAAGACATCAGTTTGAGAACTAAGGTGCACCTGACTTAAGCCATGGTATTTCCAATAGCCTCAGGTGCATGTGAAAGTTGGACAGTGAATAAGGAAGACTGTAGAAGAATTGATGTATTTGAGTTATTGAAATATTAAAGGTACCATAGACTGGTAGAAGTATAGCTTGAATAGTGAATAATTGTTATCAGGACTAATTGTGAGGGTTGGAAATGTAAAGGAAGACATTGTGTAGCAAAAGGAGGGTAGTGATTAACTTTGCAGTCTAAGAGCGGAGGTCCCTGGAACCATCAAGGGAGAAGAGCAGAGAGTGGGGCCCTACCCAGACAAGCAGTGATGCCAGAGATGGAGGCAGAGAGGATGACATGGAGAGATGGAACGGCTGGGGACTTTAGACAGAGAGAGGGAGAGGGGCTGTGTGCTGCTGACCAGGGGGCAGGCTTGCAAGGTATACCCTTTGGTTGGTTGATGATGCATGGAAGGCATTGTAACCATGGCAATGAAATGATATACAATAGGATGAATGCAAAACTAATGTTCTCCCATGTAAACGATCACAATAAAACATTATATTTTTAAAAAAAGAAGTATAGCTTGACTTCTCCTTAGAAGCCAGGATAACCAGATTTCATCTTTCTTACTTAGGACACATTATCAAGAGGGACCAGTTCCTGGAGGACATGATGCTTGGCAAAGTGAAGTGTCAGCGAAAAAGAGGAAGCCCCCCAATGAAATGGATTGGCACAGTGGCAGAAGCAATAGACTCAAGCTTAATAATGATTGTGAGGATGGTTCAGGACAGAGCAGAGTTTTGTTCTGTTGTGCATAGGGTCACTATGAACCAGAACTGAACTGACAGCACCTAACAACAACAACAACAACAACAACAATGCCTCTTTTGTTTTTCCTTAAACTATTCATTAAATGAATTCAATTTTTCTGAACTAGGTTTCTGACCAGAGAGGAGCCAGAATAGCCTTCCAGACTTAGTTGCCCATAGGTTTCCATCTTGTCTGCTGCCCCAGAAATGGACTGATTCCTGAAAATACAGTTCTCTTTTTAGCCCTCCAACCTGTGTGTATTATTAGTTCCCTGTTGTTGTTGTTGTTGTTAAGTGCCATCGAGTCGGTTCCGACCCATAGCGACCCTGTACAGGGTTTCCGAGGGTGCAAATCTTTACGGGAGTAGAAAGCCTCATCTTTCTCCCGCAGAGTGACTGGTAGTTTCGAACCACTGACCTTAAGGTTCGCAGCCCGATTCGTAACCACTACGCTACCAGAGCTCCTTTTATCTTACAAGAGATAAAAGAAGATAGACATGAACAGCAAAAGGTACAGAGGGGTGGAGTCATCCTTTGGATCTGGAGTCCCTGCACTGTGAAACACCTAGATCCAAGTGAAGATTGATGCCAAGATACAGGGAGATCTTCAAGAATTGCTGTTTCTAAAGAATTGCTGTTTCTAAAGAAATTCCCTAGGGCTGCTATAATGGAAATACCACAATAAAAAACAGAAATTTATTTCCTGACAATTTAGGAGACTAGATGTCCAAATTCAGGACCCCGGCTATGGTGGAAAGCTGTCTCTCTGTTGGCTGAGGAAAAGATTCTTGTCTCAGCTTCTGCAGCCCCAGTGTTCCTCAGTTTGTTGGAAATGTGGCATCCATCTTCCCTTTATTTATGTTTGCTTGTCTTTGTGTCTATGCTTCTCTTTATAACACTAACAAGCTATTAGGTTTGGGACACACTTTACACTGATATGGCCTCATTACCACAACAAAGAAAACACTACTTCTAAATAGAATTACATCCAGAGGTAGAAGGGTCAGGATTCCAGCACATATTTTGGGGTGCCATAATTCAATCCATAACTCTGTTTCTCAGAGCCAAACCAAAAATGGAGTCCATCGGCACCAGTGCTGCTAACCTCAATTCCTGAACTATTCTGTTAGCTGTAGCATTGCAAGAGCATCATTTACCTAGAGGAAAAGTATTTTTGCTGGCACTTCTTAGGAGCTGCCTTCCTTGGACCCCTCATCACCATCTGTGCTGCTGCGTTTTGTTTCCTCCTGTGCTGCTTCTGTGCAATTTCAGCTTCTCTTGGCAGCCCTTACAGGTGTCTCAGAACCTTGGTTTATATCTGTCTACTGGTTTTCTGAAAATGGCAAAGAATTTTCCGCTTCCTTTTTTTTTTTTCTTTTGTATGATCCCTGGGACAAGTGGGAGGAAAATGTTGCCGTACATAACTTGATTTATGAGAAAAGTCTAACAGCATTTTTAGGAAGAAACTCTTGAAAAGTGTTATACTCCCTTTTTACCATGGTTGAATCTGGCTTTGTGACTCTGATGTTAATGAATTTCCCTTCTATACAAATAATCCACTTTCTTCTCACAGTGTGTGTGTATAAAACTTGTTTAGTCCATCAGAGGTTTACTTTCTTAGAAACAATAAACCATCTCATTTGGGAAAGCATAAAAATAATGTAAAGAGAATAAGCCCAGATGCAAGAGAATTCTTCCACTCAGTCAATCCTGAAATGGAAGCAGGATTATTGTATACCAACTTATGATGCCTTACCAGCTGCTGAATTGAATCCTGCTTTAATTCTGTGAGATAACAGAATGAACTTATTTTCTTTCATGTAATGAAACCAAGATCTTTCATGGTCAGTAAGAGGGCTGAAGCATCTGGATTCATTGACTGCAACAGACCTTAATAGTATGTAACTCGCTGGGGGAAAATTGCGTGTATCATATTGTCATTTTGCATCTGTTACTCTGATTAGGATCATTGTAATACATTCAAATTCATTAATGGTGGCTACTTTAGATCCCTAAATAATTAATGGAATCATAGGTGTCTCCCTAAGCAACAACCTGATGGTACTGTGTATAAGGCAGGCTTTGAGCTCAGAATAAATAGCTCTCACACAGCTGCATCTGTTTTTCCAGACACCTTCTCTTATACCAGCTTTCTTGAACCAAACCTGAAGAGAAAAAAAAGGTCAAAGCAAGAGCAGAAACTAAAGAAGAGAGTAAGGTGGGCTCTATGCAGTGTGAAGGTTTAAAGTGCAGGCCCCCAGACCCCCATGCATCCTGGTGAATAATAATCCCTGGATGATGTACCTTGAGAATATATTAATCAACATACCAAAGATCTGTGTGTGCCCTAAAGACAGGGAAGCTCTATGTTAGGGACATTGGTTTTTAATGATAGAATTTTTACCTTCCATGGAAAGACTCAAGTTCAATTCCTGGTCAATGCACCTCTTGGACAGCTACCACTTCTGTCAATGGAGGCTTGCAGTTTGCTCTGATGCTGAACAGGTTTGAGCAGCATTTTCAGACTAAGATGGATTAGGAGGAAAGGTAATGATCGCCTTCTGAAAATCAGCCAATGAAACCTCCATGGAACACAGTGAGTTGATCTCTAACTAGTCATGGGATGGCAAAGGACCAGATAATGTTTAATTCCATTGTGCATGAACTGGGGATTGGTCAACAGCTATTAACAACAATAACTTCTGGGGGTGGGGAAAGTCAGCTAGATGGGGAATATGTTATGGTGTGAGTTTTGGTCTACTGGGATGCTATAATATTTTGTGAGAATATTTCTTGCACGAAATTCCTGGTGTGGTGCTATAGAATAAGCACTCGACTATAAGGTTGGTTTAAACTGCAAGGTCAGTGGTTCAAACTCACCAGCAGTTCCTTGGAAGCCCTATTATAGGATCACTATGAGTCAAAACCAACTCGACAACACTTAACAACAACAACAAATGCCTAATATGGTTTCAAGGTTTAAAAGAAAGAATTCTCCTACTTCTGCAATATGGAAAATCTCTTGCCCTCCACCCACCCTGATTATGGTGGTTGTCTCCCCCATTTCGGCATAAACTCTAAGGATGAACAGCTGTCCACCATGTTATGCAAAACGTTAATACTCTGAAACTTTTCTAAGAGCAAACTTGAAGGAAAAGCCAATTTCTTAGGCTACAATTGAAAACGCACACACAATTAACTATGGAAGTGCTTGTTTCCCAATATCCCCAGGACAATGATTCTTGGCAGATTTTTCAATCTCTGCATTTCATCAAAGTAGAAGACTATACAAATAAATGGCAGTGGCATATCCTGGGGCCCTGAAGAGGTCATGAAAAGATCTATAATCCACACAAATTGCAAATGTTAATAAAGATAATGCCCTAGTTAGAAACTGCAGAGCTAATGTATATTTATAAACGTCTCAAGAATAGATGGGGAGAGAAAGAAAGCAAGAAACACAGAAAGTGATGCAGGAGTGGGCTAGGAAAAAGAGCCTAGAAACTCTGATACAATTTACAACCCAGAAATTACCCTACTGGGGGTGAGGTGTGAGGAGAGGAGAGAGCACCTTCCAGACTGTCTGGGTGGCTTCTTCCTGGCTATACCTCAGACACCCTCCACAAAGTATCTGTAGAAGTGCCCAGAAGCTCCTGCCACTGCCACCATTCGAAAAATCAACCAATTAGCTGCATATCAAAGTAATCAACGGGAACCAGGATTCATGCAAACCAGGACTTTAAACGGGTTCATTTTGCTTAGAAATTTGCAGGGGGCAGAACTGTAATGAACCAGTTCTAAGTCCTGGTGTAAACTCTGGGTGTCTAGGTTACTACTCACATAGCAAAATGTTACGCATACACGTGGATAGTACGTGGCAGACAAGAGGCATCACTTGCAAGTGGAAATCAATAAAATGTTATTAATAGCTACCATTTATAAGCCTAACTATGTGTCAAGCACTTCCACTTATTCAAATATAATCTTCAAATGTTTTTATATTTTTATAGCAATAAAATAAAATGAAAAATTAATCCTCCTTGCAACCTTTCCAGATTACATTCATTTTATTGATAAGATAACAAAAACATAATAAGAACATTAATGTAGTGAGTAGTAGAACCACAAAATCTTGATATAAACCATACATGTCTAACTCCAAAACCACAGTCTTAGTACAGAAGATGCTATATTCTTTCAGGACTGGTGAGATACACAAGAGGAGAGAGTCTATGTCTCTGTGTCCCATCAATTTGGCTAAGTGAGAGACTTCGAGAGATCTAAGGCAAACTGACTTCAGACAAGGTGCAACACAATTTCTTAAAATGCTGTCTTGACCCAGTTTAGAAGTCCTGGATGGAGACTGGTTCACTCCCCTTCTTGAGCACTGATTAAGTCCATTTACAACCATTCCCCTTTTGGGTCTCTCATATTCCTGGGCCTGTATGCATCCATCCTAATCACTTAACAACTAGGGATAGCACCTATGCCCCTGAGCCTACAGAATTATTCAAAATGCTCCATTCCCAGGAAACCTGTGTAACTATCCAACCCCATTATGCTTGTTAGATATAAACAATACAGAGTATAGGCTATTTTGTAGCCTCTTCTCTAATTCTACCTGGTTGTTCCTTGTCTCTAGAGGCAATCTCTGTGTGGTCAGTTCAAGGCATGCTATGACTCCCTGTCTCTGGGAACTATGAGTATACCAAACCTAGTTGCTTTTCATGGCCTTCCTGACTCTCCTGACTCCTCTTTTTCTTGTTGCACCTGACCTGCCATCCTATGAGTGTGTTACAGCTCATGGGCAGCATAGCTGACCTTTTCAACAAGGGCTAAAACCAGAGTTAAATAATCCATGGTTCCATGAAATAGAAATGATTGTTGTTGGCTCCCATCAAGTCAGTTTCCGACTCATGGCAACCCCACAGCAATGAAACGACAAGCTGCCCTGTCCTGAGCCCTCCCCAGGAACACTTTCAGATCAGACTTTTGTGGTCCTTAGTGTTTTCAGTGGCTGACTTTTAGAAGTAGGTCATTATGTCTTTCCTTCACCTTAGTCTAGAAATCCCACTAAAACATGTTCATGCCGTAAGTTATATGTGTTGATGTTAAAATGCTTTCAAGTCAGTTCCTACTCGTATGCTGTATAGGGTTTCTGAGGAGCGATCAGTGGGTTTGAACCACTAGCCTTGTGGTTAACAGTCCAGTGCTAACCATACCAGGACTCCAATATCATCAATAATAGGTCAGTGGTCTACAATAACTATAAAACTAAAATCTGACAGTCTCCATGGTAACAATATGTACTATGAGGTGTTGTCTATATGTAACCAGCACTTGTAACCGTTGCATTTTAAAAACCGCTGAAGGCTTCAACGTAAGTGAAGGGAAATGGTCATTGCCACAGCTGCTTGTATAATAGAATGTATTGAGAGCATCAATAATAGAGGCCAGGCTGTGTACATTTCCAGGGAATGATTCAGAAACTATCACTCATGTTTTGTCCGGGGTGATTGTTGTTATTTTTGTTAGGTTCCATTGAGTTGCATCTGACTCATATCAAACCGATGTACAACAGAGCAAAACACTGACCGATCCAGCACCACCCTCACAAATTGTTGTTATGTTTAAGCCCATAGTTTGAGTCATTGTGTTGAGGGTCTTCCTCTTTTTCACTGAACCTCCACTTTACCAACCATGTGGTCCCCTCCTGACAACATGTCTAAGTGCATGAGATGAAGTCTCTCTATCCTCACTTCTAAGGAGAATCCCGGCTGTATTTCTTCCAAGACAGATTTGTTAGTTCTTCTGGAAGCCCATGGTACTTTCAATATTCTTCACCAATGCCACAATTCAAATGTATCAATTCTTCTCCCCTCTTCCTTATTCACATGCACATAAGGTGATTTAAAATTCCATGGCTTGTAGGACCAGCGTGGAGCAGCTATAGGAACAAAAGATATTCTTGAAAGAAAGACCAGAAGGAAAAATCAAAATCAAAAACAAAAAGGGCAGTCTGAATGGCTACTATAAGGAAAAGCAAGTTGTTCACTGGCGAACCATCAAGACAAGCAATCAAGTCCCTTCAGGACAACCCCCCCACCACACCCCCCAGACTGAAACTCAAAGGGATCACACAAGCAGCCATGTAAGCTTGCTGGTGACCATATTGGTCTACTGGTGAGTGGAAGTGGGGGAAAGGCAACAATGAAGATATGGGCTGAGTCCTACCACGTTCCATAGACTCGCATTGACCTGGAGATGAGAGAGAGAAGAAGAAGGGCTGGTTGGTCCAAAGTTGGTGAGATCTGTGGACACCTGTGAGCCCATGGACAAGGACATAGCCATGGAGGGCTAGAGCTGAGAGTGGAGCATCCAGCTGATATGAAGTGAGGGCAGACGCACAAGAACACCCAAACATGCAGACAGTACCCATTTGACCTAACTTTGATGACTTGAAGATCACAACTCCACTAAATGAAGATAAAAATTTTTTGATAAAGGAAACAAGCGTAAATTGCTACAATTTGATGAACTTGACCTAAACTTATGGATGTAGTAACTCAAAATACCAACTGAGAGGGACAAAGTATTCATCCTACCCCCTCTGTACACAGAGGTGATAGGGACGGGCAACCTAGACATTGGCTACCTATAATGGGGGGCAGGAGAGATATAAAGGCACAAAGTAACTGGTTTACAAGTTTTCAAGAAAGAGTTTAGTTTCAGAGTGTGCCAGGGAAGGTAGAATCCCCACCTAATGGTTTTCATTTTGTCCAGACAGGTCTGGTGAAAGGAGATGGGGATAAGATTCTTATGATTCAATAGTGAGTAGTTGTTATCATGACTTATTGCAATTGTCACAACTGTGAAGGTAGAAGTTTTGTAAGATAAAGTGGGGAGTAGTTAATCTTACATTCCAGGAACAGAGGACCTTAGGACCATCAAGGGAGAAGAGTTTGAGCAGAATGTGGAACCCTATCTAAAGAAGCAGTGACACCAGAGATGGAGGCAGAGATGAGGACATGGAGAGATAGAGCAGCTAAGGACTCTAGACTCATGGAAAGAGAAAGACTGTTTGCTTGCAGTCAGGAGGCAGGCTTACAGAATGTTCCCTTTGGTTATTTAAATGATTATATATTCCTGAGTGTTTTGGTGTGCATCCCCTCTCCTGCGGCCCCATCCCACCTCCACCCCCACCCCCCAAAAAAAAACAAAAAACAGAGGGAATGGAAGCAAATGATGATGTTAACTAATGATGCACGGAGGGAATTGTAATCATTGCAATGAAACAGTGAGTATAAAACCGATGTTCTCCCATGTAAACTATCACTCAATTCACAAGAAAAAGTTTTTAAAAAATGAAAGAAGAAAAAAAAAGTACCATGGCTTGAGTCATGCATATTTTAGCCCTCAAAGTAACATCTTTGCTGTTTAACACTTTAAAGTGGTCATGTGTAGCAGATTTACCCAATGCAGTAAGTCATTTGATTTCTTGACTGCTGCCTCCATGAGAATTGATTATAGATCCAAGTTAAACAAATTCTTTGACAACTTCAAACTTTCCTCCATTTATCATGATGTTGTCTATTGGTCCAGCTGTGAGGATTTTGGTTTCTTTACTTTGAGTTGGAATCCATACTGAAGGCTGAATTCTTTTATCTTCATCAACAAGTGTCTCAATTCCTCCTCGCTTTCAGCAAATAAAGTTGAATCATCTGCATATCTCATGTTGTTAATTAGCCTTGTTCCAATTCTGATGTCACAGTCTTCTTCATATAGTCTAGTTGCTCAAATTATCTGTTCAGCATACAGATTAAATAAAGTGACACACACCTTTCCTGATATTAAATAATCCCTTGTTCTGTTCAAAGGACTGCCTCTTGACCTGTGTACAGGTACCTTTTGAGTACAATTACTTGTTCTGGAATTCCCATTCTTTGCAATGTTAACCACAGTTTGCTGTGGTCCACACCACTGAATGCCTTTGTATAGTCATTAAAATACAAATAAACATCTTTCTGGCATTCTCTACTTTCAGTCAAGATCCATCTGATGTCAGCAGTGATTTCTTTCGTTCCACTTCCTCTTCTGAATCAAGTTTGAATTTCTAGCAACTCTCTGTCCATGTACTGCTACAACCGACTTGGAGTTATCTTCAGCAAAATTTTACTTGCATGTGATATTAATGATATTGTTTGATAATTTCCCCACTATGTTGGATCACATTTCTTTGGAATGGCACAAATGTGGATCTCTTCAATTCGCTTTGGTCAGGTAGCTATCTTTCAAATTTCCTGGCATAGACTTCAGTGCTCCCAGTACTGCATCAGTTTGCTGAAACATTTCAACTGCTATTCCATCAGTTCCTGTAGTTTTGTTTTTCATTAATGCCTTCAGTGCAATTTGGATTTCTTCCTTCAAAACAATCTGTTATTGATCATATGCTACTGCCTAAACTGGTTATTGTTGTTGTTAAGTGCCATCGAGTCAATTCCCACTTATAGAGTTCCTGTATAGGGTTTCCAAGAAGTGGCTGATGAGTTTGAACTGCTGACCTTGCAGTTCAAACTGACTTTGCAGTCCAGTGCTTATCCAACAGTGTCACACCAGGACTCCATAAAATGGTTAACTATTGACCAATTGTTTCTGGAACAGTGTCTCTATGTATTACCGCCATCTTTTAATGCTTACATCATTCAATATTTTGCTGATAGAATTCTTTAATATTGCAACTCAAAGTTTAAATTTTTCTTCATTCCTTTCAGTTTGAGAAATACTTAGCATATTCTTCCTTTCTGGTTTTCTAACTCTAGATCTTTTCTCAATTCATTAAAAAATTTCACTTTGTCTTCTTGAGCTGCCCTTTGAAATTTTTTTGTTTGACACTTTTACTTCATAATTTCCTCCATTTGTTTTATTGTTGTTGTTGTTTTTAAGTGCCATCTAATCAGTTCCAACCCATAGTGACCCTGTACAGGGTTTCCGAGGAGTGACTGTTAAGCTTGAACTACTGACCTTTTGGTTCAAACCAACTTTGCAGTCCAGCACATTAACCCACAGCACCACAACTCTGTATTCAATAGCAAGTTTCAGAATCTCTTCTGACATCCACTTTGGTCTTTTCTTTCTTTTCTGTATTTTTAATAAACTTTTTATTTCTTCATGTTCTTGATATCATCCCACAATTTCTCTGGTCTTTGGTCATTAGTGTTTAATGCATCAAATCTGTTCTTGAGGTGATCTCAAAATTCAAGTGGGATATATTAAAGGCTATATTTTGACTTTCATGTTTTCTTTCTTTTCAGCTTTCACTTGAAGTTGCAAATGAGCAGTTGATGATCTGTTCCTCAGTCAGTCCCTGGTCCTGTTGATACTGAGCTTCTCCTGATCCTTCCTCTTGGTTTCCAACTTTCTCGTTCCAGTTATCAGTAGCTATAAATGTGTCTTGATTACATTTGATCAATTTCAGACTGAAAAAGTTGATAGAATTCTTCAATTTATTCATTTAGTGGTTGCTGTATGAATTTTAATAATAGTTGTATTAACTTGCCTTCCTTGTTGTTGTTGTTGTTAGGTGCCATCAAGTCAGTACCGACTCATAGCAACCCTATGCACAGCAGAATGAAACACTGCCCGATCCTGGGCCAACATCGCCACTGTTGCCACGCTTGAGTCCATCAATGCCACCATCTGGCCAATCCATCCCATTGGGGGTCTTCCATATAGATATCTAAATATTATCCTATCACAGACAGCATTGTACTTCAAAACAGATCTTGAAATGTTCTTTTTGATGATGAATGTGACACCATTCTTCATGAATTTGTCATTCCAGGCATAGTAAACCATGTGATTGTTCAATTCAAAATGACTTATACCAGTCCATTTCAGCTCACTAATATCTAGAATATTGATCTGTCTACATGCCATTTCATTTTGACAACTTCCAATTTTCCTAGATTCATACTTCATAAATTCCATCTTCTGGTTATTAATGAATGCTTGCAGTTGTGTCTTCTCAATTTGAGTGGTGCCCCAGCAGCAAATGGAAGTTCCAATAGCTTTGCTCCATCCATGTCATTAAGCTCAACTCTAGTTTGAGGAGACAGCTCTTCCTCAGTCGTATTTTGAGTGCCTTCCAACCTGGGGGGCTCATTTTCTAGTATTGTATCAGACAATATTTTGCTGCTATTCATAAATTTTTCAGTGGTTAATCCCTCAGAAGAAGGGACACTTATTCTTTCTTCCTAGACTGTTTTAGTCTGGAAGCTCTGCTGAAACCCGCCCACTATTGACACCTGGAATACTGTTGGCATAGCATCCAGCATCACAAGAACCTACAAGTCATGTCAGAAGAACAAACTGACAGACAAGCGGCGGCCATTAGTCTTTAGTAATTCCTTATGCTGTCCTTCACTACAAGAATCAATCTGGACTTTTAATCATTTGCACTTTGACCTAAGCATATGAATTTACAACATACTTTGCAAAACAATGGGATCTTTGTCTTGAATTTTTTGATAGTTTATGGTCAATTTTAACTAACCAGAACTAATTAGAGAGCAACAAAATCCCCCAATCTTTATATGAGACATATGAAAGTATTTTTTAAACCTATACTACTTTCATTGCCTCTTTTGCTATTAGTCCAGAACTGGATGGTATCAGGTTGCCATTACTGAATATTTTTATCAAAGATTCCATAAGAATCCTGATTAAAAGGAAGAGAATACAAGACAGAATTTCAAATTCTCATGGACTCCAAACTTCCAGGAGCCATGGAGGTAATGAGATAACCTTTAAACTTTAAACCGAAACAATCCCTTGAAGCCCTAAAATCAAACAACAGTTTAGCTTAATAATTGAAAAAATCATCTTCTTTGAGTATTTCTTTGATCCCACAAAAAACTATAGTTCTCTTTTATATGGGATCAAGTTGACAACAACTCTGAAGTTTAGATATGAACCTTAAAGGGGCAGTGAATTTATTAATTGAAGAATAAAAGAGGGTAAGAATGCTTACACAATTCAAAGAATGTGATCAATCTCACTAAATTGTACACGCAGATACTGTTGAATGGGTGTATGTTTTATTGTGTATATTCTCAACACCAACCACAAAGTAAATAAATGTACAATAAAAACCTAAATAGATTCAACTGAGTTAGAGTTCCTTTCATGAGCAAGTATAGGAAAGACTCATGTTTAGCAAATAGATTCTTTCATTGTGTCTTGAAGGAAAGCACAAAGGAAGAGAAGTTACACCGCCTAACTTCCAAACACATTTTCCCACTATTGATCTTGAACAAATTACTTAGTCACTACATGTCTCAGTTTGCCCACCTGAAAATGAAGTGTTGAACTCTCTGCTAGTTCTATAAACACACATGTGTCTTTTTATTATACAGTGAAATTTAAACTCATTGGGACTGCCTTGTTTTCCTGTGGCTAGCAAGTTTCCTGCCTTTGGCAGGATGGCATGTTACCATTTTCTATATCTCCTTTTAGTGGAAAAGATTTGATTTTTCCTTATCTGACAAGTTTCCACCTTATACAGCTTCCAGTTTTCATAGGATTCACTGTAGTTCCTATTATTCTGGAAGTTTGCCTCGTTTATCAACAAGCTTGGGAATTATTTGAGGATGTATCCTAAACTTTCTTCTTTCTTTTCCTCCATTACTCCTAGAACACCATCAAACACACAGTTAGCTGACTGACCTTCAACTGCACTGAAACTAAGGTTCGCAATGATTCCCTACAAAGAATGTGAAAAACATCCCAAATTTATATAAAGAATGCTCTTCAACAAACAGAGTAATATGCTACATTGATTTTGGGGGTTTTGCTGTCTTATTTCTCAGATCACTGTGATGTGCTCTGTGTGTGTGTGTGTGTGTGTGTGTACATAAAGAGACTTCAAAAAGTTTGTGGGGAGAATAGATTATCTTTTAATTCCATTTTTCCACAAACTTTTTGAAGCCCCCTTGTGTATATAAAGTGATCCAGGCTTTTTTCACTTTTGCTTGGTTAAAAGTTCTAATTGCCCAGGATGAAATTTCCACTGAAAATAGAAAACCCCTGTTTTCTGCATACACTAAGTCATTTTAAATGCATGACAATTAACAAATGAGTCACATGCAACCCCTTCCTGTAACTAATGCACTACAAGCTGAATTGATCAGTTACAATAAGGATACAATATAATATCCACTTGGCCAAACTTCCAGGTTTCATAGACTTTTCACTTCTTTTTCCTTTTCCTCTATCAATCTCTTTCTATATGTTCTATTCCTAAATTGACTCCAGTAAATTACAGCAAAGGCGTCTCCCTTCTCTAGTGCTACTTTGAAATCTATACTTAGCTACAGGATAATGGCACTAGAAGCCACCACTAACAGAACCAACCCCAGACTTCTGTATCTGCAACCACAGCTTGGGAAGAATCTTGCATCAGGGTGCTCCATGCTAGATTTAATGTGAATGTTGTAGTCTGAAATGAAAATTATTTGTACAGCTGGAATATAACATTTGCATAAGTTACAATTAAAGGGGAAAATATAATTACAAATTTTCAACTTAATTTGAATGGTTTTTTAAATGCTCATTTTGCATAGGCAACAGCCTGCAGGCACAGAAGACACTTTCCGAGTTGTATCCCTTTGTCTGGGTAACCGTAGCGAGGTAATTTTGAAGGGCTTTCTTTAACCCCTGAATCCCAACAGCATCCAGCATTGAGAACCAAAGGTACCAGGCAGTGTTTGTTTTGAAAATAGGATTACAACATACACCATGATTCATAAATATTTGCATTTTTTAATTGTTTCTAAAAATGAAGTAGCAAGTGGCATCACACAGGACCATTATTTCTCCCGTGAAGCGAATGAGCAGTGGAATTTTAACTAGTCTCATTTCTTTCCAGTTCTCAGATCTGAGATCTTTGGTCACATCTACTGTACAATGCATTCCTTGTATTAGAGTCTTTCTAATGATTCCAGTTTCTGATTTTTCCCCTCCTTAATTACAAGTCTTTTTCATGTAGCTACTTCATGTTGAAGGCATGTCATTCTTCCCAGAGGCAGGTTCATCTAGATGTCCAAGGACTGAGTCCATTCATTCGTTTGTTTTCACAATTTCTTTTCTAAGAAGCAGAGGAATCTTTTTATTATTCTCAAATATGAGAATCAAAATTTTCATGAAATACTTTGTGCAGCATGTTTACTTGAAGCACTGCTTTCCAAAAGTCATGAGAACAGTGATTATTATGTAACACGCTTTGTGTCACTTCAATGAGTTTTTTAAAAGGGAGGAAAAAGAGAAAATTATTCCATTCAATTCTTCCCAGAAAAAGAAATGCCTTCAAAAAGATTTAGAGATGAAAAAAATATATTATTAGCCTGAATTACACAATTAACTGTGCCTTTCTATTTTTCTAATCCTTCTTTTCACAGCTATCTTCTAAAACTGAGAAGTCAGAAGATGCTCTTTTAAAAAATAAAATATGAAAGCAGATCCTTTGTTCTACTTGTCCTAGAATCTTAAAAAGAAACTGTGGCAAACAGAAAAACATAAAGCCATAATATAACCTCTTTTTAATTGTTTTCCTGAGAAACCACAAAGGTGCTCAGTCAGTTGAAAGCATCACAATTTTGTAAAATCACAGAGCCCCTGTTCATTTAAAAAATAACAAATACAGGATAATGAGAAGACCACACCACCTTCAAGAAAATGCATGGCTACTTAGAATGAATGATTTGCTGAAACTGCCACCTGAATACTCTTGTGGATAGTCACATTTTGCTCAGTAGACCTAAAATATCATCATTCAAAACTGAGGTACAAATGTAATCGATGCATATAACAACTAAAAATAAATGTTATCTATGTTAGAATCTTTTTCAGGATTTTAATCATTTTCATCCTAGGGTTTATATCCTGGCTATACTTCTGGCCTACCAGCATTTCCATGCCTTTCATTTTGATACATAGTGAATAATTTTCTCAGGTCCTAAATTCATATTTAAAGTCATAAACTAGTGACAGAACATTTTCTAGAATGTATTTTCCACTGTGGGATAATTTTAGTTGCCATAAACTCAAATAGGAAGCCTTGGTGGCACTGTAGAATAACAATTAGGAAGCTAATCACAAGGTGGGTGGTTCAAATCCATCAAACGCTCCTCGTAACACTATGCAGGGTCACTATGAGTCAGAACCAACTCAACTAAAATTAACAACTAAAAAACAAAGAGTCATCTGTAGTAGGCCGGCATCAGCATAGCTTCAGACTAAGAGGAAGGATAGACTGACCACTTCTGTTCATTGGCTAGCCACTGAAAACCTTATGAATAACAGTGGAACATTGTCAGATATAGTGCTGGAAAATGAGCCCCTTAGGTTGGAAGGTATTCAAAACAAGACTGAGGAAGAGCAACCTCCTCAAAGTAGAGTTTACCTTAATGATATAAATGGAGTTAAGCTTTCAGGACCTTCATTTGCTGATGTGGCACAACTTAAAATGAGAAGACACATCTGCAATTATTCATTAACAATCAAAAAAAATATGAATCTAGGAAATTTTCAAGTTTTGAAAAATGAAATAGAATGCATAAAGATTGATGTCATAGGCATTAGTGAGCTGAAATGGACTGGCATTGGCTATTTTGAATCAGACAATCCATGGTTTACTATGCTGGGAACCACAGCTTGAAGCAGAATAGTGTCATATTCATTGTCAAAAAGAATATTTCAAGATCTATTTTGAAGTACAATGCTATCTATGATAGGATATTATCCACACAACTACAAGGAAGACCAGTACTATTATTCAAATGTACGCACCTACCATTAAAACCAGTGATGATGAAGTTGGAGAATTCTACAACTACTTCAGTCTGAAAGTGATCAAGCATGTAATCAAGATGCATCAAAAATTACTAGTGACAAAAAGGCAAAAGTTGGAAACAAAGAGTAAGGATCAGTAGTTGGAAAATATGGCCTTAGTGATAGAAATGATGCAGGAGATCACATGACAGAATTTTGCAAGACCAATGACTTATTTGTTGCAAATACTTTTTCAACAGCCTGTAAGGTGGTTATGCACCTAGACCTCATACAAAAGAATACAAAGGAATCAAATTGACTACATCTGTGGGAAGAGACAGTAGAATAGCTCAATATCACCAGTCAAAACAAGGCCAGGGTCAGTATGTGGCATAGAAATTCAATTTCTCATATGCAAGTTCAGGCTAACGCCGAAGAACAAGTCTATGAGAGCCAAAAATGGACCATGGTATATCCCACCTGAATTTAGAGACCATCTGAAGAATATATTTGATGTATTAGACACTAAGCACTGAAGTCCACAAGAGTTGTAGGATGGCATCAAGAGCATCATACATGAAGAAAGCGAAAGGTTATTTAAAAGACAGGAAAAAAATAAAAAACCAAAGTGAATGTCAGAAGACATTCTGAATCTTGTTCTTGAGCATAGAGAAACTAAACAACTGAAAAAATGATGAAGCAAAAAATAATAATAATAATAAAAACTGAACAGAAAATAGAATACAAAGTCAAATATTAAAATGAAATGTCCAAACAGAGGACCCTAGGACCATCAAGGGAGAAGACCACAAGCGGAATGCACAACCCTATCCAGAGAAGCAGTGACACCAGAAATGGAGGCAGAGATGAGGACGTGGAGAGAACAAGCAGCTGAGGACTATAGACTCATGGAAAGAGAAAGGCTGTGTCCTGGCATCCAGGAGGCAAGCTTGCAGAATTTGCCCTTCGGTTGTTTAAATGATTATATATTCCTGAGTGTATTTGTGTATATCTCCCCACCCCACCCCCCACACCCACAAAGAAAAACAGAGGGAATGGAAGCAGATATTGTTGAATGATGATGCACAGAGGAGATTGTAATCATTGCAATGAAACAATGGTGTAAAGCCGATGTTCTCCCATGTAAACTATCACTCAGTTCACAATAAATAAATAATGAAATGTCAAATATTATAATGAAATATGCAAAGACCTGGAGTTAGAAAACCAAAAGGGAAGAAAGCATTCAGCATTCTGAATCTGAAAGAATTCAAGAAAATTCAAATCTAGACTTGAAACTTTGAAGGATTCTTATGGCACTGTGGGTTAATGAGCTGGACTGCAAAGTCAGTTTGAACCGAAAGATCAATGGTTCAAGCTCACCAACTGCTCCTTGGAAACCCTATAAGGGTTGCTGTGGGTCAGAACCAAGTCAAAGACACTTAACAACAGCAACAACAAAGGGCAAAATAATGAATGACACTGGAACATCAAAAGAAGGTAGAAGGAATACACAGAATCACATTGCCAAAAAGCATTGATCAATGTTCAGTAATTTCAAGACATACCATATGATGACAAACCCATGGTACTGAAGAAAGAAGTCCAAACAGTATTGAAAGAATTGGTGAAAAACAAGGCTCCGGAAATTGATGGAATGCAGAGTGAAATTTTTCAACAAATTGATGCAGCACTGGAGGCACTCACTTGCCTATGTCCAGAAATTTGGAAGACAGCTATCTAGCCAACTGATTGGAAGAGATCCATTTTTGTGCTTATTCCAAAGAAAGGTGACCTAACAGAATGTGAAAATCACTAAACAATATCATTAATATCATATACAAATAAAATTTTACTGAAGATAATTCAAAAACAATTGCAGCAGTACAACAAGAAGCAGCCAGAAAATTAAGCTGGATTCAAAAGACAACATGGAACTAGGAATGTCATTGCTGATATCAGATGGATCTAAAAGCAGAGACTACCAGAAAGATATTTACTTGTGCTTTATTGACTATGCAGTCATTCAACTGTGTGGCTTGTTAGAAACAGTGGATAACATTGAGAAGAATGGGTATTCTGGAACACTTCATTGTGCACATGAGGACTCTGTAAGTAGATCAAGAGGCAGTCTTACAAACAGAACAAAGCGACACTAAATGGTTTAAAATCAGGAAAGGTGCACATCTAGGTTGTATCCTTTTATCATACTTATTCGATCTGAATGCAGAGGAAATAATCCAAGAAGCTGGATTACATAAAGAAGAGTGTGGCATGCATCAGGATTGGAGGAAGACCCATTAACAACCTGTGATATAAAGATGACACAACATTGCTTGGTGAAAGAGAAGAAGACTTCACTATAGTCTTCGGTATGGATTACACCTCAATGTAAAGAAAATGAAAATCCTCACAACTGGACTAATAAATATCATGATAAACACAGAAAAGATTGAAGCTGTCAAAATCTTCAATTTGCTTAGATCCACAATCAATACTCATGGAAGCAGCAGTCAAAAGAACAAATGACATATTGCATTAGGCAAATTTGCTGCACAAGACTTTCTCTAAGTGTTCAAGAGCAATGATGTCAGTTTTAAGACTAAGATGTACCTGACCCAAGTCATGGTATTTACAAGATCCTCATATGCATAAGGAAGGCCAAAGAAGAATCAATGCATCTGAATTGTGGTACTGGTGAATACTGAAAGTACCATGGACTGCCAGAAGAACAAACAAATCTGTGTTGGAAGAAATACAACCAGAATGTTCCTTGGAAGTCAGGATGGCCAGACATCATCTATTGTACTTTGAACATATTGTCAGGAGGTACCTGTCCCTGGAGAAGGACATCATTTGATGTCCAAAATTGATGATCAGCAAAAAATAGGAAGACTCCCCAAAAAGAGGGTTTGACAAAGTGGCAGCAACAATGAACTCAAACACAAAAACAATTGTGGGCATGTCATAGGATCAGGCAGTATTTCATTCTGTTGTGCATAGGTTTGTTATGAGTAGTAACTGTCTCGTCAGCACCTAACAACGAGTCAAAATCAATTTGAGAGTACTTAACAGCAACTTATTACTTACAGTAAGGCTAACCACATCCATGTAAAAATTCTTTGAAAAAATATTCATTTTAGTTTCTTTAAATACATATATAAAGAAAAATATTGAGAAAACAATAGCACAAATGGAATGCAAACATTGCAAAATTATGAAAGAGGTATGTATATAATAAAAGTTTATGAAAGTGTTCTAGAAAATGTCAATTTCATCTCCACCTAGAAAAAAATTACTATATCATATTTATACCTTTGTTCATTACAGCATTTTCATAATATAAAAATGATGGAGAAAACTTAAGTGCCCATCAACAGATAAATGGATAATCAAATTATAGTACATACATACAGTAGAACAGACCCCAACTATAATAATTAGCAGTCCAGGTGAAACATCTTTTAACATGGATGAATCTTGAAGACATTTTATTAAGTGAAATAAGTCAATCACAAAAAGACAACTATTGTAAGGTCCCGCTATCATACAAGGGAGTCCTGGTGTGGGGCTGTGGGCTAATGTGTCAGACTGCAAAGTCATTTGAACTGCAAGGTCAGTGGTTCAAGCTCATCAGCTGCTCCTTGGAAACCCTATACAGGGTCACTATGGGTTGGAATCGACTCGACAGCACTTAACAACAACTATCATACAAAGACAAGTATTGATATATACATAGAAAGCAAAGTTGGTTGATGGTTACCAAGCATGGTCAGGAGAAAGAGTGGGGGGTGGGATTACTTTTAAGACACTCCACTTTTGGTGAGGGGGCTATGGTAGAGGCAAACAAGGGTGCACTCAATGACCAGCTAGCCTTCTCTCCCTTGCTCCAAGCCATTCCTTCATATTTCCTGCTCTTTCTCCTCTTTCCCTCCCTCTTTTCTCTTTCACCAATAAACTAACTATAACAGAATGCTGTTGTTGTGTGCTGTCAAGCCAATTTACACCCACAGCGAACCCATGTGAGAGTAGAAAAACCCCATATGGTTTTCTAGACTATAATCTTTCTGAATGCAATTCACCAGGTTTTCTCCTGAAAGTTGGGTTCAAAACACCAACTTTTCATTTAACAGCTGGGCACTTAATGTTAAAATAATCATCACTACATCCTGATTGCATGTATTGATAACCACCAGAGCTCCTTTTAACAGAATGTCGTTGCTGTTGTTAAGTGCCGTCAAGTCAATTCCAACCCATAGCGACCCTGTACAGGGTTTCCAAGGCTATAAATCTTTATGGGAGCAGAAAGCCACATCTATTTACTGCGGAAGAGCTGGTAGTTTCAAACTGCTGAGCTTAAGGTTTGCAGCCCAATTAGTAACCACTACGCTACCAGAGCTCCTTTTTTAACAGAATAGAAATATATTTTTCTTGATTAAGTTTATTAAATGAAATTTAATGCTTTCTTTTCTGAGTTTTAAATGTGGGTCTCATCAAGAATTTATATCTGTGATCCTCCAAAAAGGTTAGAATTTGGCTTGTGTGTTATGTGCCATCAAGTTGGTACAAACTCATAGTGACCCTATGAACAAATAGAACGAAGTGCAGCATAGGTTACGTCTTGAAATGGTTGAACATCAACCATTTCTTTTTGGTACAGTATCTCTGTGTACTTATTCCATCTTCTTTTGATGCTTTCTGCATCATTCAATATGTTGCCCATGGTGGTGGTGGTGACAGTGTGCCATGGAGTCAGCTGTGGAGTCGGTTCCAACACATAGCGACACTGTACAGGGTTTCCAAGGCTGGAAATCTTTACAGGGGCAGAAAGCCTCATATGTCTCCCATGGAATGGCTGGTAGTTTCAAACTGCTGACCTTTATGTTAGCAGCCCGACTTGTAACCACTATGCTACCAGAGCTCCTTAGAGTCCTTCAGCATTTCAAGTCGAGGCTTGAATTTTTTCTTCAGTTCCCTCAGTTTGAGAAATGCTGAACATGTTCTTCCCTTTTGATCTTCAGTCATAAGTGTCTAATGCATCAAATCTGTTTTTTATATGACCTCAAAATTCAGGTGAGGTATATTCAAGGTCATATTTTAGCTCTTGTGGACTTGTTTTAATTTTCTTTAGTTTCATACTGAACTTGCATATGAGCAATTGCAGTCTGCCCCTGGCTTGTTTTGACTGATGACATGGAGCTTTTCTATTGTGTCTTTCCACAGATGTAGTCAATTTGATTTTTTGTGTAGTCCATCTTGTGAGCTCCACATATATAGTTGTCTTTTATGTTGTTTAAAAAGGTGTTTGCAATTAAGAAGCTCTTGGTCTTGCAAAATTCTGTCATGCAATCTCCAGCATTGTTTCTATCACCAAGGCCTTATTTTCCAACTACTCATCCTTCCTGTTTGTTTCCAACCTTTGCATTCCAATCAATAATTATCACTATATCTTGATTGCATGTTTGATCATTTTAAACTGAAGAAGTTAGAGAATTCTTAAATTTCATCATCACTGGCTTTAGTGATTGCTGTATAAATTTGAATAATAGTTGCATTAACTGGTCTTGCTCAGAGGTGCATGGATATTATCCTATCACAGACAGTATTGCATTTCAAGACAGATCTTGATGTGTTCTTTCTGGTGATGAATGCAACACCATTCCTCTTCAGTTTGTCATTCCTGGAATAGTATACTATGTGACTGTCAGATGCAAAAAGGCCACTGTCAGTCCACTTCAGCTCCCTAATACCTAGGATATCGATGTTTATGCATTCCATTTTATCTTTGATAAATTCCAATTTTCCTTGATTCATACTTTGTGCAGTCCATGTTCCAATAATTAATGGAAGTTTACAGCTGTTTTTCTTCACTTTGACTTGTGCCACATCTGCAAATGAAGGTTCTGAGAGCTTTACTCCATTTGCATCATCATGTTCAACTCTACTTTTATGAGGCAGCTCTTCCTGTCATATTTTGAGTGCCTTCCAACCAGAAGGACTCATCTTCTGGCACTCTATCTGATTATGGTGGTGATGGCTATGTGCCGTGGAGTCGGTTCCAACTCATAGTGACCCTGTATAGGGTTTCCAAAGCTGTAAATCTTTACGGGAGCAGAACGCCTCATCTTTCTTCCGCGGAACAGTTGGTAGTTTCGAACTGCTGATCTTGCAGTTCGCAGCCCGATTCGTAACCACTACGCTACCAGAGCTCCTTTATATATGATTATATTCTGGTATTCATCATGCTTCAATATTCAATATTCTAGTGCTCCACTGCTATTCATAAGGTTTTCAGTGATTACATATTTGGAAGTTGTCTATCTCTCCTCCTTCCTAGTCTGTCTTCATCTGGAATCTTAACTGGAACCTGTCCACCATAAGTGACCCTGTTAGTCTTTAAAATACTGGTGGCATAGCTTCCAGAATCGCAGCAACACACAAGCTACCACAGTACAACAAACTGACAGATGAGTAGTGGAGAATTAGGCTAGAAATTGTAAAATGTGACTTTCACAAGCATGTGGTCTTACAATAGATACAGGAGTCTCTGAGTGGCATAAAAGATTGCCTGCTTAAGCTACTAAATGCAAAGTTAATGGGTAGGTGTATATCTTGAATAAATGATGCCATTTCCAATGGTTTCAAGAGAAGTCTAAAATAATCTATCATTAAGAAAAAGTAAACCATTCTCAAAATGAAAATATAATCCTTTTTCATATAAACAATGCCTCTACAATGCATTAATTACTTAATATGGCCCTCCTAGACATATTCTCCCACTCTGCGATATCATAAATCCTAGCCTTTGTGCGGCACTGTGGGTTAATGCGCCAGACTGCAAAGCCATTTGAACTGCAAGGTCGGTGGTTCAAGCTCACCAGCTGTCCTTGGAAACCCTGTACAGGGACGCTATGGGTCAGAATTGACTCGACGGCACTAAACAACAACATGCCTGTGGTGGAGTCCAGGTGTGAAACTGTAGGATAAGCACTCAACCAAAAGGTCAGTTTGAACTACAAGGTCAATGGTTCAAACTAACCAACTCTTCCTTAGAAATCCTACACAAGGTCGCTATTAGTCGGTACTAACTCAACAGCACTTAACAACAACATGCCTGTGGTCTGGTTTCATTTGGGACTGAGTTATCCATTACATTAATGAGGCAGAATTAAGATAGGATATATCTTGAGTTCCCACCTTACTATAGGATGTAACTTAAGTCACCACCCTTAGTTTCCTTGAGAGTGTGGTCTGCATCCAATATATAGGAATGCTTTGGCAATTTCACTCTCTTGCTCTGAATCCTATATCTGGCTCATTGGTCTGATCTCCAGTTCTTGAGGCTTGTGACCTATCACCTCAGCTGATTCACCAGCACTGGCAGACCTATGCATCAATAATCTGCCATCTGACCTGCTGATTTAAGTTCCTCAGTCCCTGCAGCCATGTGGGTGAGGAGAAGCCTCCAGACTGAACGTTTGAACTACAGATTTGGAACTTGCCAGTGTTCACAACCATGTGAGCCATTTCCTTGACAGTTTATGAGTTTTGTGAAACATTGCAGCAAACTGTGGAGCCCTGGGACCTGAAGGATAATGCTGAGGGAAGGAATGGTGGTTGGTATCAGAGACTGCAGAGTGGTACAGCATCTTGGAAAAGTTGGACAGTTGGAATATCTTTAGCCTTCACTGCATAGGGACCAACCTCATGCTGATCTTCCTAAAAGAAATTATTTGTACAGCCTTCTAGAGCAAATTTCAGAATGATTGGATGAGATAGATCAGGGATTTTCACATCAAATTCATCAGAGCCCTTCAATTCTATGGGGCAGTTGGGAGCTGCAGTGAGAAAGGAGGTTATAGGTAAAAGTTACAGCCACTTCTGTCAGCTTTATTATTGTTGTTAAGTGTTGTCAAGTCGATTCCAACTCATAGCAACCCTGCGTAGGGTTTTCAAGGCTTTAAATCGTTGCAGGAGCAGAAAGCCTCATCTTTCTCCCACAAAGCAGCTGGTGGGCTAGGACTGCCAAACTTGTAGTTTGTAGTCCTGTGCTTTTTTTTTTTTTTTTTTTTTTTAATGGATCCCACTGTCTTCAAATTTGGGAATGGAAAAGGGATGACCCTGAAAAGGTGGTGAGGAACAGGTTATAAGGATGGTGAATGTTTCTTCAGATGGAGAGCTTCTTTTATATAAGTCCTCCAAAGACTTGTAAAAGTGTCTGCTACTTTCCTTGGGGTCTACTAACCTTCAGACTTCTAAACCATTCAACTAGTGCTTCCTATTCCATGGGAATGAATATGGTGGGTGACATATAGAACAGATGGACTGCTTTCTCACTGCTCTGGTTTTATATAAACTTGCTAAAGAACTAAGATCTCTTTTCTGACAAGAGTCAGGCAAGTCTAACTAGCTGTTACAGACAATGCTGACAAAATTCAGAATCATTTGTGTAAAAGAGATTCATTAATTTCAAATAGACATTTCATTCTCAAAGGGGAGATATTCTTCAGTTGAAGTATAATAATGTCACAGAGGAACTTCATTAAAGTGCCACTTAGAAGGGAATCATGAGGGTTAAGTAAAATGAAATGTAAATAACTGTCTAATTGTTGTTGTTAGGTGCCATCAAGTTAGCTCCAATCCATAGTGACCCTATGTACAACAGAACAAAATAGTATCTGGTCCTGGTTCATCCTCACAATCTTTGTTATGTTTGAGCCCATTGTTGCAGTCACTGTGTCAATCCATCTCATTGAGAGTCTTCCTCTTTTTCCCTGACCCTCTGTTCTACCAAGCATGCTGTTCTTGAGAAATTGGACTCTACTCAAAAAATCAAAGTAAATGAGAAGTCATGAGATGAACTAGTGCCATTCTCATTTCTGAGCACTCTGGCTGCACTTATTCCAAGACAGATGTGTTCATTCTTCTGTTATTGTTGGTGTTGGGTGCCATCGAGTCGGTACGGACCCATAGCGACCTTATGCACAGCAGAACAAAACACTGCCTGATCCTGGGCCAACCTCACTACTGTTGCCATGCTGGAGTCCGCTGATGCTGCCACTTGGCCAATCCATCTCGTATGGGGTCTTTCTCTTTTTCTCTCACCCTCCACCTTACCAAACATGATATCCTTCTCCAGTGACTGGTCCCTCCTGACAATATGTCCAAAGTATGAGA
>NW_006408520.1:16051118-16078264 GCF_000296735.1 Chrysochloris asiatica
GGTCAGCAGTTCAAAACTACCAGCTGTTCCGTGGGAGAAAGATGAGGCTTTCTGCTCCCATAAAGATTTACAGCCTTGGAAACCCTCCTGTACAGGGTCGCTATGAGTGGGAACCAACTCCACGGCACATAACCACCACCACTATTGTGCTTATTCAGTCAATAAAACACAAATAAATATACAATAAGCACTGGACTGCGAATCATAAGGTCTGTGGTTCAAGCCCGCCAATCACTCCACAGGGTCAGTAGGAGTTGGAACCAACTCATCAGTACTTAACAACAATAAAACATCTTTATGGTATTCTCTACTTTAGTCAAGATCAATCCGACATCAGCAATAATATCACTCATTACTTTTCTGAATCTAATTTTAATTTTATTCAGTCCCCTCTCAATGTGTTGTTGCAACCATTTTTTAATTATTGTCAGCAAATTTTTTTTTTGCTTATTTGTATGTGATATTAATAATATTATTCAATTATTTCTGCATTCTGTTTAATCGACTTTCTTTGCAATGGGAATAAATAGAGATCTCCTTTCAGCTTGCCACATAGCTGTCTTCCTAATTTCTTGGCATAAGAAAGTTAGCATGTACAGCATTGCATCCATTGGGTGAAGCATCATAATTGTTTTAGAAGGATTCGCATGAATGGGTTCCTTTGAAGTGGAGGCTAAAGACATCTCAAATGCCTGACTTCTAAAGAGCTATATCCTCCATAGTCCCTGAGATCAACCACTACTCCTCCCTGAAGTATCCTCCCCACGTTCCAGGGTTTCAGAGTTTGGTACAATGCCTCACAGAACTCACAGGCCATCAAGGAAATGGCTCACATGGTTGTGGAGTCTGGAAATTTCTAAATCTGAAGTTCAGATGTATTCTGGAGAATTCTCCTCATTCATACTGAATGGGACTATTGACTCACAAGGTTGAGGAATCTGGCGAATCAGGTCAAGCCACTAACTCAAGTCCCAAGAATTGAATGTCTTGCAGAGGTGAGCTTGGTTAGTCAAGCAAAGAAACACACTGCCTACACAAATCACCAAGATAGCTCATTCTATATCCAGCATGATGGCAAACTTGACCAGACCCCTCATTGAATTTCCAAAATTTTACAGTCACAATTAACCTTGTTAAGAATCATTCACAGCTGAACCATATAATACTATCAGCATCTTCCCCACCTTCTCCTACCCAGACTTATCAGGAAAAAGTAGCTTGGTGGGAGTTATAAAACTATGGCTAGAAGAGACATAGTAGTTCAAAGAACCACACAATTCCATCAATTCCTGGAGCTTTGTTTTTGCCAATGTCTTCAATGCAACTTAGACTTCTTCCTTCAATACTTTGGTTCTTGATTATATGTTACCTCCTGAAAATTGACCAATTGTTTGGTTTTATTTTATTTTTGGTAAACTGGCTCTGTGTATTCTTCCATATGCATACTGCATTCTTCCATTTTTTTCTCTGTAGAATCCTTTAAAATTGAAAGTTTTTTTTTTTTATAATGAATATGATGCTATTCCTATTCAAGTGTCATTCCTGGCATAGTAGACCATATGATTGTCTGATTCAAAATGGATAATATCAGTTCATTTCAACTCACTACTGCCTAGAATATTGATCTTCAAGCATTCAATTTCATTTTTGACAACTCCCAATGTTCTTACATTCATAGTTCATATATTCTACATTCTGATTTTTAATGGATGTTTGCTTCTCATTTTGAGTCAAGCTAAATCATCAAATGAAGGTCTTGAAAGCTTTGCTCCATTTATGTCATTGAGGTAGGCTTTACTTTGAAGAGGAAACTCTTTCCCTGTAATATTTTGAGAATCTTCCAACTTGAGGGGCTCGCCTTCAGCTAATATATCAAATGTTCTTCTGGCCAATTGTTTTAGAAGCAGATTGCCAGGTATTTCTTCCTAGTTTTTCTAACTCTGGAAACTCCACTGAAATTTGTCTACCATAGTATTTTAAATACCAGTGACATGGCTTTCATCATCACTGCAATACACAAGCCAGCACAGTATGACAAACTGAAAGACTAGTGGGAGACTGCCTAATTAAGTAAATAAAAACCAAAAGTGTTTGAGATGACCATCCTTGACAGGTTTCTTCCAAGACAAAGCTTAGTGTTTTCATAATCTCCACAGCTAATAGATGGCTAGAAGATTCTCTGTATGTGCCCAGAAAACGGTTACTCTGCCTAAAACCATTAAGACAAACAGGTGTGACTGATGTTATCAGCAAGTTTGGGATTCTTAAGATCAGTAGTTCTAGAACTTCATGGGATCACGCTGTTGTTGTTAAGTTGCCATCAAGTCTGTTCCGAGTCATAGCAACCCTGCATAGAATTTCTAGGGAGCAATTGGTGGGTTTGAACTGTCAACCTGTGGTTCGCAGTCCAGAGTTGATCCTACAGTGCCACACCAGGAGTCCACTGAGGCTACTCTAGTAGAGAATATTTGGAAGTCACCTCCATTCCTACCAGAGCTAAGAGTAGAACAAGAAGTAGAGACGGGAGATTTTGTCACAAGGAATGAGGAAAATGGAACTTCTCTTGATGAAGGTCATTGTAAGTAATTAGTTCATGTTAGAGCTGTGGAGATAAGAGTTCTGCCCCCAGTCAACAGACTAAGAGGTTTATTTACAAACTACCCACAACCAAGTAAATGTCAAGAAGACTTTGAGACGTATATTAAAATACTACTCTCAACAGGAATAGTAGAGAACTCTATTTCGTCAATAGTACATGAGAATAACAACAATTGTGAGCACAGCACAGGGCCAGGCAGTGTTCCATTCTGTTGTGATAGGGTTGCTATGAGTCACAATTGACTTGACAGCAACAACAACAACAAATTATATCCAGCACTCACACATTAAGTCTATTGAGAGTTCTCCCATCTTCTCAGTCCTATCCTTGCTTACACAATACAGTCCAAATTCCTTAGTATGCATTCAAGGCTCTTCCTGATCTGCCCCGTTCTGCTTTCCCAGACTTACTTCTCAACATATCTTGGCCTGTTCCTGTCTTACTGTTTAACCTGTCCTCTTGGTTTGATTATGGCATCCTTTCTGAAAATCAGATTTAAAAGTCCAGGTCTTTCATCTTTCAAAGCCTAGTTCAAATTTGATCTCCTTCCATGAAGACTTAATGAGTCATCCTTTGAGTCACAGAAACTGTTCAATCCTCTATCTTAGCACCTTACTCAGTATAGTGGGTGGAGGGGGACTGTCCTCACTTAAGTTTAATGTCAGACATATCTAGATCTAACAAACAAGTGGTGTACACTCCCAGAGTAGATCTGTTTTGGAAGAAGTGCAGCCAGAGTGCTCCTTGGAGGCCAAGATGGCCAAACTTCATCTCTCATACTTAGGACATATTGTCAGGAAAGACCAGTCTCTGGAGAAGGATATCATGTTTGGTAAGGTAGAGGGTCAGAGAAAAAGAGGAAGACCCCCAATGAGATGGATTGGCCAAGTGGCAGTGTCGATGGACTCAAGTGTGGCAACAGTAGTGAGGTTGGCCCAGGATCAGGCAGTGTTTCGTTCTGCTCTGTGTAAGGTCACTATGAGTCGGTACCAACTCAATGGCACCTAGCAACAACAACAAAATGGAGTAACTGACTAGACAACAAACCTCAGGATGACAACAGAAAATTTGTATTAGTGGTATTGGCACTCATCTCTTACACATCTACCCTCAGTGTAACTTCAGGTATATATGTTTAGGTCCTGAAGTTGTTGTAGTGGTTAAGAAAATGAACTCTGAAGCCCAATTGCCTGAATTCAAATCATAGTTTTGTCCTTCAGTAGTTGCCTTAATGGAAATGATCATTATAATAGTCTATGGAGCTCTGGTATCGTAATGGTTACGAATCGGGCTGCGAACCTTAAGGTCAGCGGTTCGAAACTACCAGCTGCTCCATGGGAGAAAGATGAGGCTTTCTTCTCCCGTAAAGATTTACACCCTCGGAAACCCTTTACAGGGTCGCTATGGGTCAGAACTGACTCGACGGCACAACAACAACAACAACAAAGAGTTGTTGTGAGGATTACATAAAGTAATATATGTAAAGCTTTTCAAACAGTGTCTAGCACACAATAAGAACCATGTAAGTGTTACCTGGAATCCCTAGGTAGTGCAAACAATTAAATCCTAGACTACTAGAGTAGTAGTTACGAATTGGGCTGTGAAGGTTTGTAAGGTCAGCAGTTCGAAACTACCAGCTGTTCTGCAGGAGAAAGATGAGGCTTTCTGCTCCCATAAAGATTTACAGCCTCAGAAACCCTGTACAGGATCACTATGAGTTGGAACCGACTCCACGACACATAGCAACAACAACCACCACCAAAAGGTTGACAGTTCAAACTCTCCCAGAGGCACTTCAAAAGACAAAACTGACAAGCTGCTTCCAAAAGGTCACAGTGTTGAAACTCTTTGGAGCAGTTCAACTCTGTACATGAGGGGTCATGATGAGTTGAAATCACAAACAACAATAAGTGTTAGCTATTATTTTTACAAGAGAGGCGGTTTTATGGTTTGAATTTTGCCCCTTAAAGTATCTGTCATCTTGGCCAGGCCAGATTCTCAGTATTATGTAATTATCCTCCATTTTATGATCTAATGTAGTTATTCTCCGATTGTTGATCTGATGTATTTATCCTATGTATTGTACATTCTATCCTCTATGATGTTAGTGAGGCAGGATTGGAGGTAGTTGTGTTAATAAGGCAGGATACAATCTACAGTAGTAGGTTGTATCTTAAATCAATCTTTTGAGATAGAAAAGAGATTAAACACACCAGTAGAGATGGACGGATCTCATCACCACCAAGAAAGCAGAACCAGGAGTAGAGTGCACACTTTGGGTCTCAGGTCTCTGTGCTGAGAAGCTCCCAGACCTTGGAGAAGATCAAGACACATGGAAGTCTCCAAAGACCCATATATATTGAAAAGAGACAATGCCCTTCCCCTTGAGTCTACTCTCCTAAGCCAACAGAGAGATAAAGCCTTCCCCTAGAGCTGGTTCCTATGACATGAAGATGACACAACCTTGTTTACTGAAAGCAAAGAAAACTTGAAGCACTTAACTGGTGAAGATTAGAGAGCGCCCAATTCAGTAATGATTATACCTCAACATAAAGAAAACAGAAATCATTACAACTAGACCAATAAGCAACATCACAATAAATTGAATTTGCCAAGGATTTCATTTTACTTGGATCCACAGTCAAAATCCATGGAAGAAGTATTCAGAAAATCAAATGACACATTGATCTTCTTCAAGTGTGTGAAGTGGGGAGGGGGGGAGAGGGGGAGGAGGGAGGGACAAAAAATGTCACTTTGAAGACAAAGATGTGCCTGATAAGCTAAGGTATTTTCAATCACTTCATCTGCATGTGAAATCTTGACAATAAATAAGGAAAACCAAAGAAGAATTGGTGCCTTTGAATTATGGTGTTAGTGAAGAATATTAAATATACTGTGAACTGCAAGAAGGACAAAGAAATCTGTCTTGGAAGAAGTACATCAGAATGCTCCTTAGAAGCTAGGATGGCAAGATTTTGGACTAGTCATTAGGAGGGACTTGTTCCCAGAGAAGGGCATCATACTTCGTAAAGTACAGGGTCAGGGAAAAAGAGGAAGGCTGCAAGCAAGATGGATTGACACAGTGGCCACAACGATGACTAACAGCATGATTGTGAGGATGGTGCAGGACTGGGCAGTGATTCATTCTGTTGTGCACAGGATCGCTGTAAGTCAGAACCAACTTAATGGTACCTAACAGCAGCAATCCTTTCCTAAACTGTGATAGAATAAATTTCTGTTTGTTAAAATCATTCATCAATGGTATTTCTGTAAAGCAGCACTAGATAATTATGACAAATAAAAACTAAAAATGCTGAAAGGCAGTGAAGAACAAGCAGCACTAACTCCAGTCCACTAAATTAAGAGAAAGCCAAAGAAGAGAGGTGTTCTTTCTGACTCTGCCATTGAGTAAATGTAATTTGGCACTCTGAGTGGTGGCATCTAGTGGAATTAGATTGTGACTCTTAACCCAGAGAATATAATGATACCAGGAGAGGCAGCACAGTGCCCCGTAATAGCAATCACTGTCACTTCACAGTCTCTGGAACCCAAAGGTGGTATCTCAAAACAGCCAAACTATACATGTTGTTGTTAAGTGCTGGAGAGTCGGTACTGACCCATAGCAGCAGAAGTAACAGAGAAGCCTCATGGGATTGATGGCACCCAGTGGTCACAGTAGCAGTGTCAGTAAAGACAGTGATGAACAGCCTAAGAGAGGGAGCATCATGGTGAGAAAACAGCCTTATTCACATGTCCATGGAGATTATTCCAGGATCGACCAGAAATATGAGAGATAGGAGTATTCTGGAACACTTAATTGTGCTCATGAGGCAGTTGTTCGAACAGAACATGGGAATACTGAATGCTTTAAAATTAAGAAAGGTGTGCAACAGGGTTGTATTCTTTCACCATATTTATTCAAACTGTATGCTGGGCAAATAATCTGAGAATCTGGGTTATATGAAGAAAAACGTGGCATCTGGATTGGAAGACTCATTAACAACCTGTGATATGCAGATGATACAACCTTGCTTGCTGAAAGTGAAGAGGACTTACAATACTTACTAATGAAAATCAAAGAGCACAGTCTTCAGTATGGATTGCATCTCAATGTAAAGAAAACAAAAATCCTCACCACGGGACCAATAAACAACATTCTTATCAACGGATAAAAGATTGAAGTTGTCAAGGACTTCATTCTTCTTAGATCAACCATCAACGCAGAAGGAAGCAGCAGTCAAGAAATCAAACAATGTATTGCATTAGGTTAATCTGCTGCACAAGACCTTTTCAAAGTGTTGAAGAGCAAAGATGTCAGCTTGAGGACCAAGGTGTGCCTGACCCAAGCCATGGTATTTTCAATAACCTCATAGCGTAGTGGCTACGAATCGGGCTGCGAACCTTAAGGTCAGCGGTTCGAAACTACCAGCCGCTCCGCGGGAGAAAGATGAGGCTTTCTACTCCCGTAAAGATTTACACCCTCGGAAACCCTGTACAGGGTCGCTATGGGTCGGAACCGACTCGACGGCACTTAACAACAACAACAACAACATATACTTGTATGCGAAAGCTGCACAGTGAATAAGGAAGACCGTAGGAGAATTGATGCTTTTGAATAATGATGTTAGAGGAGAATATTTAAAGTGCCATGGCTGCCAGAAGAACCAACAGATCTGTGTTGGAAGAAGTGCAGCCAGAGTGCTCCTTGGAGGCCAGGATGGCCAAACTTCGTCTCTCAGACTTCAGACATACTGTCAGGAGGGACCAGTCCCTGGAGAAGGATATCAAGTTTGGTAAGGTGGAGGGTCAGAGAAAAAGAGGAAGACCCCAGTGAGATGGATTGGCAACATGGCAGCATCAATGGGCTCAAGCATGGCAACAATTGTGAGGTTGGCCCAGGACCAGGCAATGTTTTGTTCTGCTGTGTGTAAGGTCGCTATGAGTTGGTACTTATTCGATGGCAACAACAAGGGTTTTGCGAGAATATGAAGCTCTTCTATAAGTCCAGTGTAGTATATCTCTCAATGTATTATCATTGGTGTGACCTAATTTTCACATGAAGAAAATACTAAGGAATCATTAAAAGCATAAGCTTTCAGGTAAGGTCTCTCATTCAGAATGAGAGCTTAATGACCAGAACAAGGCATCCCAGAGAAGATCTAGAGACAGAGTGGTGAAGCATAAAGTGGGGAGACCTTTGCACACTGGAGGATAGAAAGGTAAGTCTAGAATCAGGATCAACAAAGTACAACTCTGTAACTGAAACAAAGACCATATGCCCCACCAAACCTAAAATACTACTACCTGGCACATTACAGAAAAATGTTGCTGATTTCTGGTGTAAAACAGTGAATGAGTTGAGCTGCGAGCAGTAGGAACATAAGTTTGAGAGATGATTGGGTTGCAAGCTCTGCAGGACCTTATAAGTTATAGAAAAGAAAGTGGATCGTGTTTTAAATGCAATGGGAAGCCCTGGAATGGTCGAAGAAGGGGAGACACATGATCTCATTTATGTTCTTACAAAGCCACTCAGGAAGCTGTGTGGAGATGGCAAAGTGGCAGCAAGAAAATTAATTAGGTGGCTACTGCAGGAGCCCAGTAACAGATGAAGGTGCCTTGGATGTGATTGGCAGCAATAGAAATGGGTACAAATAATTCAGAAGTACTATTTCAGGTATAGTGTGCATGATAATCCCAACTCAGCTCAGGCAAATGCCTCAAATTCACTTTTTTAGCCAGTAAAACATTCACTGTGTTATTGTATGGATTAAATTACAAAATGCAGCTGAGGTTCTGGCCCAGTAGCTGTCAATTAATAGTGGCTATTCTTGGAGTCCCTGGGTGGTGCAAACAGTTAAGCACTGGGTTACAGCTGAAAAGTTAGCAGTGTGAAGACACCCAGAGGTACCTCTAAAAAAGACCTGGCAGTCTGCGAGGTCATGAAAGCCATGAAAACCCTATGGCGCACACAGACATATCTATACAGACCTAGTAAACCAGTTATGTACACCCAAGAGTCTCTATACTTGGGGTACCAAGCTGGCTAATAAGCTTCATATACATATCAAAGATCTAAAACCATTATTGTAAAGTGTAAAGCTGTTTTCAAGCATTCATTTCAAACCAGTTGAACGTCCTGATCCCATGCAACACATGGGGTCACCGTGTGTCAGAATTAACATGAAGGAAATTGATGGTGACCATGATCGTTGTGGTTGTTCACTGATGAGGCCTAGGGAAACCAGGTTAGTGCATGTATCTCAATACATTAGTGATGTTTTTCTCTCCCTAACTAGATTTGTGAGTTCCCTGAAGATAGGAAAGCTTACTTGCACTTATCTTTGTATTCCTAAAACTGTGGCTGGCACATGGTAGATGTTTGTTGTTGTTAAGTGGCACCGAGTCAGTCTAACTCACAACTCTGTATAGTGTTTACAAGGAGCAACTAGTGGGTTTGAACCATTGACCTTGTGGTCAGCAATCCAGTGTTTATCCTACCATGGAGTCGATTCTAACTCATAGCCACCCTGCACATGGTTTACAAGGTTGTAAATCTTTACGGGAGCACAAAACCTCATCTTTCTCTCACGGAACAGCTGGTAGTTTTGAACTGCTAACCTTGGGGTTAGCAGCCTGATTCATAACCACTATGCTACCAGAGCTCCTTAGCATTAGTAGATGTTTAATAAATGTTTATTGATTTAACTATTAATTTTTTTTATTTTTTAGGAAAGGAAGGGTATTGTTTACTTTGCCAGAACTATTTTGTTTTTTGGATTGAAATAGTATCATTTTACAACAGAACCATTCAGAAGACACAGGAATTGTAGTTGTTGTTAAGTGCCATTGAGTCAGTTCCAACTCATAACGACCCTATATAGGGCTTCTCAGGAGCTGCTCTTGAGTTTGAACTTCTAACCTTGTGGTTCAAACCTACCTTGAAGTCGAGTGCTTATCCTATGGTGCCACACCTAAGCAGACCATACTGTCTGGTATAAAAGGAAACTCAGACTCTGTTCCCTCAAAACACTTAACCTGATAATATATATCATGGGTTGCAATTACATAATAAATCTGTTCCCCCAAAATCACCACAAACAAGAAATTCAATACTATATATATGTATCAAGGATCAAAAACCATTGTTCCAAAGGGTCAAGTTGCTTTCAATGTTTTTCTCAAACCAACTGGACATGCTGATCCCATGTTCAACCACTTTGAAAGATTCCCTGTTTAGAATGATTGCCTCCTTACATTTTTTTTAAAAAATTATCCATTATTCTGCCTTTAAAACTAAAAACAACTGTGTTAAAATTGAAGTTTCAGAATTATTTGTCAACTTTCTTATTCTTTGACACTTCATAAGAAATGCTGGAAAGCTATCTTTGTTCATGAAATTAGATTCCCTTCATCATAAAATGATCTCTACTATCTAAGTAATTTATCCTATGAAGTTAAATATGAAATTTTATGTGGAATATGATATTCATAAAGTGGACACATACTTCTAAATAACATTATTTATTTAAAGTGGTTAAAAAATTAAAAAATCATAAAATTGCTGACTGAAATAAAATGTTGCCAGGTACATTTTCCTGTTGGATCCATAATAGCCACATCGCTGTTTTTTTTTTTTTGGTTTTTTTTTTTTTAATTAATTGGAATTCCTTAAAAGTATCAGAATAAGACTAGGGGAAAGGGTTTCAGAAGTTGTCAGCAAATGATAGCAGTACTCTGCTAACTTAACTGGTAAGCCAAACAACTCTAAGAGAAATCTGAGTAAATAAAATAAGAAAAACATTTAAAACAGCATGATGGTAAAGAAGCGAAACCTTTCTGACAGTAAAGAAATGGTAGCAATCCTTGAAACATCAGGGAGTAACCATGAAGAGAGAGGTTTCTTTTTTCTTTCTTTCTTTCTTTTCTTTTTTTTTTTTTTTTCTTAACACGAAGCCTGGCATCTCACAAATAACGTATGTTCCACATTATGTGGCAGTTGCTATGGTAACAACCTTTATTTTCTGAAACAGTACACAGATGTGTACAACATACTAACTTGCTGGTTATAAATTACAGCTTTTCCCATAGTTCAATAACTTAAGAATTCTACGTTTCAAAATCTCAGAAGTTCTCTTGTTATTAAATTTCTCTTATGAGATAATTTTCCTTGTACCTTCAAAATGAGAGTGTTCCCAAACAGGCCAAGAGAAAGAAATGATGAGAAAATGAAGTATGTCGGAGAGAATAAGCAGACTGAGGACTGTTTTTACAAAGAGTCTGTATGAAACCCATGAAATGAAGAGAAAATTGTTTTAATGGTTTAGGCATTGTGTACAATGGTGATGAGAAATAAATCACCAGCAAAATGAGGTTACAAACAAAGTTGTGAATTGATTTCTTATTACAAGGTGTCATATTTTCAATTTTTTAAATGAATGAAGATTATTTATAAGAAATGTTACAAGCATTAATATAATTTTCCACGCTACAACAATGGGGGTACAGTGAGTTAGTCTGGTTAATTTGACTTCAAATGAAGCTTTTTGAATCTTGAAAAGACTTGAATCTGAGAGAAGATTTATATTATTATACTTAATAAGAAATTAGCATCCTTTTTTCAGGTTATAAAACAAGAGATTTTTACTGATTGGGATATTTTTCTTTTTATATTTTAATCACAATCAACAAATTTTTCAAATGCTTTTTATGTTCAGAGCTAACTAGCCATGCGAGATTCATATAGGTATGTATAGATATATAAAATTATATTTTTAAAATGGAGTACTATGGATGTTTTTTCCCCCTACTTTGCAATTTCATATTATATTTTCCATATCCAAAATCTGAAAGTTCTCTTTAAATGGAAAATTCACATTATAGATTTTTAAACCTCATCAACAAAGACAGTCTCTCAGAGACATTTATCAAGTTTACTACATGGGAAGCACTCTTTAAAATAAGATTGTATGAATACTTAGCATTAACAGTTAGAAATATCTTTCTAAAATATGAAAAAAAATGTATCTAACTGTAAGAAAGGGTATAAGTGTCCTTATATAAAAAGTAACAATGCGTACCAGACTTAGAAAGTCCAGAAATTACACTGCTAATGGATTTTCCTAAGAAACATAAAACATTTGGAAATGCTATTTCAAGTATCAGTGCAGTCACATTCAAATTCAAAACTGTCTTATAGCAGCAATGACAGAATGAGAAACAACTGAATACCATGCAGATAAGAACAAATCATTTTGAAAAGCTTACACCATTAAGTGGTTGTTAAAATTTTTGCTAACGCTTTCCACACACGTTCCTTTCTATATCTTTCAGAGATATATTAAAAAGAGGACCATGACTAATCCACTCAAATCCTTACCTTATCAGAGAATTAAGTTATCACCTAATGGGGCTTTGAGGCTAGAACTCAGAACCTAGTAGAAAAGGAGTACTTCACTGCTAGATGCATTTTAAAAGTATTACTTAAATTACATTTAAGTCATCAGATAATTATGAACTTTCTTCTCTTTTATATTTATATGGCATATTTATTGAATTGCACAGTATGCTTTTACAATAAAGTGCTTTTTACGTTGCTGCCTTTGTTCATCCAAAATAAAACTGACAGTTATCCTTTTATAAGCTATTCCGAGAACATTTTCTCTTCTTTGAAGCTGATTGATGCACTACTTTAAATGTTCCTGCAAATATCTTTTCAATTCAAGTTTTTGCATAATGTAATAAGAAGATAAAAGAATTCTATACTTCAACAAGAGACATTACAAAGCAAGTAGAGACATTATCAAGGGCATTAACATGCTCCTAACAGCAATAAAACCTTTTAACTGTCTGATGTAGAACATGCTCCCACCAAACCACCACATATTATGGTAATTGGCTCCAATTTCTGAATCTTACATTGTAAAGTTACAAAGAGTTAGGTAGAACTGAAAAACAAATCTAGAATACTCATCTTGTTAGCGTTACCATTATAAAATGTTTTCTTTCTATCTCGAACAGGGACTAGCCTGGTCTGTTGCACTGTTCTGTAGTGTGCTATCATATTTTTGCATCCTGTTCATTTTCATTTCTACTGGCTGATATAAATACACATGTTGGTGGTGGTTTTTCGTTTTTTGGTTTTGTTTTTGTTTTTTCAAATGACCCTTTTCTAACTCCTAAACATCACAGTAACTCAAATGGCATTTTCCTAAGATTTTCAGTATAACAAATGGGTTCTCTGCATGCCTTTGCAACATTTCATTCACTTTATATGTTCTCTCATCACAGGAAGATACAATGGGAAAAAAATATTTCATGAGGACGCTTTGATTTTTCTTTACAACACAGTACTAAATTACATGGGCAGCCTTCCATCCTGGCCAAGAAGAAATATCATTTCCAACTGAAGTTGAATCTTGATACTGTTAAATTAAATAGCAAAGGGAAAAAAAATCATTCTTGGCTTTATTCCTCTTAAACGGGAAGCAGGGCAGTGGGGAATTGACACAAGTGGTTCCTCAATGATTAACCTGCAGTTTATGGTTGTGTTTCCAGGTGACGTGCCCATCATGCAATAAGCTTCCGCAAGGCTGGCAAGAGCAACCTGTCTGCTTTGAGAAGTGCAGATCTATCAGGATCCAGACTCCGGCTCTGAAGAAGCTGTCATTTCATGTCTCGGAAACAGCCTCTGATTTAATGTACAAGATGTCAAGAAGTAAAGGACAATAAAATAAAAACCAAAAAGAGAGAGAGCTATTTCAATTAAGAAGCATTTTTATATCAATTCTTAGAAATCACATAAAATAAAAACTGTCAGAGTCAATCTGTGTTTAAAAGGATGATTCTGTGATGCTCATATACAACATGTGAGATAGTGGGGGGAAAATACAAATTATTAACACAGACAGAGCAGCTGAACTTTAAAAATTCCTTTATCACTTGGAAGATATTTGGTTATTAAATTTTCCTAATAGGTCTTGAAAGTGTTTTTATGGCTGGGACTAGGGGCTGGAGAGAGAAGGAAATAAATAAGTCCTCATCACAAAAAAGAGTCACAAATGTAATCCCCAGTTCCCTGAGAATGAGTTTCATGTATTTCCATTCATTTCATCTTTTGAGTGCCAATAATTAGAAGCCTCATATAAGACTCATAGTAAGAATTTGCCTTTTTTTGCTATGGCTTTCCAATGATGTTTGAATGTACTTTTCAGAGTAAGATGAATATTTCTTCAAGGACTGCCCTATCACCCCAGTAATCAAATATCTTAAAGGTGAATTGAGAAAAATCTTTATGAAACCCAAGGTAACCTTTTAGCCAAGAGTATAATAATATTAAATAAATACATGAGCATTGCCAAAAATAAATAAAATTCTTCCAAATGGGACTTATTCTTCTGGAAGACATCAGTTTCAGTTTCATTTGTTTTAAAAACAAGCTGTTTAAGTCCAGTGGAACATACATTATAGCTCCAATTTGTTACTCTACTTAGAATTCTTATTATGTTTTTTTTATTTTGCATTTTCTGTAGAGAGGATTATTGGGCAGAGAGAGAAGAGATGAACTCATTTGCTGTCCCCCGGTTGATTTGTATATCTCAGTGGCATGTTTCTCTCGATGGTCTATTTTGGGCTCCTTTCTCAAAAATCAAGTTTTTCTGAAGGGGGATGTTGTAAAGAAGAAAATTTGCTCCATCATCATCAAATCAAGAACTTTTCTTAAAGGAAGTCTTCGACAAGCAATAGGAGAAACAGCCCTAAGAACTGCTTCCAATCAAAAGAAGAAAAATAACAAAATCAGCTCACCCATGATTTCCTTAATATACTTAAAAGAGATAAAATCCCATTGATGCCTCTAAAAATAAAAAGGAGGAAAGGGCCACTGTATTGATTCCCTGCAAACCAACGAACGTGTAGTTTATTGATAACATTAAACGCCATCTAAGCCTTTAGTGATTTTCAACCCAAAGTCTGCCTCTGAATGAAGGTTTAAATCATCGTATTAATGTATTAGGGGGAAAATTATCATGGGAAGCACTTGGAAATTAATTAAAAACACTGCACTCAGTTTGTTTGTGAGAGAAGATAAATATCACACATGGGAAAAGATGCCTGACAACCGCCATAGTTTTCATATCCAAAATTAGACCCTGACAGCTATGTCTTTGTATAGCTCTCCTTGGGGTATGATATACAGAGATATAGAATATGAAGATTTCTGATAGAAGTATTTATTACTGACACTTCCGAAACATTCCATGTGTGGCATCAGCAAAGGATGCTCCATCTCAGACAAAAATGTCAGGTTTTCTTCCAAGGTTTATTTTTTCAATTCCTCTGCTCCTATTCTCACCCCTCCTTCCCCATCCACCACCACCCTCCCTGGTCTCCAAAATATGAATTTTTTAGAAGTTCAACAGCAGCCTCTGGTGGAACTCTGCAGTTGTTTCAGTCTGAGCACAGTTGTTCTAGCAACTCCAACCACCCTGTCAATAAACAAGAAACTGTGTCCTTGTGCCCATTACCACACTGGTGTATGGTTCTTACTGATCAGGGATCCAAATATGATCCCTAAAGTGCACATGCAGCACTTTCTGGTGGTCATTCTGACCCATTTCATTAGCTGAATCCTTGAAAAAAAAATAGATATGCAGCAAACAATAAGCATCCGTCTCAAATGTCACATTCATTTTATTCATAAAGACCAATAATTAACTTCCTGTGAATAAAGCTTACAACAGAGTGCGTGGAAATGAAGAGGCTTAACACATGAGAGCCGATGATCACCATTTTGTTTAGTTCATATTGTGGACAACTCAGCTTTGTCACTTAGCAAAATGAGCTACGCCAAGTGACAATTTTATGCAAAGAAGGGATTTCTCTGGGTCAGAGCTCAGAAAGCACCACAGAACACTACTGCCTGAGCCATCAGAATGCCAAGCTTTGCTTAACAAGGAAGCCCCTGACTATTCTTTTCCTGCTTCTGTGGTAGCTAAGGGGCAAGGGGAGATGTTGGCTCTTTGTTTGCATTAGGCAGAGTAAGTCTGTGTATTTCACAAAGGTGCCTGGTGGAGGGGCTGAAATCCAATACCGGTCCTTATGGACCACGTCTACCTAGAAGACAGCCACCTTTTTCTTAATAATAAGACTGGTCCTAGTGCTAAGCCCTATGCCTTTGGGGCTACATCACCAGAGGGGTTGCCCTTTTCCACTTCACAGAGGTGCCATATAGGTTAGTAGTGGTCCTGATGCTAGCTAAGAGGAGGGGAGGTTACAGGTAGAAGATGATGGCTTTCCTAAGACTCTCAAGTGTGTCAGGATTGGAGGACACAGAGGGTACTCATACTCCATTAGGTTCATGTTAGGACAGAGGAACAATTGGAAATTTACTCAAAAGACTAAAAGAGATACTTGAAGGAATTGATTCAACATCCTTTACTTGTGTATTTTAAGTTTTCTCTTACTAAATGGTGTCATTTATTAAAAGGAAAAGTAAATAATACTTATAAAGGTCACCATAGCTCTTGCCATGTAAAAAGAGCTGTTTTTGCTAAATGGTTTACTAAAATACAACTAGAAGGTTTTTATAAAAATGTAATTAAACAAACTTTAAGTGCTACATTTCCCACAGGAAATGTGTGGGAGCTGTAGGATAAGCACAGAACTGCTAACCGCAAAGTCGGTGGTTCAAGCCCACTAGTACCTCCTCAGAAATCCTATACTGGATCTCTATGAGTTGGAACCAACTAGATGACACTTAACAACAACATATTTCACATTAACCCTTCATTTGCCTGAGGTTACTGATCTCTGGTGAAAACTGAATCCGTGAACTAATATATTGATACCAGAGATATTCCCATAATAGATCATGTACTGAGTACCTAGCAAGCACCAATTACTCTATTGGGCACAAGTGTAAGAGGTATAAAAACAAAACAAATGTGAGTCTCTAATGAGTTACAGTACAGCAAGGAGATAGATATATCTAGATAACTTCTAGACAATATGGCAGTGATTTGCCGAATCCTAAGAGACTTATAGGGCATTTAGCCCAATTAGGGATTCATGGAGACTTTGTACAGGGATGACACTTGCAGTGAATCTTAAAGTAAGGGTAGGAATTAGCTTCAGAAAAGAGGGTCGGAGGGTAATATCCAATGAGAAATTTCTAATTATCCAAGAGAAATTACCTAAGGTACTAATTACTAAAAACAACAAGGTATATTCAAAGTACAGTTATTGCTAGAATATAGCGAACAATATGGGGCCTGATCTAGCAGAGACATCAGAGAGGGATACGAGCCAGTCAGGGAGAGTCTTGGCTGCCCTCTTAGGGAGACTAGATTTGTCTTACAGGCCATGGGGAACAATTTTACAATTTTAACAAAAGAAGGCCCTAGATGTAACTCTGTGGGAGGAATGAGGCTGACAGTCAGAAGACTGGTTTGGAGTTTGTTGAGATTGTCCAAGAGTAAGAAAAACATTGCTCAGTTTCTCCTCAAGGAGAATCCATTTTTCATTTTATTAAACTCTTCAGAGTAAGGGGGCAGGGTTTCAATCTTCTTTCAATTGCCTCTTTATACTTTACCATCCCACTGCAAGCAATCTCTCATTTTCTTCTCTATACTCTTACCATTTGCTGATAATGTTGAAAATAAGAAATTTCATACATAGGAACATCTATAAACCCAGTCAGTGGGGGTGGGTTAAAAGTAACAGAGCAGGGGAAAAAAAGAAAATCCAGAAATATTATTGCTCAAATGGAATTTAAGACTCATTTGTTAAAGCCCCATTTCTTTATAGACAAGAAATCGAAATTAGGGACCTGTCAAAGGTTATCCAACCCACTGTTCTACAGTGGTATTGTTGAATATAGGTGGCAAATTAAGAAATAAAAATGTTTTAAAGATCAAACAAAAGTTCCATTAGCTCTATAGGTCCTCATTTATACCAAACCCTTCCTTTATATTGTAAAGTATGCTAGTTCAGTGATACAATAAAGCTTGGAGGAAGTAAGCATTTGGTTATCACTTCTACCCTGGTGTTGTAATGGTTAAGCACTTGGGTTGTTAACTGAAGGGTTGGAGGCTCCAATCCACCAGCCTCTCCATGGGAGAACGATGAGCCAATCTGCCCTCATAAAGACTGCAGCCTTGGCACTTTTTTCAAAACCTGAAAATATAGATACCGTATGATCCAGCAATCCCACTACATGATTTACATCCAAGAGAAATAAGAACCACCACATAAATGCACACTCATATTCATCGCAGTACTATTCACAACAAAAAGATGAGTGAGTGGGGAAACAAACAATGGTACAAATACACACTGGAATGTGTACTCAATGTTAAAGAATACAATGAATCTACAAAACAACTCACAGCATGGATGAACATTGTGTTGTATGAAAAGTCATTCACAAAAATACAAATGTTGTGTAAGACTACTATTTAAAAAGTCAAGAAAACATTTTCACAGAAAAAGAAATATTATGGTAACCAGGAGGGTTACCTGGTATGGCATTGTAAGATAAGTATTAGACTGCTAACTGAAAGGTCAGAGGTTCAGATCCACCCACTTCTCCTTGGGAACTATATATGAGTCAGAACCAACTCCACAGCAAAAAAAAACAACAGCAGGAGTGGAAACGGAAGGAGGTTAAATCATTAACTAGAGGATAAACCCATATAAACTTGGGTGAAGGGGAAGGCAGTATATAATAAGGATGTTAGCAAAAAAAAAAAAAAGATCAAGGCTACAATAGTGAATAATTGTTATCAGGACTGATTGTCAGGGTTGGCATTGTAAAGGTGGACGTTTTGTAGCAAAAGGAGGGGAGTGATTGACTTTGCAGTCCAGGAGCGGAGATCCCTGGGACCATCAAGGGAGAACAGCAGAGTGTGGGACCCTACCCAGAGAAACAGTGACGTCAGAGATGGAGACAGAGACAATAACATGGAGAGATGGAGCAGCTGGGAACTTCAGACCCAGAGAGGTAGAGGGGCTGTATGCTGATGACTGGGGGTCAGGCTTGCAGAGTATACCCTTTGGTTGGCTGATGATGCATAGAGGGATTGTAACCATGGCAATGTAATGACATATAATAGGATGAATGTAAAACTAATGTTCTCCCATGTAAACTATTACATAATTCACAATAAAACATTTTTGTTAAATGATCAAGTCAAAAGAAGACATTGAGAGTAGAAGAGTTAAAGACAACAGAGGTAAATGCTATTATATACACAATCCTGTAATAACAGTCATCTATGAGTTCTGGTGTGGCACTGTAGGATAAGCACTGGACTGTTATCCACAAGGTTAGCAGTTCAAGCCCACCAGTCACTCTCAGAAAACATATACAGGGTTGCTATGAGTTATCATTTGGTTATCTCACAGTAACAAGTGGTTAAACCATAGATAGACATGCTGCAAACTCAACAGGTGTGGAAAAGAGAGTAGAATTATACTCAAGAATATTCATAAGAGCTCTGGTAGTGTAGTGGTTACGTATCGGGCTGCTAATCTCAAGGTCAGCAGTTCAAAACTACCAGCCGTTCCGTGGGAGAAAGATAAGGCTTTCTGCTCCCATAAAGATTTACAGCCTCAGAAAACCTGTGCAGGGTCACTATGAGTCAGAATCGACTCCATGGTACTTAACAACAACATTCACCTATGATGCAAATAGAGTTCAGGTGTGGCACTGTAGGATAAGCACTAGACCACAAGATCGGTTTGAACTATAAGGCTGGTGGCTCTAACTCACCAGCTGCTCATCATTGGAAACCCTATACAGGGTCTCTATGACTCAGAACCAACTGGATGACACTTAACAACAACAACAAATGCTGCAAATATATCTGTGAACATAGCAAAGCATTCAGGGAATGAAAATATGAAAACTACTTAGCCATAACCAAATACCTCAAGGAAAGAATGAGTCACTGAGCCTGAAGGTTCAGGACCATACCCTCAGGTGCAGTGTTTGACAACTCAGCTGCTAATCCAAAGGTCCTAAATTCAAACTCACCAGCCACTCCATGGGAGAAAGATGAGGCAGTCTGATTCTGTAAAGATTATAGCCTCGGATACCCTACTGTGCCACTATAGTTTGGAATCATCTTCACAGCAATGTATTTGCTACCTTTTGCCCCTCTCATGGTCTCTCCCATTTGTATAAGTAAATCTATAGTTAATGCTCTTTTGAGATGATAATGCTTTTAGTATTTTGCTCTGGGCCTGAAAGAAATCTCCATTAACCCCAATTTTTTCCATTCAACAAATGTTAATTAAAAGCTTCCTCTGCACAAACCTTATAATGCTGAGCAAGAGAGTCAGTTCTTTTGCTCTCTTGCTTATCTGGTCACAGAGTTAGCACTATGGGTATAGGAACCATATTAAATTCTTTCCCAAATCTAATAAATTGATCTATCAGCTTTTTCATACAAAGAGATTTAAAATGTATATTAATCTCCTTAAGCTCTTGGTTTCTGTGATCATGAACTAACAATATTGGTTCATTTTCCTTCTTTCTAAGAATTCCTCTGACTATCCCCTGGACTGATCCTGTCTAACTGCAGTAATGTTGAATTCCAAATTGGTAGCATTCTATATAGCATGTGAAAACACTCTGGGAACATATAACTAATAAAGTGCCTTCAAGAGCTCTTCAGATTCACCAGATTTTAATACCAAAGATGTCATGAAGAACTGAATGTGGATTAGATACACAAGGTAAATGTGACACTGGATTTTCTGACAAGTCTTTGGAAATGGCATATACCTAAGACTGAAAAAAATTAAGCTGAGCCTAAAACACAATGAGTTACCAGTGAGAAAGAAAATTGTTGAATAGACGATGGAATATGTACTTCAGCTCTGAAAGGCAATATTCCTTAAGGCTAAGAATATGGGTTTTCACATACAAAGCATTCCACCCACTGCATTCTGTAAGTTATCATCAAGTCACTGAGTCCAGTTCAGATACAAGGGAAGGGGACACAGATCCATATATATCAATAAATATTAGCTGTTATTACTATTTCTCTTCTGAATACAACTTACTGCTTCTTGATGTAATTAAACATATTACACAATGCGCATATGTTGTTCTGACTCACAGAAACCCTACGCACAATAGAAGAAAACACTGTCGATCCTGCGCCAACCCCACAATTGCTGCTATGCTTGAGCCCATTGTTGCTGTCACTGGATCAGTTCATCTTGTTGGGGTTCTTCTTCTTTTTCACTGACCCTCCACTTTCCCAAGCATGATGTCCTTATAAATTTATTCTTTCTTCCCTTATTTCTCAGCCCTCTTATTAAATTTTTTTAGGATAGCATAAAAAACCAAGGCCATCGTCTTTAGCTAAAAGTATTCTACTGATGACAAGACAGTCCTATTAGTATAAGAAACCAACTACAAGTAAAACAAGCTAAAGATTGCTTGAAACAGTCTATGTTTGTCTGAACTATCAGAATACTCTGTAATACACAATTAAGAATTATTTTTCAAAGCAAATATAAATCAATATATTTAATTACTCTTTTTTTGAACATATTTGTACAAAATACTGTGCATGATACTCTGAGGGGAGATATTGTGTTGTTGTTGTTGTGAACTGCAGTGGGGTGATGCACAAGGGAATGAAACTGCCTGATGTGTATCACACTGCTGTGATCCTAGTTTTCATTGGCTGATTTTCAGATGTAGACCTTAAGATGTACCAAGCATATACCTGTCCTCAGAGAACATGCTGTCATGAAGTCAACTGCCTTGGAAGATTTTGATTCCACACTTCTCCTAAAACTATTCTGAATAACGATGAGACAGACGAAAGTTTTTTCTAAGCTGTAAGAAACCTTTAGTTGAATCACGTTTCTTACACCATAGCATAAAGAATATATTTTCCTTTATGCATTTTGATATTTGAGAATAATAAATTCAAAAATTATTGGTAAAAGAAGGTCTGTAATTGACCGCCTAGGGAAATTGCTCAAAATCCCTTCAAAATTCCCACTAGGAGTAGAAGAGAAGTGGATTCAGATACAGTCTAAAACTTTCCCAACCATTCTCCATTGGAATTCTAATTAGTAAGATCCCTTTAAGCAATTTCAAAGCCGCTTAATTTAAATACAGGAAGTGTTTCCTTGGGCTCTATAATACTTTGGCAGCACTGATCCTATTTCCTGAGATTAAATAGAAGAAAATTCTTTCCTCAGGAGATTGAACCACAGACAATAATATCATTCATTAGAATGTTCATATAAATTTAAAATATACTATGAGAAGAGCAAATGTCTTCTTCAAATAAGGGTAACAACCTAGAAACATTAAGTAAAGACTCGACTTGGTTTTACTCTTGAATTTGGTTTTTGTGGAATAAAATTTCTCCTGGAAGAATTACTGAGGTGATAACTCATTTTGACAACGTAACTGTGTATTATATAATCAAAAATAATCAAATCCCTTTTCCTAAATAAAAACATCAATATTATTTGCTTTTTAAAAAATTGTGTTTCCATTTATGAAAATAAAGTCATAATCTAACTCTTACACATAATTCTTTCTAATTCTCACTTTGCACCACTTAAGTCTTAGCAGTAAGAAAATCCCATAAACTTTTGAAAGTCTATATTTTGACCTGTCAGGAGGAAAGAACTTAGTACCAAAACCTGCTACTAGAATGCCTTATTTGTAGGAGGAGTTGGAAAGAATATGCTTCTAAAACTTTTTTAATGTCCAAGAAAACAAAGGGAAACACTTTTCAATCTCTTGCCATTCTTCTGTAAATTTACATTACCTTGCTAAGTTTGATAGCTAAATAGTGTTCTTACCGTGTTGTTGAGACTTGTGTGTCAGATTTAGAAACGTTAATGTTAAGGCTTACTTTGATGGTGAGATTTTTAGAAGCCTATTTCCCTGCTAAACAAATGTATTATAGAGTGATGGATAACAGAGATTCAAAGGATTACAATGAGAGATCAAGGAGTTCACCTGCAATATCTATTGCATTGACAGCCGACTTTATTGAAGTTTCACAATATTAACTGCCTCTCTGTGGACTGGCTTAGTCGGGTAGGTGATTATCAATTTATCACCAGTCAAAACACAGATTGCTTCATGTACAGCGTCTGGCATAATCATGCACCTTGAATCCGATTAAATAGAAATGATCTTACCAAAATGACTCTTGTAAGTGTGAGAAAGAAACACTACTTAGGATCTTTGCTAATGCAAGTGTATCTAATTTTTGGTTTGATGCAGCATCTTTCCTAAAACCTAAATGAAGAACACACCAGCTCAAAAGGGAAGTAAAGATAAGCCTGGGAGAGTGGAGAGAGTACTATAGGCTATTCAAAGTGCCCCCTCCCCTTAGTCTTAACTTTCTCTAACTACCTCTCACTACCACCCCAAAGACATCATGCAAAAAACTGGCCAGTCCTTGGAATCCCTTCCACAGTGAAAGATTCGACATTCCACCTGGAATTACATAAAATGATTGAACTACATGTAGAGAATTATCTGAGGAGTCCTGGTATGGAGCTATAGGGTAAGCACTGGACTGCTAACCATAAGGTCAATAGCTCAAACCCACAACCTGTTCCTTAGAAACATACAGGATTGCAATGAGTCGGAACCAACTTGACAGCACTTAACAATAGTAACCTTGGACCAGCACTAAAATGACTGTAGGACCTCTTTGACTCTACTTTCTCTACTCTAATTTCAAAGGATTTTAAGTACATGCTAATTCTACACAGTTTTCCAAAACTACTCTCTAACAGAAATATCTGGGTGATGCAAACTATTAAAGCATTCTGCTGTTAACCCAAGAGTTGAAAAGTCGAGTCCACTCAGAGGCACCTCAAAAGAAAGGCCTCGTGATGTACTTAAAAACCAGTTACTGAAAACCCCACAGAGCAAAGTTCTACTCTAACACACATGCAGTCACCATGTGGCAAAATTGACTCAAGGACAACTGGTTAACTGTTTATCCTTTAACAAGATCTAATCCAACCACATACTGAATCTATCAGTAACCACTGCTATTGATATTTGTTAAATGTAGGGGCAGTGCAAAAAAGCTTTATCTTTTTTAGGACTAGAAATAATAACATTTATTGACAACTTACTATGACCCAGGTATTATTCTTAGTACTCTTTCTATAGCCTATAGTCAGGCTTGTCTTTACACATTTAGTCCTCTTAACTACCATGTGAGGAAAATACTATATTTTCTCCTATGTTCTCAAGTGAGAAAAACAGCTACAAACATTCATTAATAATTGGAACATGGAATGTATGAAGTATGAATCAAGGAAAATTGGAAATGGTCAAAAATTAAATGGAATACACAAAGATCAATATCCTAGACATTGGTAAGTTGAAATGGACTGATATTGGCCAGTGTGAATCTAATAATTATACAGTATATGATACCAGGACAACAAATTCAAGATGAATGGTATCACATTCATCATGAAAAAGAAGATTTTAAGATCTATCTTGAAGTACAATGTTATCTGTGATAGGATAATATCTGTACACCTACAAGGAAGACCACTTAATACAATTATTATATGAATTTATGCACTAACCACTAATGCAAATGATGAAGAAATTGAAAACTCCCACCAACTTCTGCAGTCTGGAATTCATAAAAAATACAGTCAATTGATAATTGCTGGCGATTGGAATGTAATAGTTGGAAACAAAGAGAGTATCAGTAGTTAGAAAATATAGCTTTGGTGATAGAAATTATACTGGCAGTCACATGATAACATTTTCCAAGACCAATGACTTAGTCATGGCACCTTTTTTCAACAAAAATTAAAGACGATTACATAAATAGACCTCACAAGATGGAATACACAGTAACCAAATTGACAACATCTATCAGAAGAGACAATGGAGAGGCTGACTGTGGAACAGACCACCAATTGCTCAGATCTAAGTTCAGGCTAAATCTGAAGGAAATTTTTAAACTCAGAGCCAAAATATGACCTAGAATATATCCCACCTGAATTTATAGAGACCATCTCAAGAATAGATTTGATGCAGTAGACATTAATGACCAAAGACCAGAAGAGTTGTGAAATGACATTAAGAACATTATACATAAAAAAGAAAAAGGTCATTAAAAATAGAGGAAAGAAAGAAAAGACAAAAATGGATGTCAGTAGAGACTCTGAAACCTGCTTTTGAGAGTAGAGAATCTAAAGCAGCTGAAATAATAAAGACCTGAACAGAAAATTTTAAGTACACTATAGAAGACAAAGTCAAATGTTAGAATGAAATGTCCAAAGATCTGGAGTTAGAGAACCTAAAGGGAAAAACACGCTCATCACTTCTCAAATTAAAAGAATCGAAGAAAAAAATTGAAGCCTCTGGTTGCAATACTGAAGAATTCTAATGGACTCCTGGTGGGGCGCTGTGGGTTAATGTATTACTGCAAAGTCAATTTGAAACTCAAGATTGGCAGTTCAAGCTCACCAGCTACTCCTCAGAAACCCTATACAGGTTTCTGAGTTATTTGTTGTTGTTGCTAAGTGTCATTGAGTCGATTCCGACCCATAGCGACCCTGTACAGGGTTTCCGAGGAGCGGCTAGTGAGCTGGAACAGCCGACCTTATAGTTCAAATGGCTTTGCAATCTGGCGCATTAACCCACAGCACTACACCAGGACTCCCAGGGTAGCTGGGATAACAAATTCAACGACACTTAACAAGAACCACAACAATGGGCAAAATATTGAATAATGCAAAAAACATCAAAAGAAGATGGAAGGAACATACAGAGTCACTGTACCAAAAAGGAATTGTCGATGTTCAACCATTTCAAGAGTAGCATATGACCTTGAAGAATAACAAGGAAGCTGCAAGCCACAGCATAACATGAATAAAACTTGAAGACATTATGCTGAGTGAAATTAGTCACAAAAGGGCAAATATTGCAAAAGACCATTATTGTAAAACATTAAGAAAAGATACACATGCTAAAAGGTGGGGAGAAATAAAACTCTTTGTTTGTTACCAGGTAGGGGAGGGACAGTAGAGCACAGGGTAAGGGATAGACACATAATTCAGCAGACGGAGAGAACAACGTGGATAGGGGAATACTTAGGCAGATTTACACGGCTAAATGTAACTGTTGTTGTTAGATGCCATCAAGTCAGTACTAACTCATAGCGACCCCATGTGCAACAGAATGAAACACTGCCTGATCCTGGGACAACCTCAAAATTGTTGCCACACTTGAGCCCATTGATGGTGCCACTTTGCAAATCCATCTTGCTGGGGGTCTTCCTCTTTTTCTCTGTCCCTCTACCTTACCAAACATGATATCCTTCTCCAGCGACTGGTCCCTCCTGACAATATGTCCGAAGTATGAGAGACGAAGTTTGACCATCCTGGCTTCCAAGGAGCTCTCTGGCTGTGCTTCTTCCAACACAGATCTGTATGTTCTTTTGGCAGCCCATGGCACTTTCAATATTCTCCTCCAACACCATAACTCAAAAGCATCAATTCTTCTTTGGTCTTCCTTATTCACTGTCCAGCTTTCTCATGCATATGAGGTTATTGAAAATACCTTGACTTGGGTCAGGCACACCTTAGTCCTCAAACTGATATATTGGCTCTTCAACATTTAAAAAGGTTTTGTGCAGCAGATTTGCCTAATACAATACGTCATTTTATTTCTTGACTGCTGCTTTCATGAGTGTTGAGAGGTAAACAATGATGTATGTGCAATCTTGGAACAACAGAGCTCTATGATTCATTGATCAAGGCATAGTATGAATGTGTAAAAGAAGGGAAATAAGATTAAGATGTTTGATTGTCATGAATACTGGTTTCCCTTGTCTACTATGTAAAATAGATACCTGAGTGGAACAGAAAGGAATATTGGGAAACATTATTACAGAAAGTTTGTAAGCCCATCTTCAGCCTATAACTCATTGGAATACCTAAAAGGGGTTCTAGAACTTACTCAGTGAAATAGACATCTTGCAGAGCCTTAGTAGGGTATAGGACCTTAGGTGGAATCCTGAGCCTCATCCAGAACCTTCTGAGGTGGGACAGTCCCACTTGAAAGGACACGCAGACCAGCCTGGAACAGCTAGAGGAACAGAAGATACTTCTTAAAAGAAAGACCAGCAAGAAAAATAAAAAACAAAAATGGCAGTCTGATTGGCTACTACAAGAACAAGCAAGTTGTTCACCAAGGAGTCATTAGTGCAAGTAATCAAGTCCCTTGAGGACAAAACCCCACCAAGACTGAAACTCAAAGGGAGCACACAAGCAGGCATGTAAGCTTACTAGTGACCACATTTGTCTACTGGTGAATGGAAGTAGGGGAAAGGCAGCAATGGAGAATGGGCTGAGTTCAACTACGTTCCATAGACTCCTGTAGACCTACAGATAAGAGAGAGAAAAGGAAGAGCTGATTGGTCTGAAGTATGGTGAGACCTGGGGACTCCTGAGCCCATGGACAAAAATATAGCCACGGAGCTTGGTACAGCTGATATGAAATGAGGGAGACACA
>NW_006408520.1:16091389-16092555 GCF_000296735.1 Chrysochloris asiatica
TCCAGGAACATAGGACCCTAGGACCATCAAGGGAGAAGAGCATGAGTGGAATGTGAGATCCTATTCAGAGAAGCACCAACACCAGAGATGGAGGCAGAGATGATGATATGGACAGATAGAGCATTTGAGGACTCTAGACTCATGGAAAGAGAAAGATTGGTTGCTGGTAGCCAGGAAGCAGGCTTGCAGAATATACCCTTGGGTTGTTTAAATAATTATATATCCTTGAGTGTTTTTGTGTACATAAAAAAAAAAAAAACAGAGGGACTAGAAGTAAATAGCAAATACTGTTGAATGATGATGCACGGAGGAGATTGTAATCATTGCAATGAAATGAAATATGATAGGATGAGTGTAAAACTGATGTTCTCCCATGTAAATAATCAGTCAATTCACAATAAAAACTTTAAAACAACCCCCCCAAAAAAAGGTAGCATATTATCAAAAGTCAATGGTACTAAAGGAAGAAGTACAAGGTGCTCTGAAGGCAATGGTGAAAATTAGGCTGCAGGAATTGATGGAAAACAGATTGAAATCTTTCAACAAATTGATGCAGCACTGGAGGTGCTCGCTCATCTATGCCAAGAAATTTGGCAGACAGTTATCTGGCCAATTAATTGGAAGACATTTATATTTATGCAAGCCCAAAGAGAGGTGATCCAACAGAATGTGAAAATCATCAGACAATATCATTAATATCACATGCAAGTAAAATTAAGCTGAAGATAATTAAAAAGTGGCTGGAACTAGGTATATAATTGCTTACATCATATGGATCTTGACTAAACACAGAAAATACCAGAAAAAAAGTTTACTTGTGCTTTATTGAGTGTGCAAAGGCTTTCAACTGTGTAGATAATGACAAACTATGGACAACATTGCAAACAATAGAAATCCCAGACCACTGAATTGTGCTCATGAGGAACCTATATATAGACAGTTGTTAGAAGAGGCAGTTGTTAGAACTGAACAAGGGGACATTGAATGGTTTAAAACCAGGAAAGGTGAGCACGAGAGTAGTATCCTTTCGCCAGATGTATTCAATTTGTATGTTGAACAAATAACCCAAGAAACTGGATTATATGAAGAAGACCAAGGTATCAGAATTGGAGGAAGACTCATGACAACCTGTGATAGACAAATAATACAACCTTGCTGGCTGAAAA
>NW_006408520.1:16093165-16103114 GCF_000296735.1 Chrysochloris asiatica
GACATGTTGTCAGGAAGAACCAGTCCTCGGAGAAGGATATCATGCTTATTAAAGTGGAGTGTCATTGTAAAACAGGAAGACCTTCAATGGTAAGTTTTGACCCACTGGCAGCAGCAAATAAGCTCAAATATAGAAACAATTGTTAGGATGTCACAGGATCAGGTAGTGTTTCATCCAGTTGTGCATAGGATCATTATGAGTCAGAGCCATCTCAATGGCACCTAACAACAACCTGTTCTCAAAGAGAAAATTGATGTACAGAAACATGTAACTTGCCTAAGATTTCCTAGGCTGCAAGTCAAACCCAGCAGATGACTCTAGTACTTAACAAGTTCTGAAACCCAATCTCTTTTCAGTCATACACTCTTTTCAGTAGATTGGATTGGGTTGTTCAGATCCTATCCTAGCTGCATGTTTATAAGACAGACTCTCTAGAGGAAGGGAAGTATCATCCAGAGCTTCTATCATTTTTCATACAAAATTTCTGAAATTCAATTAAAAAATTATCAGACATACAAAGAAACAGGACAAAGAGAAAAAAAGTCAGCAGAAACAGGACCACAAGTGAGCCAGATATTGGAATTACCAAATATGGATCAACATGGTTTAAAATGAAAGATAACAAGGTGCTTCACTGTAGAGTTAAAAATATTTTAATTAAATAAGAGTTCTAGAACTGAAAAACATAATAATTACAATTAGCAACTTGCATGATGAGTTTAATAACAGACAAGAAATGCATGTAAAGTAAAATGATTAGTACTATTAGATAGCTCAGTAGAAAACACCCAGAATAAAGTTCAAAGGAATGAAGATGTATAAAGAATAACAAGAGACATAATGGAGATAGTGAAAGTTCAAACGTAACTGTAAAGAAATATAGAAATGGGTTAGTAAGAATATGGGGGAAAAGCAATATTTAAAGAGCCAATATCTGAGAAATTTCCAAAACAGATGAAAACTATCAAATTCCAAGTAGAATAAATATACTCCTAGGTATCTCACCTCATCTGTCAGTTTGTCATACCATGGTGGCTCATGTGTTGCTTTGATGCTGGAAGCTATGCCATGGGTATTTTAAATACCAACATCTGGGAATTTTAAATACCAACCTCTGGGTCACCAACAGAGCTTCCAGATGAAGACAGACTAGGTAGAAGTAGAGATGGACAACATCTGAAAATGTAGTCACTGAAAACCTTATTAATAACAGTAAAACACTGTCAGCACCAGAGTATTGAAAATTGTAACATGATGAAGAGGACCAAAAGATGAGCCCCTCAGGTTGGAAGGAATCAAAATACAATGAGGGAAGAGCTGCCTCCTCAAAGTAGACTTAACCATGAAAGCTTTCAACAAACTGATGCAGCACTGGAGGCACTTACTCATCTATGCCAAGAAATTTGGAAGACAACTACCTGGCCAACTGACTAAAAGAGATTCATATTTGTGCCCATTCCAAAGAGAGGTAACCCAATGGACTGTGGAAATTACTGGACAATATCATTAATATTTTATGCAAGAAAAATTTCGCTTAAGACAATTCAAAAATGGCTGCAACTACACTTTGACAGATAATTTTCAGATGTTCAAACCAGATTCAGAATAGGATGTGGAATGAGGGATATCATTGCTGATGTCAGATGGATCTTGGCTGAAAGCAGATAATACCTGAAAGATGTTCACCTGTGATTTACTGACTACACAAATGCTTTTAATTGTGTGGATCATGACAAGCTATGGACAACATTGTGAAGTATGAGTATTCTGGAACACTTACTTGTGCTCTTGAGGAACCGGAACATAGACCAAGAGACTGTAGTATAAACAGAAAAGGGAACACCAAATGGTTTAAAATGAGGAGAGGTTTATGCCAGGGTTGTATTCTTTTTTTTTTAACTCCTGATTTTATTATTCAATTTCTTTTTTCTATTTAAAGTAATCTTACATGTCTGGGAAGCCTGGCCTCCCAAGACCGGGTGTACAGATCCAATGATCTGTCAGACCTCTGTGGTGGGAACACTCCTCTGCCATGCCCAAGATGGCTGCTCCAATACCCGCTGCCGAAATGCCACTTTTCTTGCTTCTGCTACAAATTTCACTAGCAGTAAGTCATTAATCATTCTGTTGTTGAAAGAAAGACCAGCAGGAAAAATCAAAAACAAAATCAGCTACTACAAGAGCAAGCAAGTTGTTCACCAGGGAATCATCAATGCAAGTAATCAAGTCCTTTCAGGACAAACCCCCCTCCAATACTAAAACTCAATGAACACACAAGCTTGCTGGCAACCATGAGGGTCTACTGGTGAGGTGAAGGGGTGAAAAGGCAGCAATATGGGCTGAGTTCAACCACATTCCATAGACTCCTGTTGACTTGGAGATGACAGAGAGAAGAGGAATGGTTGGTTGGTCTGAAGTGTAGTGAGACCTGAGGACTCCTAAGCCCATGGACAAGGACCTAGACACAGAGGGCTAGAACCAAGAACAAAGCCTTCCACTGATATGAAGTGATGCGAGATGTACAAGAACGCCCAAACTTGCAAATAGTACCCATCTGATGTAGCTTCAGTGTGTTGATTATCAGAACTCGACTAAAGGAAGATAAAGAAATTGAGGAAGCAAGTGTAAATTGCTACAATTTTATGAACTTGATGCATACTTATGGATGTAGTAGCTCAAAATACCAACTGAGAGGGAAGGAGTCTTCACATCAAGGATCAAACATATCCTCTCTGTATACAGGGTTGATAGGGATGAACAACTTAGACATAGGCTACCTAAAATGGTGGTGGGGGTAGAGGGGCAATAAAGGTACGAAGTGGCTGGCTTTCAAGTTTTCAATAGTTTGCATCTTGTCTAAACTGGTCTTGTGAAAGGAGATGGGGATAAGATTTCTATGATTCAATAGTAATTGTTATGACTAATTGTGATTGCCACAACTATATAGGTAGAAGTTTTGTTAATATAAAGCGGGGAGTAGTTAATCTTACATTCCAGAAACAGAGGACCCTAGAACCATCAAGGGAGAAGAGCAGGAGCAGAATGTGGGACACTATCCAGAGATGTAGCGACACCAGAGATGGAGGCAGAGATGAGGATATGGATAGACAGAACAGTTGAGGACTCTAGATTCATGGGAAGAGAAAGGCTGTGTGCTGGTGGCCCAGAAGCAGGCTTGCAGAATGTGCCCTTGGGTTGTTTTTTTAATATATTCCTGGTTATTTTAGTGTACATCAAAAAAGAACAAAAAACAGAGGGAATAGAAGTAATACTGTTGAATGGTGATGCATGGAGGGAATTGTAATCATTTCAATGATACAAAATATGACAGTATGAGTGCAAAACTGATGTTCTCCCATGTAAACTATCACTCAATGCACAATAAAAGCTTTAAAACCCAAACAAAAAAAAACTGTAAGAATAAATAAATAACATGACTTGAGTCATGCACACCTTAGTCTTAAAATTGACATCTTTGATCTTTAACACTTTAAGAGGTCTTTTGCAGCAGATTTACCTAATGCAAACATCCTTTGATTTCTTGAGTGCTGCTTCCGTAAGTGTTGATTATGTTATGGAACCAAGCAAAATAAAGTATTTGACAACTTCAAAAAAAAAAAACACTGAAATCAAATGGATTCCAGTTTCAGAGACTATAATTTTTAGGGGAGCCAACAGACTCATCTTTCTACCATGGAACAGCTGGTAAGTTTAAACCACCACCTTGAGTTGGTATTGTTATGTGCTGTGGAGTCGGTTACAACTCATAGCAACTCTCTTAGGTTTCCTAGAAGTGGCTAGTGAGTTTGAACTGCCAACCTTGTCATTCAAACCGACCTTGAGGTCAAGTGCTTATCCTACAACACCATACCAAGACTCCAACCTTAATGTTAGCAGCCCAATTTTTAATACATAGTGCCACCAGAGATCCTATGTTATTTTTGTTGTTATGTACCATAGAGTCAGTTCCGACCCACAGCGACCCTAAATACGGTTTCAAAGGAGCATCTGGTGAGCTTGAACCACCAATCTTGCAGTTCAAACGGCTTTGCAGTCAGGCGCATTAACCCACAGTACCACACCAGGGATTCCTATAGATTCTATATGCTCCCATTGGAATGTAACCTTCAAAACAGCAAAAACTTTTGTTTGTTGTCTTCACACCGAACATTCATTCATTCCATCAATAGTGTGGAATGCATCCCAGAGGGCTAGAACTAAAGTTGTTGTTAAGTGCTGTCAAGTCAGTTGCGACTCATAGCGACCCTGTGTAGGGTTTCTGAGGAGCAGCTGGTGAGCTTGAACCGCCAACCTTGCGGTTCAAATGGCTTTGCAGCCTGCTGCATTAACCCACAGCACCACACCAGGACTCCAGAACTAGAGTAGGCTCCTGGAATAAAATTTTTTTTTTTAAAAAAGCAACCAAAAGCATGAATGTAAAACGGATGATCTGCTCTGTAAACTTTTACTCAATTCACACACAAAAAAAATAATACATTATAGCCCAGAAAACCCTATAAGGCATTTCTACTCTGTCACATGAATCTCTATGAGTCAAAATCAACTCAACAGCACCCAACAACAACAAAACATGTATTTTCATTGGGGGTGATATCCAGGAAGGAAAATTGGTTCTTAGGTAAAAATTATTAGATAGCATGATGACTTTTTGTCTTTCAAAAGGCAACAGTACTGCTATACAGCATGAAACTTGAAAGATTTCTGTCTGTGAACACTCCAGTCAGGCAAAGCTTAATTCCATCTTGTACATAGGTTTAAGTATTCAGATGCCAGTTTTTCTTGAGTACTTCATGCACCTCTGAAAGTTGAATTGTCAAAGTTAGAAGCAGAATATATTTAAAAGTAGGTTTTGGGTCACTTTGCCCAGCTGGCCCTCACAGAAACGTTCCTGGACACACCCCTTAATGGTCGCCTAGTTGTGATGTCATACATACCTAAAGAGCCTCAGATTGTGGGCCTTTCTGTCGATAATAGTCCCCTCTGTGCTTCCGTAGTCCAAGCGTGCCTATGTCAGGCATTGCTGCTGTCAGTCATGGTTGTGCAAAGAGCTTCCTTTGTTCTCTGTTCCCTATCAAAGGTCACCTTGTGGAGGTGGAACTTTGGAAACTCATGACACCATCTATTATTTCTCTCTCCTAGGTGATCTGTTAGCGTAGTGGTTACGAATCAGGCTGCGAACCTTAAGGCCAGCAGTTCGAAACTACCAGCCATTCCGCGGGAGAAAGATGAGGCTTTCTGCTCACGTAAAGATTTACAGCCTCGGAAACCCTGTACAGGGTCGCTATGGGTCGGAACCGACTTGAAGGCACTTAACAACAACAACAACAACAAGGTGATCTGTATTGTCTTGTCTTGTTCTTATTTCTGTTTAAGACTTAACAGTCTTTATGATATTTCTATTATATACAACAGTGATGGTGGTTATGTGCCATGGAGTCGGTTCCGACTCTAACGACCCTGTGCAGGGTTTTCGAGGCTGTAAATCTTTACTAGAGCAGAAAGCCTACATAATCATATTTTATGTGTAATTGTGATGTTAAATATTCATCAGGAGTGTGGGGTAGAAGAGTATAAGAAAATTCAAGAAAAATTGTCTAAATTGACTCCTTAGTAAAGAGGTAAAGACATTCAAGAAACATTGAACTTGAGCAAAGGTCTGCTTCAGGAGTGGGAACTGAGAGAGTTTAATGATACTTTAGTTCTCCAGAAGAGTAGAGGGCAGGTAAAGCAAGGAATAGGAAAGCAGGGTATTCTGGGTAGAAGAAATAGCATATGCACAGGCTTTAAGAAAAAGAAAAAGGTAAACAATGTAAATGCAGTAGTGTGGTCAAATAAGATAAGGTCTGAGAAGGGTTTATTGGATTAAGCAATTAGGAGGTCACTGATCATTTAACCTCTTTGTGCTTCAGTTTCAATACTTGTTAAATTAAATTGAAAAATAATCTCTAAGGCAATGTACGCTCTAATGACTTTCTGACCAGGTTGGGTCTCTTCACACAGAAAGACGCACACACAAATATATTCACATACTCCCAACACACACGTTAATCTTTTCCCTTAATCTAATTGTCATATCTTTCTGCAACTATATTTGCCTTTGGAGAATTCTAGTTCTTTGTTTAATGAAAACAATACTTTTTTTTTTTTTTTTTAATTTTTATTTAATACTAGTCTAGCAATAAGTAATTATAAATGAAGAGATCTTTTCAAGATCATTGAAAAACAATAAAAACAATGTGGGAATAAATGGCAAAGAATGCAGTAATATTACTAAGTGAAAACAATACTTTTTTTTTTTTTTTTTTAATCAGTTATTAACGTCTTACAGTACCTGGACAAGCTACTGAGCTGCTGGACAATAAACTGGTTAATATGAGTTCTTATAAACATTTCTGATGCCTAATAAATACATTTTATGGTGCAATAAACTCTTTAGAATGTGGATATCAGATTCTGTTTCATTTTCAAAATAATTTAAAATCCCAGATTCATTCAAATGATGTGTGTGTGGGGGGGGTGGGAACTGTCCCCTTAAAGCTATCATTTGTTCATTAACAATTTACTAAGTGCTTACCATATGTCAAGCAATATAATATGTGTTTAAGATATCAATGAATAAGGCAAACATTTCATGTTTTCTTGGAGCTTTCAGGACATAAAATGATGAGGGGAGTAATGGAAACTTTAATAATGTTAGCACAACTCTGTCACTACTAACATCTAGCCACTTTGGTAACATGGTTGAACTTTGAACCTTTTTATGAAAATAGAGCCCTGAGAAATATAGGTAAAGTATGCATTCACTGAAGGCAAAAATGGCAGAACAGACAACAGTCACTAGGGAAAGGGAGGTTTTAACCATTTGGGAGCCATATAGATGTCTTCTAAGAACCATGTTTTAAAATGCATAAAGTAAGATTTTAAGGGAAGCCAATTATATTAAAATATATTTATCATTTAAATTTATATTTTTTACATTTTACATTTTTAAAATGCTTTATAGAGTATGCAAAGGCATTTGGCTGTGTGGATCATAACAAATTATGCAACACATTGAGAAGAGGAATTCCAGAACACTTCATTGTACTCCTGAGGAACTTATACATAGATCAAGAGGCAGTCATTTGAACAGAATGAGGGGATACTGAATGGCTTAAAATCAGGAAAGATGTGTGCCAAGGTGTTATCCTTTCACCATGCTTATTCAATCTGTATGCTGAGCAAATAATCAGAAAAGTTGGATTACATGAAGAAGAATGCAGCATCAGGATTGGAGGAAGACTCATTAACAATCTGCGATATGCAGAAGACACAACCTTGCTTGCTGAAAATGAACAGAACTTGATATACTTAGTGACAAAGATCAAAAAAGACTATATAGCCTTCAGTATGGATTTCACTTCATATAAAGAAAACAAAAGTCCTCACAACTGGACCAATAAATAACATGATGATAAATGGAGATAAGATTCAAGTTGTCAAAGACTTCATTTTGCTAGTATCCACAGTACCTAACAACAGTAGCAGCATGTTTTAAATGTATAATACAGCAATATATGTACTTCTTAATCAACACATTAAGTAGCAAAACCTACAGTATTCCTAAGAACTAGTATAACTTTGAAGTAATGATGAGTATAAACGATATGCTCAGGTACCTACAACTCTTTCCCCAAATCAAAACCATTGACATCGAGTTGATTCCAACTCATAGCAACCCTGTAAGCCAAGGAGAACTGCTTCTTAGGATTTCCAAGACTGTAAATGTTTAGGGGAACAGCCTCATCTTTCTCCCATGGAACAGCCTGCAGGTTTCAACTGCCAACCTTATAGTCCACAGTCCAATGCTTACCCCATTGCTCCAAAGATACTGCCAATAGTAGAGTGGTTTGTTACTTACATTTATAATTGAATATATTTTTAAATTTCTCTTAAAGCCTAATGAAAGTAAAAATAATTTTTTCCAATGTAATTTTACAAATTCACACACACAGTAAATTCCATCCAGAGATGCCTTGGGCATCTGTGCTCCTTGTTCAAGGGCATAAAGCTAAATGAGAATTTTCTATATAAACATACCATAGCTCTATAGCCACTTCTGTACTATAGAACTATGGCTTCATCACTGGGACTTCCCAGAGATGTAGCTTGTCCATTATTTGGAGCATACTGCCATCCCATGGTTCTTTCTGAAGAGTTTATTAATAACATCTGCAACAAAGCAGCCTTTTAGGGCATTAGACCAAACCTGCAAATTAATGCACTGGCTCATCACAATTCATTAATCAAACTCAGACTGGATTTAACAACAGATTATTAAAGACTCAAAATTATACCCACAGGAGAAAAAAAAAAAAAAAAAAAGCAGCTCCCAGAGGGTCAAATGTAATGTGAATGGTTTTGCATAAAACCATAAACCCACTATTAAATTAAAAACAGGAAAAAATTATGTCCACTGCTTATCTACAGTCTTTTTTTAAGGAATTTTATATGAATTTATTTCTCTGCTGCTCCTGGTTACACAAATAAAAGACTGAAAGGTGAAAATGCAGTGGTTCTTTTGATGTTTGGTTGAGCAACTTATACTAACATGTACTGACTGAGGTGAAGAAATTAATGAAATTACTCCCATAATTCATTACTAATGGAAAACTGCCAGTGCCTTCAACTGACAGCTCACACAATTTCTCCTCAGACACTGAGACGCCTCATGGTGATTGACCATTGAACTCACTACTTCTGAGAGTGTTAAACAAAACAGAACTCCACTGCTTGTCCTACAAACTCCTGACCTCTCATGTCTGTGTGTTCTTAGTAAACAGGTCTGTTCCCTTTGTGAACAAAGCAGGAAGGGGGAAACAATTATTTTAATTTTTCTTTCTCTTCAGGGAACCTGTGAGTCAGCACCAACTCCACGGCACACGACCACCACCACTATGGATTCTAAAAAATTTATAAAAATTCAGAATCCAACAATTTGTCAAATAGTAGTACTGTAGCCAACTGTGTGATAAATGTCTTTTAAAAGGTTAATATTTTAGAGTAGCAATCATAAAGAGCATAATAATAATAAGAGGCATAAAAAAACAAATTGAAAGAGCTGTATGTATGCTTCTATGACATCTTTGCTCTGCCCATTATGGTGAATCATTAGTTTGTTCAGGTTTTGCAGAAACAGAAGCAAAAATTATTAGCACACATGCTGATTAAGGTAGGTAAGCGGCATTTCTGGAAATAAATGTTTTATTCAATTTCTGTACCTGTTTGATATTTATATAGTGTTCTGGTCTAAACTCCTAAAGGGCAGGGACTATGTCTTTGCTACATGCCAGAATATAATGAATCATTTCTCTTTGAAGAGAAGCTCCCATACACAGGTCATAACAGGTGGTATAAAATGATGTTGTGGGTGAGGCAAAATATCCCAAAAATCATGCAAGCTTGTGTAACACAGAAAAGATTCTAATAGTCAAAATACCAAAGCACCTTAAATATACAGAGACATTAAGTACACAGTGTAATTCAGGTTTGAATTTGGTTGTGTTGTGGCAGTGACATCATAAGCAGCAAATGCAGAGTCCAATTGTCAGCCCTATACCCCATAACTAACCCCCACCCTAAACCTCATCCACCCCTGGCACTCTTTCTTACTGGCTCAGGATCACAGCATTTCAGACAGCTGCCACCAACCACTTGTTTGGTGTTAAGTGCTGCCCAGCTGGTTCCAACTCATATGGATCCTGGATAGCGTTTCAGAAGAGCAGCGGATGGGTTTGAACCCCCAACCTTGCAGTTGGCAGTCCAATGCTTATCCTACAGCACCACACCAAGACCCCACCAATTGTTTATGGGTTCCTTAAAATAAAATGTATTCACCATATCCAGGGAGAAGGCACAATATGTGACACATAATGTTGTTGTTAAGTGC
>NW_006408520.1:16103282-16104147 GCF_000296735.1 Chrysochloris asiatica
TGAAATTAATAAATGAAGACACCTCCCCTCTTTCTAAATGAAAACATATTTTGTTAGGACTCTTCATATAAATCCAATTTGATCACCACTCCCTGGTGATGCTCTGGGTATTGGGGTGCTAACCACAAAGTTGGTGATTCAAACCCCACCAGCTGCTCTGTGGGAGAAAGATGAGGCTCTCTGTTCCCATAAAGATTTATAGTCTCAGAAACTCTACATAGGGTCATTCATTATGAGTCAAAAGCAATCCTATGGCAGTGAGTTTGGTTTAGGTTTGCTTATAAAAAAAAAAAAAAAAGAAAGAAAGAAAGAAAGAAAATTAACTGTTAATAGTACAATACCCCAGTTGCCATTGAGTTGACTCTGACTCATGATGACCCCATCTGTATCGGAGTAGAAATGTGCTCCATAGACTTTGCAATGGCTGATTTTTCAGTAGTTGATTGGTCAGCCTTTTTTTCAAAGTATCTTTTGGTTGAAGTTGAACTCTTAATCTCTCAAATAGCAGCCAAGTGGTTGTACCACCCAAGGACTCCTAACTGTAAATAAGTGCCTCATAAAAATATTCTGCCCTACTCCACAAATGAAACTCAAAGGGAACACATGAGCAGACATTTAAGCTTGCTGGAGACCACGTTGGTCTACTGGTCAGTGGAAGAGGGAGAAAGGCAGCAATGAAGAAATGGGCTGAATTCAACCATGTTTCATAGAGGACTCTAGTCTCCCGTTGACCTGGAGATGATAGAGAGAAGACGAAAAGCTGATTGGTCCAAAGTGTGATAAGACCTGGGGACTCCTGAGCCCATGGACAAGGACATCGCCACGGAGGGCTAGAGCTGAGAATGAAGCATCCAGCTAACATGAA
>NW_006408520.1:16105015-16107926 GCF_000296735.1 Chrysochloris asiatica
CCCCCCCCCCAAAAAAAACCCCAGGAAATGGGAAGCAAATATTGTTGAATGATGATACATGGAAGAGACTGTAATCATTGCAATGAAGCGATGGTGTAAAGCCCATGTTCTCCCATGTAAACTATCACTCAGTTCACAATAAAAACGTTAAAAAAAATAGACAATTTACAGCACTATATATATATATATAACTCATTGTATAAATCCAGACATATATATATGTATAAGTCCAGATTTATGTGTAAGTATGTATATATATGTGTGCGTGTGTGTGTATGTATGTCTGGACTTATACAATGAGCCTTCTGATCTCATACAAGTGTCTATACACTAGAAGAAAATGTTCTATGCATTTAAAAGCATGATTATAAAATCCATATCATTGAAACTAGGGACATTACAGACCATCAAGATACAATAAAGTAAATCTTCATGTTTAATGACAGAACTAGACACCAAAAAGTACACTTGAGATTCCTTACTTCATGGACCAATTATACTAATAGCTACAGTCCTTACTCTGACCGGGTATATGCTAAAGTAAACCAAACCAAACTCAATGCGCATTGTCATTGAGTTGATTCTGACTCATAGCGACCCTGTAGGACAGAGCAGAGTTTCCAAGGCTGTAAATCTAATGGAAGCAGTCTGCCTCAGCTTTCTTCCATGAAGTTACTGGTGAGTTTGAACTCCCAACCTCTCATTTAGCAGTCAATCACTAAACTACTTCACCACCAAGACTCTTTATCTGGTAAGTTGTTAAGTGCCATTGGGTCGGTTCCCACTCACAGCTTCCCTGTGTAGCATTTCCAAGGAGCAGCTGGTGAGCTTGAACTGCCACCCTTGCAGTTCAAACCAACCTTGAAGTCAAGTACTTATCCAATGATGCCACACCAGAGGGATCTTGGCATCACCACCTTACTGAGCAGGAACCTCAGAGAGTTTAATGGTTCACCTAAGGTTGTGCAAGGGAGCCGCCAAGCCAACACACAAAGCCACATCTGCTGACTCCAAATCCCATGAGACATGATTTCTTTCTATTCTACTTCCTCTTTTCCCCTTTTCTGATGTGCACCCTCCACTTGACCTACCTCAGCCCTAAAAACTACACATTGAAGGAAAGATTTGAGCCCATGTGTATCTTTGCAGCAATTTACCTGAGATAGGCAATAGTATCTGTAGAGTTCGTGTCACCCAGTGTGGTTACTCTTGTTGTCACACCCACCCACAAAAACCATTCAGAATCCTTAGAAATGTTATCAAATCTAAACAGAGAATAATATATGATAAACATCATTACAAATTGTTTAGATGTAATGTTTCTTAGATTACATGAGACTAAAAACAAAATTATTTTTGCAAAATCTCTTTACATAGAATTTCAACATTATTATTCAAATATTATTAGTAACTGAACAGAAACCTTTTCCCCCTTTTCCTTCAATTACTACTTCTCAAAAAAGTTCATTGATACAGGTTCACAAATACTACTTATGAGGTTATTGTAGCAAGACACCAGAAAATTGGCCAAAATCAGCAACTATAAAGCACAAAGGAACCCTGGGTAGCACAGTAGGTTAAGTGTTCGACTGCTAACTGAAAGGTCGGTAGTTCAAGTCCACCAGCCACTCTAAGCAGAAAAGCAGTCTGCTTCTGTAAAGATTGCAACCTTAGAAACCCTAGGAAGTCATTCTCCTTTGGCCTGTCGAGTCACTATTAGTTGGCGTCAACTCAAAAGCAGTGGTTAAGAAAATTGCCGATGCAAACAACAGTGTTTGTATCATGTGCAGACAAAACCTCATGATTGTAAGTATTACTGTAATTGAGCAATAATGATAGTACATTTCACTGGAAGGTTCAAAGAGTAAATTAGCATAGAGTTTAGCTTTGTAGGTATATATTAATACATATAAGACGGATTTATGGAAACGGTTTCTGTTGGTTGTAGCTACAGGCATATTTTTATAAAAAATAAATTTCTGTTGAAACACTGCACAAAAAATATTTCTGGCCAGTCATTTTGGGGTCACCCCCCTGACTGTCTCACCAATTCTGTCTACACCACCATCACTGCCTTCCCTGCAGAGTGGTTAACACTCAGACGATGGCCTAGAGTAGCTTTCTATTTCTAACACTTCTTCACTTGAACAGTTTGCCTATCTTCTCTGTGCTTTGGTTGCCTCATGAAAAAATTTGGGATGATAATAGCTCAAGCAGAGTTCCTGGGTACTGCAAATGGTTAATGCACTTGGCTGCTGTTTAAAAGGTTGAAAGTTCAAGTACACCCAGAGTTTCCTCAGAAGAAAGGTCTGTCAATCTACCTCCTAAAAAACACACATTGAAAATCCTCTGGGGCACAATTCTACTCTAAAATATATGGGGTCATCATGAGTCAGAGTCAACTCCATGGCACCTGGTTAATAATGCCAACATCACAGGGTGGTTGGTGGTTGTTAAGTGCCATTGAATTAGTTCAGAGTCATAGCGACCCTGTAAAGGGTTTCCAAGGAGCAGCTGGTGAATTTGAACTGCAGACCTTGCAGTTCAAACCAAACTTCAGGTCGAGTGCTTATCCTACAGCACCACCCCAGGACTTCTCATAGGGTTGTTGTCGTTAAGTGCTGTCAAGTTGGTGCCAACCCATAACAACCCTGTATAGGGTTTCCAAGGATCAGCTGGTAAATTTGAACTGCCAACCTTGCAGTTCAAATGGACTTTGCAGTCCAGCACATTAACCTACAGTGCCACACCAGGAATCCTTTCATAGGGTTGTTGTTGTTGTTGTTGTTGTTAAGTGCCGTCGAGTCGGTTCCGACCCATAGCGACTCTGTACATTGTTTCCGAGGGTGTAAATCCTTACGGGAGTAGAAAGCCTCATCTTTCTCCCGCGGAGCGGCTGGTAGTTTCGAAC
>NW_006408520.1:16108136-16114204 GCF_000296735.1 Chrysochloris asiatica
TTAATCAATGTTAAATACTCAGTGCCTGACCCACAGAAAATGTTCAAGAAATGTTGAATGTTATCTTTAGTCCTGACACCTATAATGGAATGAATGGCCACTTGATCACTAATGACCCAGTCGCCTAATTAATCAGTTTCCAATCAAAACCCAAACTAATAGAGTCTATTCCAATTCCTGGTGAGCCTATAGCACAGAGTACTGGTGTGGCGCTGTGGGATAAAGCACTGGACAAGCACAGGGTCGGTGGTTCAAACCCACCAGCCACTCCTCAGAAACCCTATACATGGTCTCTATGAGTCCGCACTCACTCAACGGCACTTAACAACAACAACAACACTGTTAAGTGCTGTCGAGTCGGTGCGGACTCATAACGACCCTGTACAGGGTTTCTGAGGAGTGGCTAGTGGGTTTAAACCGCAGACCTTGCAATCGAGTGCTTATCCTGCAGCACGACACCAGTGCCACACACTAGAGCTTCCAAATATATATATATATATATGTATTTTTTTTAATATTGAGAAAAGAGGGAGTTTAACCTCACAACATTATTTCCTATGTACAAATGTAAAAATTAAGGAAGATGTCCTAGCCAGTAGATCATGATTTTGTTGTTAACTGTCCTCGAGTTGTTTCCACTCAGCAACCCTGTAGAGGGTTTCCGAGGAGTCGTTCAAATGCACACCTGACTGTCCCCAGGTGCATGCTACTTCCACTTCAAATTGCCTTTCTAATGAAAGGAGGAATGCAAGTATCATGTTTCACTACTGCTAACACTTACATCTAATGAGTTTTAACACCTTCTAACTATTGGGCTTATTTAGCCAATTTAATAATTATAAATTGATAGTATAGAAATCTCTGAATTATGAGAAGAGCTTGAAGCAACACCTTCTACATTGACTACACCACATGACAAAATTGAATACTTACATACCTTATCATTATTATGAGAATTGATGCAATTTGGGGTTAAACATCTCAGGCATGCAATGCCCACTCCCATATCACCTAAATTAATCTTTTGAAGCACTGCATGCAGTAGATGAATGCTGAAAAGGCCTTGCATTCTATTAAACAGGGAAAACTTCTCTAAGCTACTTCAAACAGGAGGAGCCAGTGAAAACTCCAGAACCTGATGGCTTAATAGTCGCTACATCCATTCCTCTAGGTTAGAAAAAGCAAAGTGACTCAGCTTATGGAATAAGATAATCAGAAGAAAAGAATACACAGTTCAAACTCACTAGCTGTTCCTCAAAAACACTGTGGAGGTTCGCTATAAGTCAGAACCTACTTGACGGCACTTAACAACAACAACAAGGTAAATTGGTGTGAATTCCTTATTCTTCTCTGAAGAATCTGTTCCTTCAGACCCTAAGTAACTATCAGGTCACAAACGACATGGTGCTGTAGGATAAGCACTAGACCATAAGGCCAGTTTGAGCTGTAAGATTGGCAGTTCCTCCTTACAGCTGCTTCTCTGAAACCCTATAGAGAACCAACTCAAAGGCACTTAACAAAAACAACAACAGGTGAACTGGGATGTTGAGCCTTATCTGAAGCTATATTTCATAAAAGCATTCTCTCTGTATCCATGAAATACAAATGTTAAAATTATCTTGTTAACCACCAAAATAAAAGAAGCCATGAGAATAAAGTTGTCACTCTTAATTAAAATAGACTTTTTTTAACTCCTTTAACTAACTTAAAGTAGATACTAATATTGTAAACACTTAGCTGACTAAAGGAAGATTCTTCCCATAACCCTCCCACCCCCAATTAGAGAACACTTAATTTAAATATGATGCAGCTTATAACCATTTAGCAGTGTGATTGGGATAAGTCTCTTTGGCCTACTTTTTAAATGATTAAATACTCTCCATCCAACTGAATAGAAGTCTTCAGAGGTGCATTTTGCATGCTTAAACATTCTTTAAATACTTAAGCCATCGCTCAAGATTTAAGAAGAAAAAAAAACCTAGTGACAGAACATTCATTATGATTTTATTAAAGCTGGACTTTTCCATAGGGTTATGCACAGCTGAAAATGAGGCTCAGTTTAATAACAAAGCATGCTTTCCTACCACTACAAAATTATAAAATTTTAATGTTTAATGTGTTCCTTAATTATAGAAAACTGCAAAGAATAACATCCTTGAAATTTACTATGCAAATGCTCTTAATTTATGACAAATTGCTACTTCAAACACAAGTATTAAATCTCTATTAGATTTGTTGAGGTAATGTACTAATATGCATCGCTAAGGTCTTAAATTTCTAAGTAGCAATGCTGTTTGTTAGATGCAAATAAGGATTACCTTAATTAAAATACACTTTCCTCAGCCTCTCAGCAGATTTAGCTCAGTCTTTATATAGGACAGGTTCATTATCTACCTCAAGGTAATAACAGTATGACCTACTGTGGTTATTTCTTTTAAATTTTAATTTTAATTACTAATTTGTTAATGGAAATAAAGCACTAAAGAATTGTGAAGATGATACAAAAGCAATCTTGAAAGCTTAATTAAAATACTTCTTGAATGCTTCAAAAGGAATTTATCCCATACATGGTTTAATAAATGATGGCCTTACAAATAGAGCATTAGATACCAACTCTATAAAAAATGGTTGAATGAAATATACTTGATAACTACAGCGTTCCCTTAGTCTGCATCTTGAACTAATGGTCCAGCTAAATATGTATTAACATAAGGCTTTTAATTCAAAAATTTGAAGATTAGACAAAGGCTTTTAACAAAGAAATAAAATGAGCTGCTATTATGCAAAGTATTCACAATACACAAACCTTAAATGCATTCAGAATTTTTGCATAAAACCACTGTGGTTTAATCCAGACAATTGCATGTGTTCAGTTTGTTTTCTGTTCCTTCAGGACTTGAATATAAAATTAAAAGACTAGTAATACATATGTTGCATAAAATTCAGTACCAGACTTTTATTAGGCAACATCCCTTCCAATCTAAATTTCCAAGTTTTACACATATATTATTGATCTTATCTATGAAAATATTGATTCAGTAAGTAGCTTTTAAACATAACACAATTCACAGATTTTATTGAGATTCACCACTCTTCATGAAAAAGATAAGAATATGAGATGCAGGATATAACAAAGAGTGTGCTCCAGGCAAGAAACACAATCTTTGAGGCAATCAAAATATATTTAGCATCGCTTATATTACAAACCTAGCAACATTATGGTTAATAATACAATGTGTATTTTTGTACAAGGCTACTTGACTATTTCCAGTATGTTAAAAAAAAAAAAAAAACCTGAATCCATTTAGCAATAGTGAAGAGTTTCTTTTCTTTCTTTCTTTTTTTATTTTCTTAAAGAATCTATTTAGTATAACAGCACTTTACCAGACATTCTGCCAAGAAAATGAAAATTCCAGTATTCCATTCCATTTAGGAAAAAGTCATGAACTTAATCTTTAAATACTGGAATTTCAATTTCAGAAATCACAGACATTTGCTTAATGAAGAAAGGTATGAACCTTTCACTAAGCTGTTGACAATAATTAAGTTCATATATTACTGGATTTCTGTATGTCTATACTACAGTCCAGAGTCCTGGTGTGGCACTGTGTGTTAATGCTCCCGACTGCAAAAGCCATTTGAACTGCAAGGTCGGCAGTTCAAGCTCACCAGCTACTCCTCAGAAACCATATACAGGGTTTTTATGGGTCAGAATCAACTGGACAGCACTTAAAATTAACAACAACATACTACAGTCCACAAGTCCTGGTGTGGCACTGTGGGTTAATGCGCTAGACTGCAAAGTCGTTTGAACTGCAAGGTCAATGGTTCAAGCTCACCATTGCTCCTCCTCTGTCAGTTTGTCTTACTGTGGTGGCTTGTGAGTTGCTGTGATTCTGGAAGCTATGCCCTGTCCACCAGGGTCACCCATGGTGGACAGGTTTCAGATGAGCTTATAGAAGAAGACAGACTAGGAAGAAGGAGTGACGAACTACTTCCTAATATTTAGTCACTGAAAATCTTATGAATAGCAGAGAAACACTGTTAGATAAAGTGCCAGAAAACAAGCCCCTCAGGTTGAAAGGTAATCAAAATATGACCGGGGAGGAGCTGCCTCCTCAGAGTAGAGTTGACCTTGATAATGTGAATGGAAAAGGGCCTGTGGGAGTAAAGACCATGAAACCTTCATTTGATGATGGGGTACAACTCAAAATGAAGAGAAAGAGCAGGAATCATCCACTTATAATCGGAACATGGAATATACAAAGTATGAATTTAGGAAAATTAGAAATTGTCAAAAATGAAATGGAATGCATAAACATTGATATCTTAGACATTAGTGAGTTGAAATGGACTGGCATTGGCCATTTTAAATCTGATGACCACATGGTTTACTATGCCAGGAATGACAAATTGAAGAGGAATGGTGTTCCATTCATTGTCAAAAAGAACATATCCAGATCAGTCACGAGGTACAATGCTGTCTGTGATAGGATAATATCCATGCGCCTACAGGGAAGCCCAGTTAATACCACTATTATTCAAATTTAGGCACCAACCACTAAAGCCAGTGAGGATGAAATAGAAAATTTTTACCAACTTCTTCAATCTGAAATTCATCAAACATGCAATCAAGGTATATTGATCATTACTGGTGATTGGAATGCAAAGGTTGGAAACAAAGAGGAAGGAACAGTAGTTGAAAAATATGGCCTTGGTGATAAAAATGATGCTGGAGATCCATGATAGAATTCTGCAAAATCAATGATTTGTTCAATTCAAATACCTTCTTTAGACAGCATAAGAGATGCCTATACACACAGACCTCGCCAGTTGGAATATATAGAAATTAAATTGATTACATCTGAGGAAAGAAACGATGGAAAAGCCCCACATCATCAATCAAAACAAGGCCAGGGGCAGATTGTAGAACAGACCATCAATTGTTCATATGCAAATTCAAACTGAAGCAGAAGAAAATGAAAACAAGTCCACAAGAGCCAAAATATGAACTTGAATATATCCCACCTGAATTTACAGATCATCTGAAGAACAGATTTGATACATTAAACACTAAAGAACAAAGACCAGAAGAGTTGTGGGATGACATCCAGAACATTATACAGGAAGAAAGCAAAAAGTCATTGAGAAGACAAGAAAGAAGGAAAAGATCAAAATGAATGTCAAAGAGACACTGAAACTTGCTCTCCAGTGTAGAGATGCTAAAGCAAATGGAAGAAATGAGGCTGTACAAGCTGAACAGAAAACTTCAAAGGTCAGCTCAAGAAGATAAAGTCAAATATTGCAACAAAAGGTACAAAGATCTGCAGTCAGAAAACCAAAAAGGAAGAATATGTTCAGCATTTCTCAAACTAGGGGAACTGAAGAAAAAAACTCAAGCCTCAACTTTCGTTATTGAAGGATTCTCTGGGAAAATTAGTGAATGATACAGAAAGCATTAAAAGAAGATGGAAGGCATACACAGAATCACTGTACCAAGAGAAAATGGTTGATGTTCAACTGTTTCAAGAGGTAGCATATGATCAAGAGCCAAGGTGCATTCAAGGAATTGGCCAAGAACAAGGCACCAGAAATTGATGGAATAAAAACTGAAATCTTTCAAAAAGTGAGGTGGCACAGAAGGCACTCACTCATCTATTCCAAAAATTTGGAAGACAACTATCTGGCCCACTGATTGGAAGAGATCCATATTTGTGCCCATTCCAAAGAGAGGTGACCCAATGGAATAGGAAAATCATCAGACAATCTCTTTGATATCCCATGTAAGTAAAGTTTTACTAACGGTAATACAGAAAGGGCTTCAAGCATACATTGACAGAGAACTTCCAGAAGTTCAAGCCGGATTCAGAAGAAGACATGGAGCAAGGGATATCATTGCTGATGTCCAATGGATCTTGGCTGAAAGCAGAGAATATCAGAAAGATGTTTACCTGTGCTTTATTGACTACACAACGGCTTTTGATTGTGTGGCTTATGACAGGCTATGGACAACATTGCGAAGTATGAGTATTCTAGAATTCATAATTGTACTCATGAGTAATCTGTAC
>NW_006408520.1:16114588-16121558 GCF_000296735.1 Chrysochloris asiatica
GATTGAAGTTGTCAAGGACTTCATTCTTCTTGGATCAACTATCAACACTCACGGAAGCAGCAGTCAAATCAAATGACGTATTGCATTACGCAAATCTGCTGCACAAGACCTTTTTGGGATTTTGCAAAGATGTCAACTTGAGGACTAAGGTACACCTGACCCAAGCCATAGTATTTTCAATAGCCTCATATGCATGCAAAAGTTGGACAATGAATAAGGAAGATCATAGAAGAATTGATGCCTTTGAGTTGTGGTGTTGGAGGAGAATACTGAAAGTGCATGGGCTGCCCATACAACCAACAGATTTGTGTTGGAAGAAGTGCAGCCAGAGTGCTCCTTGGAGGCCAAGATGGCCAAACTTTGCCTCTTATACTTTGGACATATTGCCAGGAAAGACCAGTTGCTGGAGAAGGTAATATTGTTTGGTAAGGTGAAGGGTCAGAGAAAAAGAGGAAGACCCCCCAGTGGATGGATTGGCAAAGTGACAGCATCAGTGGGCTCAAGCATGACAATAATTGTGAGGTTGGCCCAGGATTGGGCAGTGTTTTGTTCTATTGTGCATAGAATCACTATGAGTCAGTGCTGACTCGAAGGCACCTAACAACAACAACATGGGTCAGAACCAACTCAAGGGCCTTCAACAACAACAACAACATACTACAGTCCTGGACTCTTAGTGTGGTGCTGTAAGAGCAACACTGGACTGTGAACCACTAGGTCTGTAGTTCAAGTCCACCAGGTGTTCCTTAGAAACCCTATACAGGGTCGCTACTATTCAGAGCCAACTCCACGGCACTTAAGTCCTGGGGTGGCACCATAGGATAAGTACTGGATTGCAGGGTAGGTTTGAAACACCAGGTCAGCTGTGCAAACTCACTGGCCGCTCCTCAGAAACCCCAAACTGGATCACTATAAGTTGGAACCAAATGGATGGCACTAACAACAACAACATACTCACTTAGTAATTCTATTCAAATTCACACACACAAATTTGGCCTGATTGAACTAAGAAAGAAATTCTGTAACTGTGTGACAGTCCATCTTTTGACATTGTTTTGTTTATTCACCATACATACAGGCAATTGCCAATTGATACAAGAGTTATCTTTCAAAAGTCTACTTAAATGTCAATTTTCTGATATTTAAGATAAAGTTTACCCTATTGGTGTGGCGCTGTGGGTTAATGTGCCAGACTGAAAAGCCATTTGAACTGCAAGGTCGGTGGTTCAAGCTCACCAGCAGCTCCTTGGAAACCCTGTACAGGGTCGCTATGGGTCGAAATCGACTCAATGGCACTTGACAACAACAACAACATTGTTGTTAAGTGCCTGTATAGTAAAGGCTGGTGAGTTTGAACCAAAGACCTTGTGCTTATACGACAGCACCACAACAGGACCCCAAAAGATTACGCTGGGTCAAGAAGTGGTTATTAGTTTGTCTTTTAAAACAAAATCTATGAAAGTTTAATTTAGCCTAATTATTGTTGTTGTTGCTAAGTGCTGGAAGAGTCAATTCCAATTTATATGCTGGTTTGAACCACAAGGTCGGTGGTTCAAGCTCACCAGCCACTCCTCGAAAACCCTATACAGGATTGCTATGAGTCAGAACCAACTCAATGACATTTAACAATAACAACAAGAACAAATATTTGCCGTAGCAGAAAGTCTCATTTTTCTCCCAATGAGCCGCTGGTGGGCTCAAACTTCCCACCTTGTGGCTTGCAGTCCAGTGCTTATGCTAAAGTTCCACTAGTGCTACTATTTAGCCTAATGGCATAGCTGAAAAACTTGCAGTGAAATACGGCAGAGGGCAAAGCTGTTTCAGTACTAGTAATTAATGAAAATGAAAAGTTAAATTGAATAAAAAGGTAGCTTTATATTTGCAAATGCTCTAGATATGTATATGTTTAATTGGAAGAGAAAACAAATGTAGATGAGAATTCTCAAGTGAACTTTAGAGCTTTTTCCAGGTTTTTGGAGGTCATTGCCTCCAATTCCATTGTTTCTAAGTGGCCTGGAGTCATTCTGACTAATAGAAAACCTGTATAGGGTTTCCAAGGAGCAGCTGGTGAGTTTGAACCAATGACCTTGTGGTTCAAACTGGCATTGCAATCCAGTGCATTATCTTGCAGCACCACACAGTTTCATATTAGGGCATAATTTTGTGTGAATACAAAACAGTTAATGTGGATTACTTAAGCAGTTATGGTAAGTTTTAAAATGAACTTTTCCTTGTTGTAACTGATTCCTAGTATTAATTTTATTCTTGTCAGCAATGATAAGAGCCATTTTAAACTTGTAACTGTGATAGAAAAGAGTAATAATTTCAGAAAGAATTTTCTGTAGGTACCTCTCATGTATTGGAAAAGAGAATAGGAGGGAAGAAGGAACATAGAAAAGGAAGAAGAGAAGAAGGAAATTAAGAAGAATATACAAGGAAGAAGTTGATCTCTTAAGATCTGTTGGTGGTTTTTTCCATTTGTGTTTGTGTGTGTCTGAGAGCAAGAAAGGCATATAGAGAGACAGATGATGTCCTAACAACCATCCCTCCACTTGTTTGTTTTTTCATCTGAATTATTTCTTTATAGGGTAAAAAGTGTCAAAGTGGCATAAGACGCATATAATTCCTTAGGTAAAAAATGTGTTGTGTTTCTATCCTAATAAGCATTGAGAAGAAGCATAATAAACAAACCTCAGAATAATTCCATCTGTGTTTTTGCATAAAGCCACAATGGTTTAACTATATTACTGCAAAACATTTTGTTTGTATTTTGGCCCTCTAAGACCTATGCAAATTATGGAGCTGATAATGCACTGCATAAAATTCAGTACCAATGTTATATTAGCCAAGGACCAAAAAACCCTCAGAGCCTTTAATATATTCCTGTGCATTGGGACTCACAGAGTGTACAGTGCTTCCCAGGCAAGTCTGAGCTGTTCTCAATGATTTTCTCTCTGTGTTAATGCTCTGTAAAGCATACTAAGAAAAACCTGAATAAGAATCAAGAATAAGATGAAGACTCCCACTAATACACGTATGTTCAATGGTATTTTGGAGAATCTAGCCAATGCAGTTAAAACAAGATTTTTTTTTTTTTTAATGTGGCATAAATTAGAAAGGAAAAGATGGCATTATCATTCTATATAAATGATATCAGAAAATCCAACAGAATCAACTAAAGCCTAGTAAAGCTAATTAAAGAGTTCAGAGGGATGGCGATATATGAAATCAATAATTTTCACTCATACTAACAATAGTCAGTTGGAAAATTTGTAAGAAAACATATTGCACTCATATTAGGAATTTTGAAAAGAGAGAGCTCACCCAAAAGAAAAATGGGCAAAGAATATTAACAAGCAATTAACATAAATATGCAAATAACCAATTAACATATGAACAGATGTTCAGCCTCAATAATAATCAAAAATATAAATTAAAACAAGATACCATTTTCTCCTTAGGAGAACTGAAATAAGTCAAAACGTGAGTAAAACCCTCTCTTGACATGAAACATGGAGGGAAAAGACACTCATACAAGCAGTATTACTCAGAGTTGAGACAGGAAACAAAGAGCTCACTCGAATTGGATAATTTGGAGACCATTTAATACAAAAGACCATTCACAAGGATGTGTGTTCCGGGTAGAAGGAAACCACAGGGCTAGAAGCAGGGAGACCACTGAGCAGTAAGGCTCACCTACCATGAACTGTGACCTTGGACCAAGGGGCAGAACCAGCACTCAGGAATCCCACAGGGAGGAGAAGCAGTTATAATTGCCAATTGCAGTTGAGTGGATTCCAATTCATGGCCTCCCCACAAGTGCAGAGTATAATGGCTCCATAAAGTTTACAAGCATCTCTAGATCCATAACATAACCAAGAAACCAAACCCAACTCCTAGAGACCCTAAAGGACAGAGTAGAACTGCTCTATAGGGTTTTCAAGGCAGTGACCTTTCAGAAGCATAATACTAGTCCTGTCTTCCAAGATGCCTCTAAATGTGTAAGCTGTCAATTTCAGCTAGTTGTTGTTAAATGCCCTTGAGTCAGATCAAACTCATAGTGACTTTGTATATGGTTTCCAAGAAGCGGCTGGTAGGTTTGAACCACCCATCTTGTGGTTAACAGTCCAGTTCTTATCCTACAGCGCCACACCAGACTTAACCACTTGTGCCATCAATATTTCAATCTAACAATCCTTTCCTCTCATTTCCTGGCAGTTCCTCATTACAGCCTACCATAAACCAGGAGGTAAGGGCCCTAACAAAGAGAGACTTGTATTCCTAGGTCGGCCTCCAAGAGCACAGAACCCCAAGATGCAAAAAAAGATGTACAGCATGTAAGTAGTGTTATTGTTGTTAAGTGCCTTTAAGTCATTTCCAACTCATAGCTATCCTGTTAAAAAAAAAACCTTCATGGGTAGCAATTGGGCAGTATACACACTGCTCATTGGAAACCCTATACAGGGTTGCTATGAGCTGAACCAACTCAACAGCACTTAACAGCAACAACTTATTGCAAGTTCTTACTACATATCTTCCTAATGGTTGTTTCTGAAGAGGGTTGTGTGGGAAGCTCAAGACTCTAGAATAAGTCAGATCTGGGTTTGAATACTGATGCTTGTTGCTCAGTTAATATTCTTTTGACTGAAAAAGATAGGGGAAAAAATCAAACTGGCTTAGAGGAAAGGTTTTGGTCAAGTTTTGCATCATCCAACTATGGGGAAGCTAGATGTAACTGCCTTTAGAACTGTCTGGACTCAGGGACTTGAAACACGTCCTAGTCTTTTTCTATCTTCCCTCCACCACCCAAGGAATCCATATAAATGGTGGTAGTGGTGTGCCATGGAGTTGGTTATGACTCACAGTGACCCTGGCTGTAAATCTTTATAGGAGCAGAAAGCCTCATCTTTCTCCCGTGGAACTGCTGGTAGTTTCAAACTAGTGACCTTGAGGTTAGCAGCCCAACTCATAACCACTACACTACCAGAACTCCTTATATAAATGGTAACCATGGGTAAATTAATCTCTGAGTCTTAGCTTCCTCATAGATAAGATGAGGAAGATGATGATACTTACAGGGTATGTTGTGGAACTAAATGAGATTAAAGTCCCTTTCTTGTGCCTGGCAAAAGGTCAATGTCAAGCAAAAATGAGCCATTGTTCTTGTCTATGTATTTCTGTATAATTTTTTTTAAGTACATGTATGTAATATTTTAAATTACTAATATGAAAGATTTTTCCGTTTTGAGAAAAAAGAACTCAACATTATTTTAGGAAAGATCATCAGGTAAGTTAATCATTAATAATCTAAAACTTGTATTCCCTCTATGTTTACCATTTTAAATGTACTATTTTCAATGACTGCATTAAGTATTTTATATACATTATCAAATTAAATCCTCAAACATACTTCACGAAGAGGCTACAATTCCCATTTAATTGACAAAACTGAAACTCAGGAAAGTAAACTAACTTACCCAGAAACATATGTTGTTGTTAAGTACCATCATGCTGGTTCTGACTCATAGCTACCTTGTATAGGGTTTTCAAGAAGCAGCTAGTGGATTTGAACCACCAACCTGTGGTTAGTAGTCCAGTGCCTATCTGGCAGAACCAATAATTAATAAGGCTGTGTGTATTGGTGTTGATCTGTGGGATAAAGCACTGGACCACAATGTCAGTTTGAACCACAAGGTTGGTGGTTCAAACTAACCAATCGCTCCTTGGAAGCCCCCTATAGGGTCACTATGAGTTGAAACCAACCTGAAGGCAGTGAACAACTATATATATCCAAAGCTCTCTGAAGCAGGGGTCTGCAAGCAAGGCTAGGGAACCAAATGTGACCTGTCCCAAGCTTATTTATGACTCATGAGGTAAGAATGATTTTTACATTTGTAAATTGTTGAAACAAATCAAGTCTACTTTGTGACACATAAAAATTATCTCACATTGAAATTTCAGTGCCCATAAGTAAAGTGAGAATGTTTGTGAAACACAGCGTGCTCATTTGTTTAGATATTCTCTATGGCTGTTTGAACACTACAGTGGCCGAGTGAAGTAGTTGTTACAGAGATCATATGGCTTGTAAGCCTCAACTATGTGCTACCTGGTCCTTTACAGAAAAAGGTTGCCAACTTCTGGTCTAAATCCAAAATCCATTAACTTTCCAGTCCACCTCACTGCCTTACCAGATACAGACTATTTTGTCTATTAGCTACTGCAATTAGGAAGTCATTAACAGGAGCATGTGGACACAAAAAATTAGGAGAACATGAACAAACTCAACTTGGAGGAATGAAGAGAGAGAGAGGAGATGGTAAAATTGCACCAAATGATGACATCTGTTCAACACAGAGTGGTGGTGGTGGTGAGGTTTATATGCCATTGAATCTGTTCTGACTCAGAATGAGCCTTTATAGGATTTTCAAGGCTGTAAGTCTTTGTTGGTATTGTTGTTGTTAGGTGCCATCGAGTCTGTACCGACTCATAGAGACCCTATGCACAACAGAATGAAACACTGCCCAGTCCTGTGTCAATCTCACAATCGTTGCTACATTTGAGCCACTGTGCCAATACATCTCACTGGGGGTCTTTCTCTTTTACTCTGACCTTCCCCGTTACCAAGCATGATGTCCTTCTCCAAGGATTGATCCCTTCTAACAATATGTCCGAAGTATAAGAGATGAAGTCTGGCCATCTTGGCTTCTAAGGAGCATTCTGACTGTACTGCTTCCAACATAGATTGGCTTGTTCTTTTGGAAGTCTGTAGTAGCTTTAATATTCTTCTCCAATATTGTACATCAAATGCATCAACTCTTCTATGGTTTTCCTACTCACTCACTGTCCAACGTTCATATGCACATGAGGTTATTGAAAATACCATGGCACGGGCAAGGCACACATTAGCCCCCAAACTGACACCTTTGCTCTTGAACACTTTAAAGAGGTCTTCTGCAACAGATTTACCTAA
>NW_006408520.1:16121953-16123573 GCF_000296735.1 Chrysochloris asiatica
AGAGTGACTGCTGACCTTGAAGTTAGCTGCCCAACACATATGTGACTAAGCCTCCAGAGCTCCTCAACAGAATTGGTGGTGGTAGTTGTGTGCCACCAAGTCAGTTCTGAATCATAGCAACCCTATACAGGTTTTCTGAGGCTGTAAATCTTTACTGAAACAGAAAGCCTCATCTTTCTCCGGATGAGCAACTGGTAGATTCGAACTGATGACCTTGTGGTTAGCAACCCAGCTCATAATCCACTATGTAGCAGAAGTGAAAAGATGGTATTGGGTCTCATGTGGCCAGTGGATTAACCATTCATTACATAAAATGTTGCTAAATTGGCTACCTGGACTAAAATCACATATCATTCAAAACACCTAGTAGAGCAAAAAAAAGGAAAACTAACTTATATAACAGAAGCTTTGGTGTGGTGCTGTAGAATAAGCACTAGACTGCTAACCACAAGCTTGGTAGTTCAAACCCACCAGCTGCTCCTCAGAAACCCTCTACAGAGTTGCTATGAGTCGGAACCAACTGGATGTCACATAACAACAATAGCAACAACTTATAAGCAAACCCTGTATTACATTCCAAATTTACAATGCAGCAAAGAAAGGTGGGGCGAGGTCAATGAATGAAATATTCACATGCTTACAATGGAAACAAACAAGCAAAATGTAATCAGTTTGCAAATATCAGAAGATAGTCTGCTATTCACTACTCATAAGGAATATGGATTTCCAGATTCGAAGCAGCCCTAGGGGCTTCTCTAGTTTATTCCCTGCTTCATTTTGTTTAAATCATACTTGCAAAATAACTATGTATTATTTTCTCAAAAACCTGTTAAGACTGCACAATCACATGTGTTCACATACTGCATTGTATCAAAACCTTTATATTTAAGCAATGATGCTGATACCATCAAAATGTCAACATTAAGCACAAGTTTTAGTCAAAGAACTGCAAAGTAAACAAACCCATGGCTTTATTTTATTGCATAGCTTTGATGTTATTGTTAAGTGCTGCCGAGTTGATTCCTCTCAGAGGGACCCTGTATAGAGTTTCTAAGGAGCAGCTGGTAGGTTTGAACCGCTGACCTTATGGTTCAAATTGACTTTATGGTCCAGAGCTTAATTTACAGCACCACACCAGGACTCGACTGTGTAGTTTAGATGTATATAAATCTTATCTAGGCTCCGAGTTCTTAATTTATACATCTTTGCCAATATGGGATATTTTAAGAAATGGGCATAGAACTTCTATGAATTCCTATATGGTCTCTGACAATAAATGCCAGATAAGTATAAGGCATTCTCCAAAGTTTTAAACATGAGTTTTCTGACAAGATCGAAGGAGTCCCTGGATGGTATATACAGTTAAGTGCTTAGCTACTAACTGAAAAGTTGACAGTTTGAATCCATCCAGAGTTGTCTTGAAAGAAAGGTCTAGTAAAAAGATCTTACCAAAGGTAACAGGCATTGCAAACCCTATGGAGCACCCTGTTCTACTCTGAAACAACATGAGGTCACCAGGAGTTCAAGCTAATTCAATAGCAACTGGTTTGCTGTTTTTGTTTTTTAACAACTAGCTTGTTTTTGTTTTTCTTTGTTTTTGTTTTTAGAGAACTAAGGAAC
>NW_006408520.1:16124108-16126610 GCF_000296735.1 Chrysochloris asiatica
GTTTTTCTTACTTGCGGAGCCACTGTCTATATTGTTGTTGTTGTTGTTGTTGCTAAGTGCCTTTGAGTCTGCTCTGACTCATAACAACCCTGCATAGGGTTTCCAAGGAGCAGCTGGTGAGCTTGAACAGCCGACCTTGTGGTCCAAACTAACTTTGCAGTTGAGTGCATTAACCCACAGCACTACACTGTCTACATTATGCATATTAAAAACCCTTTCTCAACTGCAAAGCGTTGTTAAGAAATAAAGAGTTTTTATTATTGTCATCAACAATTACCCTTAGGGCCTCAAAGGCAACTGATTTAGAAACACAATGCATCTCACAGTTGAGTCAGGCCATTTTAAAGCAAGCTTCCTATGACTTTTTATACTTAAGAAATCATGGCATATATTTCATATTTAGCATTACAAGTAAGAATTAAGTAGAAAAAAAGGTTTAAGGGGTGAGGGAAATAGAGTACATCTTGTTCTAACTAGCTCACATTCTCTTTGTCTCATTGGGCTTGATAAAGCTACAGTGAAGTCTTGATTGGAGATTGCATATTACCTGGCAGGTTAACCTTTCTACACTACAGATTTAGGTTCAAAAGCTGATGACAAAACCACCATGTGTCTGAAGAGTGATCAATTCTACTGTGTAAGCAGGTTGAAACTGCTATGCCTGTTAATTAACCCCTAGATCCTGTCAAGGTAATTGAAGCATAAACCTAAGATGAAGATTTATATGGCAGATAAAGTAAAGAATCCCAGAGCACACCACTCCCCACTTTATGCCCTCTTCCCTATCTCAGTTTGACAAAAGGCAGATTCCACAGTGTTAACCCAGCACGGCTGAAAGGAGTGAAGCATGCACTTTGAAATCAAACAAAGTGTGTAACTCTACAGATAATATTTCCAGTTATATATTTTACAGATGTCTGGTCTTAAAGAATTGTCTTGTTCTATTTGTAAGTGTGTGTTTTTTTGTGCCAAGAAAGGATAAACTGATTCCATTATTGTCTTTCCTCATCTGATTAAACGTTGTGGTATTAAACCAATGATAAGATATCAACTATTTTATTTAGAAATTATTTTAGTGATAGACAACAATTGTTTTGCTTTGTTCAAAACCAGCTCCAGGATGATTCTTCTTATATTTCCATTAACTATGAAATTAAGTAGGGGAGGCAATTTTTAAAAGAGAAATATTACTTTTAGCCTGAAACCCTAAGTGTTAAGTTTCTGCCTGCAGTGGATTTTTTCAATTAAATTATAAACCATGGGTAATAGAGATTTATAATAGGAGTGTTGATACAATCTTAACTATAGGGAAACCATCCGACATGCTCTATGCAGTATATAGATGGATTATTTGCATTAAATTATCTTTAGGAAATGCAAACAAAACAAAGAAAAATGTAAAAGCTTGTTGCATTGTTAGCATAAAATTGAAGTCATTGAATGCATAATTGTTCCATACCCAAAGTATTAACAGATTTTATTCCTAAAGTTCAAAGACCTCCTAATTAATATGCAAAATGGCCTCATTTATAAGCAATGTTTTTCTTTTCTTTTCTCAGAAAAGAGACAGTTCTTTGCTGGAGGAAAATACGATGAAGTTAGAAAACACTAATATTTATATAAAATTCCACATATCTACATAGCCAAAGACAATAACAAGCAGAAGCTATTAGAGTGCTTGTATTTCTTCAGTCTATGTACGTCTATAAATTGTATAATTGAACAAATAATACCTAGCTTAAGAAGATTAAATTTCTAAGCAAGAGGGCTCAGTCTTTCTCTAGAAATGCTTTATCTATTTGTATAATAATTTTTAAAATAAAAATTATAGGAAAACCTACAAAAAGCAGAATCTATATAAGGTGAAAACCTGTGAGAAAAGTAAACCTTCACATATATTCCAGTAAGACAAATGGGAAAAAAAGAGGTAAAACTGCACCCTGTCGAAGGTGGAAAACTTGGGAGACCCGGAAAAACAGGGCAGTCCTGCCAAGTTTCAAACCTCACAGGTTTCCCTGTTATAAAAAGGAAGAAACACAAATTCTGTACCTAGTTGAATAGATTTAAATTATGTAATCCCAAATGGAGTGTGAACAAAAAAGAGGAAGACCCCCAGTCAGATGGATTGTGGTACAATGGCAGCAACAATTGTGAGGTTGGCACAGGACCAGGCAGTGTTTTGTTCTGTCATGCATAAGGTCGATATGAGTTGGAACCCACTTGATGGCACCTAACAACAACAAAATCTAATTTGCAAACCAGTCCCACTCCAATTTGCATGGGGTATGGGGGATTGGGAAACAGTGGCAGATGCATGGTGATCCCATTTGTATCAGAGTAGAACTATGCTCCATTAAGGTTTTCAATGGCTGATTTTTTAGAAGTTTGATTGTTAGTTCTGTCTTCTAAGGCACCTCTAGGTGGTCTCAAACCTCTAACGTTTTGATCAAGAGCCAATCTGTGCAATGCCCAGAGACTCCAAACAAGAAAAAAAAAAAAAAA
>NW_006408520.1:16127640-16128896 GCF_000296735.1 Chrysochloris asiatica
AACCACTTGAGGAAGAAAGATGTGCTAGTCTGCTCCCTTAAAGATTCACAGCCTTGAAAAATCTATAAGGTAGTTAGTTTTCTCCTGCTGGTTAGTGTCACTCTGAGTCAGAATCAACTCAATGACAGTGAGTTTTTTAACCCAGCCAGCCACTCTGCAGGAAAACGATGCAGCAGTCTGTTTCTGTAAAGATTAACAGCCTTGGAAACCTCGCAGGGAAGTTCACCCCTGCCCTATAGGGTTGCTATAATTCCAAATAGATTCAGTGGCAATGGGTTTGGTTTGGTTTTTGGTAGTATGCAGTGAAGGAGCCCTTGTGGTGCAATAGTTAAGCATTTGGACACTAACCAGAAAGGTCTGTGGTTTGAACCCATCAACCGCTCTGCAGGAGAGAGATGTGGCAGTTTGCTTCTGAGATGATTAAAAGCCTTGGAAACCCTATGGGATAAAAACAAGGAAGGCTGGGTTGATTAGTTGTGTGCTGTCAACTTGGTTCTGACTCATAGGAACTCTGTATAGGCTATCTGAGGCTGTAAATCTTTATGGGAGCAGAAAGTTTCATCTGTCTGCAGAGGAGTGGTTGGTGAATTCAAACTGCTGACCTTGAGGTAAGCAGCCCAGTTCATAACCCAGGGCTCCTGAAAGAAGGCCTCACATTTGAACAACAACTCCCACTGTTAGGACAAACTTTACAGTTGTAGATAATGAGAACTGTGAGTAAGCAAGACTCTAGGGAATGTTTGTGACGTAATGTTAAATTGAAGAGGTTACAACTCATAATGATATAAAATAGATATGCAGAAAACAATGAAAGCAAATGTGCAAAAAATGAATAGTTATTTATAGAAGAATAGGATTATGGATGCTTTCTCTACTTTTTTCTCTATTTTTTCTTTCAATTTTATTTATTTTGTTATTAAATATATATACAGAAAAACACTTCAATTCAACTGTTTCAAAATGTACAAGTTAGTGACGTTGATTACTCTCTTCGCGTTGTACACCCCCTTTTTTCCCCTTTGTTGTTCCTCCCTCATTAGCTCTACTTCATTTTTTTATAAAACTAGTTTAGATAGTCCTCAATGGTTTCCTATACTTTAAAAAGAATTAAATGCAATCCATCAGGTACATAAAGAAAGAGTACACATGCCATACTAGAAAACAGTATCAAAAAGCATTTCTTAAGCAAGGAAGCAGTTTTTCTTACAAATACGACTGCTTTTGTCTCTCGTAGTGTATTGGTTATGAATCGGGCT
>NW_006408520.1:16131181-16133011 GCF_000296735.1 Chrysochloris asiatica
TTTTTTTTTTTCACCTTTTATTGTGAGTGTAGGAAGATTTACAGACAAGACATTAGCTTTACAATCAACATACCATACACTTTGTTTCATTTCAATGACTACAATCCCCTCCAAGCTACAACAATTAGTTATCCTGCTTCCTCCCTGTGGTTCCTATTTGCATTCCACTCCACTTTCTATACCTTCTCAACTCTATCCTTAGAAAAATGTTACCCTTTTAATTTTGAGTGAATGGCCATTCCATGGTAATCTACCTTGCTAATGTTGTTGCCTTCCTCTGTAAATTTACCTATTACTTGGTTGAAAATTGGGCCACAAGAGTGATTTCCTTTCCAGACCTGAAGGGAGGTGGAGAGCCATAGTCTCAGGTTCCTCCAGTCAATTTGTGATCATTAAACCTATCTTTTATTGTTATTATTATTAATGCTGAGTTTTGTTCCACATTTTTCCCCACTCTATTTGGGACCCTCTAATGTGATCCCTTTTAGAGAAGTTGTTAGTAGTAGCCAGGCACTATCTAGTTCTTCTGGTCTCAGAGTTGTTGAGACTAATGTTCACATATTCCATTAGTCCATTGGACTCAAGGTTCTTCAATTCTCAACATTCTTCTTTCTTCCCCACATGGAGAAAACAATGGCTGCACCTCAGATGGCTGCTCTTGAGTTTTCAAGATCCCTGATGCTACTCGCTCAAGCAGGATGTAAAACATTGTCTTTGTGCACTATGTTTATGCCCATTGGCCATGGTGTCCCCTGAGACTATGGTCCTGAGCCGCCAGGGTGCTTTTCTCAGAAAGTTGGAATAGAAATACCTATGACCTAGCAATCCCTCTACTTGGTATATAGCCACAAGAAACATGAGCCAGGACACAAGTAGGCATATACACCAATGTTCATCACAGCAGTATTCACAATATCAAAAAGGTGGAGACAGCCTAAATGCCCATCAGTGGAAAAATTCATGGGGTGAGAGGAAGGGGAGAGTAATTCTCTGGTTAGAGGGTAGACAGATGTTAACTAAAGTGACAGGGAGAGTAATATAAAAGAAGGGGGAGGGCAATATACAAGGAGAGGGAAGGTAGCAGAGAATGATGAAGAAAGGTGAAATCGGACGTACGCATGGGCTAAGGAGGATAGAAGTAAATAGTGATATATATATGTATATATATATATACAACCTTGAAACAACAGTGTTCTGTGTATATATACATGGATTGAGACATCAGCTGAATGGATAAGGGAAGAAATGTGGAATATACATATTTATATATCCCAAAAGTATGCAAGAGTTTGAAAGAGGATAATTGTTCTTGAGTATTTATTGTTCCTGCAAACACAACTATGAATGTGCATACAGCTGGTAAAATGATGAAAGATATTATCCATTCTGTCTCTTTAGACTTTATGCTTTCTTCGTGTATGATGCTCTTGTCATCACAACTCTTCTGCACTTTGGTCATTAGTGTTCAATACATCAAATATATTCTTAAGGTGGTTTTTAAATTTAGATGGGACATGCTCAAGGTCATACTTTTGCTCTCAAGGACTTATGTTAGTTTTCTTCATCTTCAACATGACCTTGCATATGAGCAATTGACTGTTTCACAATCGGTCTGTGACCTTGTTTTTGCTGATTATATTGAGCTTCTCCATTGTTTCTTTCCACAGATGTAGTTGATTTGATTCCTATGTATCCCATCTGGTGATATCTATGAGATATCTATGTGCCATCGAGTCAGTTCTGACTCATAGCTACCCTATATATATAGGGTTTCCAAAGAGCGGCTGGTGAGTTTGATCCACAAACCTTGCAATTCAAACCAACCTTGTG
>NW_006408520.1:16134836-16136168 GCF_000296735.1 Chrysochloris asiatica
ATCCTATCACAGGCAGCACTGTACCTTGAGATACATCTTGAAATGTTCTTTTTGATGATGAATATGACACTATTTCTCCTCAATTTGTCATCCTGAGTAAACCATCTGAATGTCCAATTCAAAATGGTCTCTGCCAGTCCATTTCAGCTCCCTAATGCCTAGGATATTGATTTTTATGCATTCCATTTCATTTTTGACAACTTTCGGCTTTCCTAGATTCATACTTCACACTTTCCATGTTCTGACTTTTCATGAAAGTTTATGTCTGTTTCTTCTCATTTAAATTCATGCCACATCAGAAAATACAGGTTTCAAAAACTTTATTCAAACCATATCAATAGGTTTCTCTACTTTGAGGAGGAAGCTGTTCACCAGTCTCATTTTGAGTGCCTCCCAACTTGAGAGGTTCATCTTTCAGAACTATAGCAGACAGTGTTCAGCTGCTATTCATTTGGTTGTCAGTGGCAAATTTTTCAAAATTGGTTTTTCAAGTTCTTAATACATAATCGATATTCAATTCTCAATAAGAATGAATAAATAACACAGATGATAAATGAAATAATATTCAAACTGGATTGCCATACTACTATAAAGTTAGAATAGAACTCTTTAGCATAGATGAAAAGTTTAGGGGGTGGTGAGTCTAAGTTAAGAGTAGTGAAATAATTTGGGAAGACATAACAGAAATGGTGGCATAATGTGGCAAATATAACCAATGTCAACTGACTTGCATATGTAGAAATGGTTGACTAGGTGCATATTAGCTGAGTATATTTATACCAAAAGTAACTTTTGAAAAAGTATACTTTAAAATAGAAGAAATACAGTTCATATACTTAAAGCTATACATCAAATGTAAAAATGCTTTACACCTTATAATGTCTTGCCAATATGAAATTCTATCATTGTCTCATTAAAAAGGTTGTATTTAAAAAATGACATTTCTCATTTGCTTCCCTTTCTCCACAAAAATTATGTTACAAAATTACTAAGTTACTTTAAATTACTAAATTATTTAAAACAGGTCCAACACAGTCAAGGCTGAGATTTAATGTTTTTCTATATGCTTGTCAAGGAGTCCTGGTGTGGCAGTACAGGATAATGCGCTGGATCACAAGGTCAATTTGAATTGAAAGGTTGGTGGTTCAAACTCACCAGCCACTCCTCAGAAACCCTACACAGAGTTGCTATGGCACTTAACAACAACAACATATGTTTCTCAAAGATAAAAATATTATTAGTCTTTTTGCTAACTCTGTTTACCCAAAGGTTGAAATCAATATTTTTCATGGCAGAATAAATATATTCTTTATTCGTTCTATTTTTTTAATT
>NW_006408520.1:16158394-16165023 GCF_000296735.1 Chrysochloris asiatica
TCTGCTTTGTTCTTCCATTCCCCTCCCCCTTCTTGTATATTGCCCCCCTCCCCAGCACCCAAAGGAAAGCAGATTTTTATTCAACACAAGAAAGAACTATCTACTTGTGCTGTCTAGTCACAATAACAGCTGCCTCCTGAAGGAGCTCTGGTAGCGTAGTGGTTACGAGTTGGGCTGTTAACCTCAAGGTCTGCAGTTCGAAACCACCAACAGTTTCACAGGAGAAAGATGAGGGTTTCTGCTTCCATAACAATTTACAGACTCGGAAGCCCTATACAGGATCGCTATGAGTCAGAACCGCCTCCATAGCACATAACCACCACTACCACCTGAAGTTTTAGAGCATAAGTTGGATGTCAGTCAAAGTCATAATTCTAAAAAATGACTTCACCGGTGAGGATTTGTACCAAAAATCTTATTTCTAAATTCCAGATTCTATTTTTCTAGATTAAATAAAGCACATGTGGCACAAAAGAAACTTTTTTACTATGTGTTTATTTTTCTAAGGACAAAATATGTTTCATTAAATTTTCTTTAACAAATATAAGATTCTGAGATACACAGAGTGATAACCCCAAACAAAAAGAGTCATTTGGCCATTTAGAACACCCAATGTGTGTGAAAAAATAAAACCCAATGCCATCGAGTTGACTTTGACACATAGCAGCTCTACAGGACAGACTAGAACTGCTCCATAGGGTTTCTGAGACTATAAATCTGTATGGAAGTCAATTGACTCATCTTCCTGCCATGGAGCAGTTTGTGGGTTCCAACTACTGATCTAGCACTTAAGGCCACCAGGGCTGGTGCAAAAAATATGTACAGATTTCAAGCTATCAGGTATTGTATGCTCTATGTTCACATAAATGAACGCAATTATAAGGAAATAACTTTTGTTTGTGAAAAAAAATCCTATGAATTTGCAATAAGCTTATAGACAATTGCACAGTATAAAATTAAGGAAACTGCTTCTCTTCTCTAATTTTCTAGAAAGGAGCAGATATTTTTCCTAAGAGGCTGAAAACCATTGAATAATGGTTTGCTCAGTCCTTCGTTTCTCTTTGCATTTTCTATAGGATTAAAGCACTAATTGGTACTAGGTTGCACAAACAATCAAAAAGATTAGCAATTGGGACCTACCCAAAAGTATCTCTGAAGATAGTCGTGGCAATCTGCTTCTGAAAGGTTAGCACCAGAATTGACTGGTTTTCTCCTTTGACTTAAAGAGCAAATAGAATTTTCTTCTAAATGTAGCTTTATAGATCTGTGTCTTTATCTCTAGGTTGTGTTGCCAGATGTATGAGTGACCTTGGGTCAGTAACTTAGTTCAGTATCCCCAAAGCAGTTGGATGAGACAAAACAGTTGGATTAGACAATCTTTTAAGCTCTTTCTAGTTTTAAGATCTATTTATGACCACTATATGTATGATTACTCATTTATCCAGTCAAGCACTACCAACCTACCAGAACAAATCATGAACTGAGACACAATTTTAAAGCCTGTAATTATACCAATGGACACTGTTATGGATTTAGTTGTGTCCCCCAAAAGTCTGCTTTATAGCCTAACTTCTATTCCAGTGGTTATAATCCCACTTGGGATATGTTAATGAGAAAGGATTTGTGTAGAGTTTGTTTTCAATCAATCTCTTTTGAAATATGTCTTCGTTATCTAGCATTGCTATAACAGAAATACCACAAATGGATAGCTTTAACAAGCAGAAATCTATTTATGCACGGCTTAGGAGGCTGGAAGTCCAAGTCCAAGGTGCCAGTTCTAGGGGAAGTCTTTCTGTCTGGAAGGTCCCCATCTCTTTTGAGCTTCTGCCCTGGCAGGTCTTCATATGGCTTCGTATCTCTGCTTCTTTGGATTTAAAACACACCCTACACTATTCTTGTCTCGTTAACATAACAAAGACAACACATTCCCAAGTGGAATTATAACCAAAGGCATATTGTTGTTAAAATGCCAAGGAGTCAGTTCAGATAATAACCCTTTATAGGATTTCCAAGGAGCTCTGGTAGCGTAGTGGTTACGAATCGGGCTGCGAACCGCAAGGTCAGCAGTTCGAAACTACTAGCTGTTCCGTGGGAGAAAGATGAGGCTTTCTGTTCCTGTCAAGATTTACAGCCTCAGAAACCCTGTACAGGGTCGCTATGAGTCGGAACCGACTCCACGGCACACAACAATAGGATTTCCAAGGAGCGGCTGGTGGATTTGAACTGCAGATCTTTTGGTCCAGTGCTTAGCCTACAGAGCTACACCAGGATTCCAACTATAGGCATGTTGTTGTTTTTGATAAGTGCCATGGAGTCTGTTTCAATCAATAATGTTCCTGTATAGGGTTGCCAAGGAGCGGCTGGTGAACTTGAACCACTGATCTTGTAGTTCAAATGACTTTGCAGTCCAAAGCATTAACCTGCAGTGCCACACCAGGACTCCTAACTATAGGTATAGAGGTGAGCATTTACAACACATATTTTTTTGAGGGAAGGAAACAATTCAATCCATAGCATGATGTTAAAAATTTGAAACAAGCAAGCTAGAGAAGCAGAGAAGAGAGATGCCAGGCCAGATGAAGATGGCCCAAGAGCAGAAGCTCCGAAGAGACAAGGATCTCCCTCCAGAGTCCACGGAGGATAGAGCATTCCAACTTCTAGCCTCTAAAGCTGTGAGAGAATAAATCTGTTGATTAAAGCCAGACATTCTCTAGTGGCATTTTGGTCATAGCTGTGCTGGGTAACTTAAGATAGACATAATAAAAAGGAAGATTTAAACGGAATTTAAAAGACACATTGAGACAGATTGGCATACTCATTGAAAGAATATACTCTTTTGTTGGGTGATGATGGCTATCAAACTTAAGCTCTACTACCACGAAGTCATAAAACTTACAAGAAGTGGCAAGAAAAGAAGAGACAGCAATAAAAAAGAAATCAGTAAGTGGCCAAACTCTGCAACAGCAGAGATTAAAAGAAGCATTAGGGATGCTGACCAGGAAAAGGGAGAGCAGAGAAAAATGAAGCACAGATAGCAAAACTGTAAGAGAGGGACCAGCACCTGCTGGAACATGAAAGTTAGGTGGACCGTTCAGTAGATGTGGAAGCTGAGGCTCTCCCACCTGGCAGACCTGCAGACTCATCAAGTAGATTACAAATCACAGTGATCCTTTATGGGGTTTCCAAGCCTGCACATCTTTATGGTAACAGAAAAGCTAATCTTTCTCCCTCCGAGTGGCTGGTGGGTTTGAACTGCCAACCTTATGCCTAGCAATCCAGTTCTCACCCTACAGAACCACCCGTGCTCCTTGAAGACCTGAAGAAAGTGTCCTTGTATCAGTGACAACTCCAATGCACTGAGGTTAGCTTATGTTCAATCCACGCACGCTGTGTATCAGATGAGTATAAAGCATTTTACACTTAGTGTCATCTCTAAAATGTTTCTAAAAGTCATGTTAAACAATTGACCTTTGAATCGTGAGAAATTTCAATCAACCGACATGCCAGATAACTGAGATGCTTCCTCATACAAGGAGTGGATTTATAATATATACATAGATGATCTACAAATAGATATAAATAACTCATATTTGAGAGCCTAGAACAAAGCTCTAATTATAAAGAATTCAAATATATTCTTCTCTTCTCTCTATCCTCTTTCTACATGAATTTATTGGGAATTCACTTAAGTGTGGGCTTACAATGTAAAACTAGCAGTGGGATTAAGGAAAAGCAAAAAGTGAGCATAAATTAAATTCACAGGCCATCTTTATCTTTTCTTCATTATTTTCATCAGAATCTGTTTGGGAGAATTTTAAGCAAAACATATAGTGTCATTTATTTCTCCTAGTTAGCTAAGCACCATGCAGATTTCCAATTATTAGAAATAATTCTGGGAAATAGTAGATTATAATCATACAAGTAAAAGAATGCCAAACTGGCCTGTAGTTAGGAACACTGGAAACAAAAGCTAGGAGTGAAAATACTTATCTATAGGATATTTATTGCTGTTGTTAAGTACTGTCAAGTTGGCTCTGATTCTGTTTAGGGCTTCCAAGGCGAGACATTTGGGTTTGAACCACTGACCTTGCCATTAGCAGTCCAGGGTTTATCCTACAGAGTCTCATCAGGAGTCCTGTGATATCATATATAACGGTGGTGGTGATGTGCCAGAGTCAATTCCAACTCATAGCAATCCTGCATAGGGTTTCTAAGGCTGTAAATCTTTACGGGAGCAGAAAGCCTCATCTTTCTCTTGTGGAACTGCTGATCATAAGATTAGCAGCCCAATTCATAACCACCAAGCTACCAGAGCTCCTTTCATATATAATAGCATATAATACCATGTACATAGGTGGTGGTGGTTATGTGCCGTGGAGTCGGAACCAACTCATAGCGACCCTGTACAGGGTTTCCAAGGCTGTAAATCTTTACAGGAGCAGAAAGCCTCATCTTTCTCCCGCAGAACAGCTGCTAGTTTCGAACTGCTGACCTTAAGGTTCGCAGCCTGATTCGTAACCACTACGCTACCAGAGCTCCTTATATACAAAGGTAGGTGTGTGTATAAATACATGCAATGGTGTAGCATTTAGTTTCTAACTTATATGTCTTTTCCCTCACATTTCCTTGTACTGTTTCTCCAGATCAAGCAATTTTAAAAGAGGCTACTGTTGTTAGTTTTTGTTGATTAGATTCCAATTCACAGCAACCCCATGTACAACAAAACAAAATGGTGCCAGATCCTGCACTATCTTCACAGTGGTTGGCATATCAGTGCAGCCACTGTGTATTTTGAATAGCTTTCAATCTAAAAGACTCATCTTTCAGTACTATGTCAGACTACATTCTGTTTTGATATATAGGGTTTTCATTGACCAACGTTTAGATCACCCGATCTTTTTCCTAGTCTGGCTTAGTGTGGAAGCTCCACTGAAATATATCTATCATGTGTTTGTTTTCCAAGTACCAGAAGCATAGCTTCAAGCATTATAGCAACACACAAGCCAGCACAGTATGACAAGCTAACAGTCAAGTGGGAGGTTAAAAAGGAAAGAGAGGTGATTACATAATAACAGGATATTAATTCAGCCATTTTTAAAAAAGGAGGAGGAGCAAGAGCTGGTAAAACCAATGAGAATCAAAGTTGAGAGATGATGCTATATTACAAAGGGAAGATGTGAGCATGACAATTATTCAAGATTGAAAAGAGAAATAATCAATGTTATGAAAATCCCGAAGAAGACCGAGGATAGGATCAAGCATACAGGTAAAAGGTTTTGGAAAAGATAACCTCTCTTTCTCTGGACTAGGGAGAAGGGGAAAACAGGACAGAAAACATTTGAACTGGAGGAAATATACAATGGATCATGATTCTAGGCTTTTAGAATGCTATTGGCAAAAATTTTAAGTACTGAATTTATATATATCTTTGAATACTGCACCATAGGTTGTTTTTGTTTTGCTTTTTATGTTTCTTAATATTAGCTTTAAAATACATATTCATAATGACTACAAATTAGTATCTTTCTTAATAGAATCCAGAGGAGCAGTTGAAGTTATTACAAATGATATCATTTTTATTTCTTCCATGTAACTCAATATTGACTAAATTTCAAATAAACAAAGTTATGCCCTCAATAAGCTTCTGAGGTATTCACAAGAACAAAAGTATGTTTAAAAACATAAAATAAAATACAGTATATGCTAAGAAGAAAGAAAGAGAAAAAAGGGGAAGAACTTACATCACTTGGGTTCCTACTATGTAACAGACCCTGTGCTAGGTACATTTATTTGTACATTATTTCATCTAAAAACAAGTCTAAGTAAGAAAGGAGTATTATTCACATTTTATATAAGGAAAAAATAAACCTTACTAAAAGAACTCAGACCAGAAAATAACTATTTCAAGAATAGGAATCAAACAGTTCATGGAGAAAAAAAGAAGTCAACAATTAGCCAATAATAAGGTTTATTAGTGATTACTAGGGGCAGGTGTCCTGTGGTGGTGCTGTACGGCAAGCATTGAGTTGTTAACTAAAAAGCTGGCAGATCAAACTCACCAGCCGCTCCTCCGAAACTCTACACAGGTTCACTATCAGTCAACACCAACTTGATGGCCCTTAACAACAACAGGAGCTACAGTGGTTAAAGCCCTCAACTGCTAACTGAAAGCTTGGTGGTTCAAACCCACTAACCATCTAGGACCGATGAGTCAGAACTGACTGGACACCAATGGGGTCAGGGTAGGTGGTCGAGGCAGGAAGGAAGTGGAAAGGGGAATCAATGCTTACAGGGACAGTGAATTTGTGTTAAGGGTGATGGAAAAATTTGGAATCATATGGTGGTAATAGTTCCGCGGGAGAAAGATGAGGCGTTCTGCTCCCGTAAAGATTCACAGCCTCGGAAACCCTGAACAGGGTCACTATGAGTCAGAACTGACTTGATGGCACTAGACAATAGCAACAATAGTAATTAATGTCACTAAATTGAACAGGTGAAAAAATACTGAGATGACAAATGTTTTGTTATACATAGTTTTACCACAATTCAAAAGGGAGATTCATAGAAAATGAATAGAAAATAGACAGAAAACAATGGCTTGGGTTCAAATTGAAAAGGAATTTGACTAT
>NW_006408520.1:16169514-16171379 GCF_000296735.1 Chrysochloris asiatica
CCCTATACATTGTTACTATGAGTCAGAACCATCAAGGGCACTTAACAACAGGTTGTACAAAGTCATAGCATTTTCAATCACCTTATATGCATGTGAAAGATGAACAAAGAATAAGGAAGACCAAAGGAGAACTGATGCATTTGAATTATGGTGTTGACCAAGAATACCATGAGCTACCAGAAAAACAAAAAAATCTGTCTTGGAGGAAGTATGGCCAGAATGCTATTAGAAGGGAGAATGGCGTGACTTCATCTCACTTACTGTGGACATATTATCTAGAGACCAGTCCCTGGAGAAGGACATCATGCTTCATACAGTGGAAGGTCAGAGAAAAAGAGGAAGAACATCAAGGAGATGGATTGACACAGTGGTTGCAACAATTAGCATAAACATAGTAATTGTGAGATTAGCACAGGACCGGGCAGTATTTTCTTCTGTCTTACATAGGGTCATGATGAGTCAGAACTGACTTGAAGGCAACTAATAACAACAGGTTCTGCTGTCAGGCAGAGTTAGAAATATGTGTTTGGAGTTCAAGAAAAAGATTAGGATCTGAGAAGCAAATCTGAGATTCAACTATATGGAGGGGATAAAGAAAGTTATAGAAATGGATGAAATTCTCAAGGAGTAGAAAAATGAAAGAATAAATATGTGGAATTTGGGGCAAATCACTAGCAATTTAGAACACTGCCTTCTTATGTGCATGGCAAGTCTATTGCTGAAGATTAGAAGAGGCAGGCCACCCTTAATGGCGGAGAAGGATCAGACATATCAGAAATGTACCAGGTTGGGGTCCACTCAGGAAGGAGCACAATTCCTGTATTCCCTCCTAATAGTTACTTTAGGGACTCCTGGTGTGGCACTGTAGGATCAGCACTGGGCTGAAAACCACAAGGTTGACAGTTCAAATCCACCAGCTGCTCCTCGGAAACCCTATACAGGGTCACCATGAGTCAGAACCTACTCGATGGCTCCTAACAACACTGAGCTACTTTAGGCTATCTGTTGACTATTAATTCAGCAAACGTAAGTTTAGCGCTCTGGAAAGAGACTCCAAAGCTGAGAAGTTCACTTTATAAAAAAATAATCATCTATGAGCCCACATTTTTCATACTCACAGGTTAGTAGCAATATAGCTTCTCGTGGAATCTACTACAGGATCCAGTTCTGACTCAAATGTAGCTATTCAGGTAAAAGTAAACTATAGTTTGTCAAGTTACTTGTTTTAAAAACCGCCTCATTCTGACACATACTACTATAGATGCACATCAATATTTAATGATTTGTAGCAGTGAAAATATGATATAGAAGAGATTGTAATGAGTTACAAAGATAAGGACAGAAAGCCAAGCTTCTTGCCTTCTAGACCAGACCAGCTGCTGTGGAGTCAATTCTGATTAATGAGAACTGCAAGTGTGTCCAAAGAGAATGGCTGCTAAGAATTTCAATGATGGATAGTGAAAGTGGATCACCAGACCTTTCTTCCAACATGCGTCTGGATGGTGTTAATCTCCAGCTTTTCAGTGAGCAGCTGAGCATGTGAACCAATTGCATTACCCAGGGACTAAAAGCAAAGCTATTGATAGGATAGTTCATGAAAAGGATGAAAGTAAGAAAGAACTAACTTCAGATCATCTGAAAAAAATCAAAACCAATGACCCAGGTTATTTGACCAAATGCAATTTAGTCATAAGCCAAATGGTGGAAAGCAAACTCAGGCATTATATTAGTTGACAGAACAAACTGATGACAATGAAGATTCCATTCACCAACTTTTTTATTTTATAGTCTGCCCCTGGCCTTGTTTTGACTGATGATGTGGAGCTTTTCCATCGTCTCTTTCCACAGATGTAGTCAATTTGATT
>NW_006408520.1:16171679-16179684 GCF_000296735.1 Chrysochloris asiatica
CGCTGCCACACTTGATGCCATCAATGATGCCACCTGGCCGATCCATCTCGTTAGGGGTCTTCCTCTTTTTCTCTGACCCTCCATCTTACTACTCAGGTTTAATCTCTCTGCACCAGACATGAGGTATAGCCAAAGCCATACGTGGCATACGAGGTGACTGAAAATACCATGGTTTGGGCCAAAAGTACCTTAGTCTTCAAATTGACATGTTTGCTCTTTAACACTTTAAAAGAAATTTTTTTTTTAATTTTTCTTTTAATTTAAGGTTTTTATTGTGGATTGAGTGAAAGTTTACAGGGCACATCATCAGATTCACATTCAACAATTCATATAACTTGTTTCATTACATTGATTATAATCCCCTCCATATACCATCAGTTAAAAGTATTTCTCTTTATCCACTTTAGCTTTTTTAAAAAAACACACAAACAAAAAAACCCACTCAGGCATATTATAATAAATTACATCTCCAACGGGCATCATTTCAACAAGTAGTATGTGATCAAGAGATAATAACTCTGAATGAAAAGTCCAAGGTATACTGAAGGCATTAGCAAAGAACAAGGCTCTGAAAATTGATGGAATACAAATTGAAATTTTTCAACAAACTGATGCAGCACTGAAGGCACTCACTCATTTATACCAAGAAATTTAAAAGACAACAACCTGGTCAACTGATTGGAAAATATCCATATTTGTGTCCATTCCAAAGAAAGGTGACCCAACAGAATACTGAAATAATCAGACAATTATCATTAATATTGAATGGAAGTAAAATTTTGCTTAAGATACTTCAAAATTGGCTCCAACAGTGCATTGTCAAAGAACTGCAAAAGGTTCAGACCAGATTCAGATGAGGACATGGAACGAGGGGCATCACTGCTGACATCAGATGGATCTTGACTAAAAGCAAAAAATACCACAAAGATGTTTACCTGGGCTATATTGACTACCCAAAGGCTTTCAATTGTGTGGAACATGACAAGCTACGGACAACATTGCAGAGAATGAATATTTTGAACACTTAATTGTACATAGACCAAGAGGCAGATATTTGAACAGAACAATGGAACACTTATTTAAAATGGTTCAACATCACGAAAGGTGTGCACCAGAGTTGTATTAACACACTTATTCAATCTGTATGATGAGATAATAATATGCGATGCTGGATTATATAAAGAAGAATGTGGCATCAGGATTGGAGGCACACTCATAAACAATCTGTAATACACAGATGATACAACCTGGCTTTCGGAAAGCAGAGAGGACTTAAAATACTTACTGATGAAGCTCAAAGACTACAGCCTTCGGTATGGGTTACACCTTAATGTAAAGAAAACAAAAATCCTTACCACTGGACCAAAAAATAACATCAAGATAAATGGAGAAAAGATTGAAGATGTCATGTTATTGTTGTTAAGTGCCATTGAGTCAGTTCTGATTCATAGGGACCCTGTATAGGATTTCTGAGGAGTAGCTGGTGGGTTTGAACAATTGACCTTGTAGTTAGGAGTCCAGAGCTTATTCTAAAATGCCACACTAGGACTCCCTTCAAGCCACAGTCTTCCATTTGTGACATACTATAAATGCTAACCTCTTTGCCTATAGTTATGCTTCTATTTTGGAGTCAGTTGCCTATTATGATAATGACAAGCACCAGTAGCTAATTTTTTTTTTTTTTTAATTTACTGTTTGAAATACCTAAATTAATTTCTGATTTCCTAACTGGACCTTAATTGATTAGCCTTCTACTGAACTCTTACATTTTTCAGTTCTAGAATCTCACTTCACTACTTTGAAATATACTATGTAACTTTTGGGAGTCCTGGTGTGGCGCTGTGGGTTAATGCACCAGACTGCAAAGCCGTTTGAACTACAAGGTCGGCAGTTCAAGCTCACCAGTCACTCCTCGGAAACCCTGTATAGGGTCACTATGGGTCGGATCTGACTCGACGGCACTTAACAACAACAACAAATGTAACTTTTGACAGTTTCTTATTCCAATTTCAAGGTTGGCTTTTAAGTCCTCGAACACAGTAAATATAATTATTTCATTATCCATGTCTGATAATCCTTGCATCTAGAGTTCCTACAGATTTATTCCTATTATTTCTTCTGTTTCTCACTCATAGACTTTTGCTGTCTCATCTGTCCAATTAGCTGTTTACTGGATATTTATTTTTTAATTATTTAGATATGAGGCCTAGAATGGTGCTGCCTTCCACTAAAGATCTGGAGGACTTGGAAATATTAGAATAATGGATTACCTTATTCCAAGTTCAAAGTTGAAATGTTTCTGGTCCTGGAACTCAAAGCTTGGTTATAGTTGGAGATGACTAGTTTGTCTCCTGTTCATGCGTATGCCTAGTGTCCCAGCTTCAGAGCCCTGCTCGGGCTGGACCCCAGCTCCTTTACTCCCTACATGACATTTTCCTCCTTAGATTTTTAAACTGTCATCAATTACTCAGACTTTTAGTCACTTCTTTCAGATTGGCTTGTTACCCTCTCTGGATTCTCCTCCCCTCTCAGGTTTAGTCCAGCATTGCTTAGTATCTTTTTGACTCTGTATTTTTTTTTTTTTTTAACTGTAAACTGAGTGAAGGTAAACAGACAGTATCATCAGCCGTACTTTCAACCCATCATACATTTTGCTTCATCTCAATCATTACACTCCCCTTCCTGTAACAAAAGTTACCCTTCTTCTACCCTGTGGTTTCTCTTTTACATCTTATTTTTCACAAATGAACACAACAAAAATATTTGATGCACCCATATAAAACAAAATATATATATATATATTTAAATGTTCAAAAGGTACATTTTGCAAGCCAACCTCCTGGTCATAGACACAAAGCCTTAGTCAATCCATGGGCCCAAAGTCCTCAGCTGCTCTATCTCTCTACATCATCGCCTCTGCCACCGTCTCTGCTGTCGCTACTTTGCTGGATAGGATCCCATACTCCACTCATGCTCTCCCTCTTGATGGCCCTAGGGTCCTCTATTCCCAAAATGAAAAATTAACTACTGCCCCCTTTAGTTACACATTTTCTACAATTGCAGTTGTGACAATCCTGATAACAATTACTCACAATTGAATCATAAAATGCTATCACCACTGCCCCCTATCCCTTTTCACCAGATTCATCTAGAAAAGAGGAAAACTATTCAGTGGGGATTCTACCTATTCCCCTCATTATGAAACTAAGCAAACTCATGAACGCTTGTAAGCCAGTCACTTTGTGCCTTTATTATTGTTGTTATGTGCCATTGAGTCGGTACTGACTCATAGTGACCCTATGCACAACAGAAGGAAACACTGCCCAATTCTGGGCCAACTTCACATTCAATGCTATGTTTTAGCCCATTGATACTGCTACTGTGCTAATCCAGCTCGTTGGGGGTCTTCCTCTTTGTCTCCAACCCTTCACTTTACCAAACATATCCTTTTCCAGTGACTGGTCCCTCCTGACAACAATGTGTCCAAAGTATGAAAGGTGATATCTGGCCATCCTGGCTTCCAAGGAGCACTCTGACTGATCTTCTTTCAACACAGATCTGTTCTTTTGACAGTCCATGGTACTTTCAATATTCTCCTCCAGCACCATAACTCAAATGCATTAATTCTTCTACAGTCTTCCTTATTCACTGTCCAACTCTTACATGCATCAGAGGATACTGAAGTATCATGGCTTGGACCAGACACACTTGCGTCCTCTCAACCTGACATCTTTGCTCTACAACACTTTAAAAAGATCTTGTGCCACAGATTTGCCTGATGCAACACATCGTTTGATTTCCTGACTGCTGCTTCCATGAGTGTTGAGGGTTGATTCTAGCAAAATGAACTCATTGACAATTTCAACCTTTTCTCCATTTATATGAATGTTGTTTATTGGTCCATGATAAGGATTTTTGTCTTTACATTGAGGTGTAACCCATACTGCGTCTTTGCTCTTCATAAATGCCATTATAGCCCCCCGGTTCTGACAGCCAATGTCTAAAATGCCTGTCCCTATCAACCCAGTGACCTGAGGAAACACGCTTGATCTTGAGATGACAAATCCTTCCATTTTAGTTGGAATTTTGAGCAACTGCATTCATAAGCAAAGGTCCAGTTCATCAAATTATAGCAGTTTATGCTTGCTCCCAGTATGAAACTTCTTTATCCTCCTCTGGTCACCTAGCCATCCAAACTAGGTCTAATGGGTACTAATCTGAAAGTTTGGGAGTTCTCGCTTGCCTTCCCACACTTCAGAGCAACTGACCATTTCACTCTCGGCTTTAGCACCCAGTGGCTAGGTCAGTATTCATGGGCTCAAGAGTTCACACATCTCCCTAAACTTCAGACCAGCCAGTCTTTCCTCTTCTCTCTCTCATCTCAAGGTCAACAGGTGTCAATGGAACATGGCCAAACTCAGCCCATGTTTTCAATGCTGCAGTTCCCCCACTTCCACTCTCAAGTAGACCAGGGTAGCCCAGTGAGCATACTTGCTGCTTTCAGGATTCTTTCCTTGTCTTTGATTCTGGAGAGTCTGGATATATGTCTGGTGATTTTCCTTTGGGGTCTATCAGGTTTTTTCTTGTGTGTGTGAGTTTGTTTGTTTGTTTGTTTTTTAATGTTTTATTGTGAATTATGTGATAGAATACATGGAAGAACATTAGCTTTACATTCATTCTATCGTATATCATTTCATTACCATGGTTACAATCCCCTCCATGCATCATCAACCAACTAAAGGATATACCCTGAAAGCCTTCCCCCTGGTCATCAGCACACAGCCTCTCTCCCTCTCTGGGTCTAGAGTTCCCAGCCATTCTCTCCATGTCATCATCTCTGCCTCCATCTCTGGCCTTACTGCTTCTCCGGGTAGGGTCCCGCATTCCTCTCTTCTTCCTTGATGATCCCAGGGACCTCTGCTCCTAGACTGCAAAGTTAATCATTCCCCTCCTTTTGCTACAAAATATCGACCTTTACATTTCTAACCCTCACAGTCAGTACTGATAGCAATTATTCACTATTGTGTCACATGAGTGCTATTCCCATCTCCTTTCATCAGCCCCACCCAGAAAGAATAGATACTACTAAATGAAGATTCTACTGTCCTCTGCACCCTCTGGATCTAGGCTCTTTCTTGAAAGCTTGTAAGCCAGTCAATTCTTGCCTTTGTAGCCTCCCATATTGGGTAGCCATGTTCAGGTTGCTTATCCCTGTCTACCCTGTGTATCGAAGGGGTGGGAATGATCCTCACTGTAAAGATTTGTTCCCTTTTTGAGCTACTGCATCCATAGTTTTAAGTCAAGCTCATCAAATTGTATCAGATTATTCCTTTTTTCCTCTTCTTTCTTCTTCTAGTTGAGTTCTGATCATCCAACCATTGAAGCCAGATCAAGTGGATATTATCTGAAAATGTGGGTGTTCTTATACATATGCCCTCACTTCTTATCAGCTGGACGCTTCACTCTCCACTCTAGTCCTCTGTGGCTATGTCACTGACTCTGGGCCCAAGAGTCCCCAGGTCTTGCCAACCAGGTTTCTACCCAGGTTCACAGGAGACTATTGAACATGGTAGGATTTACCTTGCTGCTTCATTGCTGTTCTTCCCTTACTTCCTCATATCGGTGATCAACGTGGTCACCAGTCAGAGCATGTCTGCTTGTGTATTCCCAATGAGTCTTAGTTTCGAAGGGCTTTGCCTTGAGGGGACCCGACCACTTGCCTTGATGTCTCCTGGGTGAGCAACTTGCTTGTTCTTGTAGTAGTCAGTCGGACCACCATTATTGTTTTGTATTTTTCCTGTCGGTCTTTCTTTCAAGAAGTATCTTCTGTTCTTCTAGCCACTCCAGGCTGGTCTGCTTGTCCTTTGAAATGGAAATTTCTCACCTGAGAAGACTCTGGATGGGGTTCAGGATTCCAACTATGGTTTTATGTAATGCAGAGGCTCTGCAGGAAGCCTCCTTCACTGGGCACGTAGCGGCCACATTTTAAGTATTCCAATCAGTTATAGGCAGAAGACGGACTTACAAGGTTTCTATGGTGATATTTCTGGCTATTCCTTTCTCTCCCCCTCAAGGGGGTCTATCAGTTCTTGAAGCTTATCATATTTTCATCTTTCAAGGTATTAGGGAAATTTTCTTCCAGCAGCTCTCTGACTGTCTTCGCTATGGTTCTGTTTCTTTCTGTTCTGGAATTCCAGTCACCCATAGGTTATTCCTCATCATGTTGTCCCACGTGAATCTTAAGCTTTCTTCAGATTTTTTCATTCTTTTTTCTGATTCTTCTTCTATCTTAGAAGTAGTTAGAGATTCATCTACAAGCTCACTAATTCTGGTTTCCACTGATTCAATTCTACTCCTTTGCCCTTTCTTGTATTGTTCACTTCTGATATTTTAGTATTGATCATCTGGACCTCCATTTGTAGGTTTTGTATGTCTCCAAAGCTATATGTATTTTGTTTGATTGTTTCTGTAGCAGTGACTTATTTCCCTCAACCTTTATGTGGAACATTTGGATGTACCTCAACATCATGCACCTGAATCCTTTTTCAGGTAGATCTCTTCTCCCTCAATAGCAATTTCTAACTCTACCTCTTGGTCATTTGTTTAAGCTACTCTGTTTTGTTTAGTCATGTGGGCAGATATTTTCTGGTGTTGTTGTATTTGTATTAATTTGATGACTGTATACTGATAAATTCTTAAGCACTCTCCAATTGTCTCCTGGTACATGTGATCAGGAGGTGGGCTTCTCTGTTCACTTTTCATACAGTTCAATGCAGTGTTTTTAGAAGGTGCTGGTTGTAGACTCTGCTCTGGTGTATTGTAGCTGGTATTGGTTCCTGCCCAATTTTTGAGGTTTTAGAGGGTACAACTGTGACTTGGCAGTATAGCTGCAGCTGTTGTCTCCTGTCAAGTGAGCCAAGAAAGGAAAATGTTCCCATAAGATATCAGAAGGACCAAAAACACAAAACTAAAAACAAGAATTGTTAAAAATCTAGATAAAAACAATCTGAAGACAATAAAACTGTAAAAAGAAAAAATAATAATAAAAATGAAATGATAAAAAACAGCCAAGAAGCTGGAAAATCAGAGTAATTATTTACTGTCATCTAAAATATGGCGCTGTGGGTTAATGCACTAGACTGCAAAGTTGGTTTGAACTGTAAATTTGGTGGTTCAAGTTCACCAGCTGCTACTTGGAAACCCTATACAGCAGGATCCTTAGGGGTCAGAAACAATGTGATGGCACTTAACAACAACAACAATTGACTCTTGCCTTCACAGCTGCCTGAGAAATTTCATGATGTTCCAGCTGTGCCTCTGAGATCTATCAACAGGTTTTTTTTGTTTTTTTTTGCTTTCTCTTTCCCCTTTCTTTCTTCCCCCAAGTCCGTCAGGCTGTTTCTCCTAGTGAGAACCAGCACAGGGCTGGCCAAGTGCCATCTGAAATAGACTGCTGGGGCAGGCTTTCTCGTTTCCTCTCCTTTCGATTATGTGCCCAACTGTGGGATCTGCATGGGACCTTCTCTGGGGGTGTCAACTCCTACAAGTCTCACCTCTGATCACCAGAGAGGAAATGAGCAGAAAAAGAAAAGAAGGGAAAACAATAATAAAAGTCTCACCTTTGTCTCTGTAAGTCAGACAGACTTCTGCAGCGGAAATGTTCTCTTGTTTCTCAATCTGCTCACTCCCACTCAAAATGGCTGTTGCAAGTCACGTTGGCGCACCCAAATCAGAAATCACTCATTTCTTGCTTCTGTTCAAATTCTTTCTCCCGGTAAGCACTCTATCCACTTATTTCTCCCTTTATCTGAAGGTTTTTATCTTTATCCTGTGTTGCAGACCGTGTAAGACTAGTCAGAGGTTCGAGGCCCTCTAGGGCTGAGTGTAACAAATGAGGCCACTGGCAGTTAATGGAAAATTGCTTTCATCTTAATATTCAGGTATATATATTAAATTAATACACTGGAGCCTTTGAAAATCCACAGATAAATGTGATATTTTCCTA
>NW_006408520.1:16180226-16181709 GCF_000296735.1 Chrysochloris asiatica
GATGCCATGATGCCTGTAGTCCCAAGCCTGCCCACCAGTGATGTATCCACCCTGGCTTTGGGGTGCCTCATTGTCTCCCTTCTTCTGTTTCTCTGTGTATTCTCTCGCTATCCCTATCGCTGCTGGATCTCCCCTCCTCGTGAACCAAAAACTCGTGACAACTATGTCGGGGTCAGACCCCGACAATCCTGACCATCCTCTAAATCTATTTCTTCCAGTTTTCCATGTTTTGGCTGAGGGTGTGCACAGCCTTTATGCCTAGTCTGCCATAAAGCCCTGCCTCAGACTCTTGATTCTTTCAAGAGTGTTTCTCAAATTTAATTTTTCTTCTTTTTTCTGTGGGAAGCTGGCCTACCAAACCAGAAGTCCTAGAAATTTCACATAAGTACCTCAAGCAGAACAGGAAAGCAGTGAGCTCAAGGCAAAAACATTATCTTCCTTGAAAAAATGAGACTCCTGGTGTGGCACTGTAGAATCAGCACTGGATTGTGAACCACAAGGTTGGCAGTTCAAACCCACCAGCTGCTCCTCTGAAACCCTATACAGGGTTGCTATGAGTCGAAACTAACTCAATGGCACTTAACAACAACAATTTAAAAGGAAAGAAATACCAGTACAATTCCTATAGCTTTTTGATACATAAAATTTTCCTTTACCCAGAGGTCAACTTTCATCTATGCAAGTCTGTAGCATTGTCAAGATTTACTTGAGCACTATCATGTGTATATATTTATTAAAGACTTAGATCATAACCAATACTTTTTAATCAGCATATAGCAATATATGATTACATTGAAGAAAACTATTATCAGCATTCAATTTGGTCTGAAAGGTTAAAATTCAAAGGAGTATCACAAAATACAGAGTGAGAAGACACTTTAGCTGAGAAGAACCAAGTTACATAAAAACTACTAGAAGTTCTGTTGTGATAAAATTCAGACTCAACCTCCTGCTACTGTTACTATTAAAGATGTGATGGCATAGCAGCACTATTTACAATAGCAAAAAGATGGAGGCAGCCAAAGTGCCCATCAACTGAAGAATGGATAGACGAACTGTGGTACATACACACAATGGAATACTATGCTACCTTGAAGAACAACAAGGAAGCTGCAAGCCACCGCATAACATGGATGAACCTTGAGTGCATTATGTTGAATGAAATTAGTCAGTTACAAAAAGAGAAATACTGCATAGGACCACTACTGTAAAAGACTAAGGGAAAGAACCCATACTAAAGGGGGGGTGAGAGGGATTCTTTGTTGATTATTGGGATGTTGGGGTGGGGGAGGGGAGGGAGGGGAAGGTGGAGCACAGGGCAAGGATTAGACACAGGATAGTGTGGGTGCTAGGGAGGGGGCAATATACAAGTAGGGAGAGGGGAATGGAAGAACAAAGCAGATAGGAGAAAAATTAGACAGGTCTCAATGGGTTAAGTGAGACAGAGGTAAATAATGATATATGCACAACTTGAGAACAACAG
>NW_006408520.1:16183029-16192774 GCF_000296735.1 Chrysochloris asiatica
GCCTGAAATGGAGCCAGAGATGATGACGTGGAGCGATGGAACAGCTGGAGACTTTAGATCCAGAGAGGGAGAGCGACTGTGTGCTGAAGACCTGGAGAGCACGGGGGAAGGATTGCTTGGAGGGGACTGTAACCATGGCAATGAGATGATATACGATAGAATGAATGTAAAATTTATAAATAAATAAATAAGTAAGTAAGTAAATAAATAAATAAATAAAGATGTGATGGCAGTAACTTTTAAGGTTATCAGAGTGCTCTCAACCAGTTCCAACCACAAGGCCAGCATTCTTGATCCTGCTCTTTTTTTCACTACTTTGATTTTCACTAAAACTACATCAAATCAAATAAGGGTGGTAACAGTGATCACCTGATATAATTTTCTATTTTCTCAGTTATGTATGATAGTGGAGTAGCTTCTCTCTTTGTCACATATATTCTTCCCATGTTGTTGTTGTTAAGTGCCATCAAGTCATCAAGCAACTTTAGGCAGAAAACAATTACAATGGCATCTGTAAAGATGATCAGTTTGCTCTGCCATGGACAGAAAGCTGCTCAACATGCCATAGTTTTCTTCTCCTAGCTCTCCCTTCAGTTATAATTTCAAAATGGCATCAGTGAGCTTTATGGCAATAAGAGCAATTCACTTGGCCTTTCCTCCATAAATTAGGCCCTTATTTAAGAAGCCCAAGTGACCTCATGCACACAAATATCCACAGACACAAATGTCGGCTTACATTTGATGAAATTTTAGCAGAAGCTTTTATTTTTCTCTCCTAAAATCATAAAGTTGCCTAAAGTTGCTTCAAGGAGCCCTGGTGGGGCACTGCAGGATAATACATAGGACCGTAAGGTCAGTTTGAGCAGTGAGGTCAATGGTTTAAACTCACCAGCCACTTCCCCAGAAACCCTATACAGGGCTGCTATGAGTCAGAACTGACTTGGTGACACCTAACAACAACAACAACATTTTAAGACTATCATGCCTTTAGAGTTCATAAGAAAAAAATTTTAAACTATATATACATCCATAATTTCTTCTATCCAGCAGGCCATGTTCATTTTATGTAAAACTTTTCTCTCCTTGTAAAACCAGGAGGTAAATTTTTCAAATAAGATTTTTTAAAACTTTTATTGTGAATTGGATGACGCTTTAGACATCAACTTTTCATTTCACAATTCATACTCATTTTGTTTTGTATCAGATTGCAATCCCAACATAACATCACTTAATCCCACTTCCTTGCTGTGTTTCCTGTTGCCATTCCTCCTCCTTTCCTAACCTATCTGAGAACTTTGGCCTGGCACAAATGTTGTTGTTAAGTTCCGCCGAGTTGGTTCAGACTCATAGTGACCCAGTAGTTTCTGAAGAACACCTGGTAAATATGAACTGCCAACTTTATGGTTCAAACCAACCTTCCAGTCCTGTACTTATCCTATAGCATCACACCAGAACTCCCTTTTTATACCAAGTGGTTGATTATTCTAAGGTGTGCATAGTTCCCTAGTGTATTATTCCATTTATAGATGTATTATTTGGCTGAAAATTCAATCATAGTGGAGAGTTCTCTTCAGACCTGAAGGATAATTAAGGGTCCTATATCTCAGGAGTTCCACCAGACCTATCCAACCACTAAGCCTAGTAAATTTTTAAGACTTGGAATTCTGTTCCACATTTCCTCTCACTCTATTCAGAACCTTCTAATGTGACTGTTTTCAGAGAAGTTGGTAGTGGTAGCTGGACATCATTTAATTCTTCTGGTTTCAGAGTCATGGACACTGATGTTCACATGGTCCCTTAGTCCTCTGGAATAATTATTTCCATGTATCTTCAATTTTCTTCACTTTTCCTTCCTCTACACAGGGAGAGACCAACAATAGATGGTCCCTAATGAGCTGTAAATACCCCAGCCTTTTCTCACCAAAGTAGACTGCAGAACATTATCTCTGTAGGCTATGTTATTTATACCAATTGACTTTGGTGTCCCCTGAGGTTATGGTCCTAAACCCCCCAGGCCCAGCCATTTATTCCCTCAAGGTGTTTGGTTATATCTTAGAAATTTTCATAACTTTGCCCCCTCTGTGCTTTATGGAGTCCTGATGTGGCACTGTAGGATAAGCATGGACTACTAACTGCAAGGCCAGTGGTTCAAACCAAATAGCCACTCCATGGAAACCCTCCACAGGGTCAATATGAGTCAGAACCAACTCAACAGCACTTAACAACAGAACAACAATATGCTCCACTACATTCATTGATATACTTGCAGCAAAGGTAAATACTCACATATAAATCCCCTATGAGACCTATATATATATATATATTTGTGGGTATATTCCTAGTCTCTCTCCCATGCCTGCTCAGCCTGAGTAGTGTCTATTCATGCATCTACTCATAGATCACTGTTAGCTAGTCTTGTGTTATTCTGGGACCCCAAACAAAGAATGGTAAATCCAGTTCTATATAATTTCTTGGAGTTATACTTAAACAAAATAACAACTTATGCAATTCCACAAAGGAAATCAGCATTTTATTTTTCTTAATGGTCAACTTAGAACATTAGCTATGATAAGCTGAAAAGGAAAAATCAATCACAATCAAATGCTAAAAATATTTACGTAAACATGAAAATATATCTTTTTTTAAAAATCATTTAAGTAAGAATATCAGCCAGAAAACAAACCTTGTATAAAAATAAAGGGCTTATTTATAATCATTTTATATGTATCTTTCAGATAAACTAGACCTAGATTTCCCTGGCAATAATTAGAATATAGGTTGATTTAAAAAATAAACAAACAAAAAACGATTTTTCCATAAAACAGAATGCATTTTGACTGGTGTAATTTTGCTTCAGAGAAACTTCCAAACTGCTCCTTTGTAAGTGCTGCAGTTACAAGAACAACCCTAAGAAACAAAAACAACAACAACAACAACAAAAAAAAAAAAACAAACGCTGCTGCTTTACTACCAGGCTCTCACCTTCCATTTCATTTTACCAGTCCAAGTACAAATTCGGAGAAAAGCTTCTGAAGTCCTGCAGTTTCAAATTCCTTTTGTAACTCATCCAACGATGAATACTCTTTGACTTCAAATGCCAGAAACCTGCATTATACAAGAGAAACTCATGGATGTGCCTAGCTTTGTCAGAGTGTAATTATCGATTCAGTTGCTTTTCTGTCTGCAATGGCACAAAATTATACCTTTTGTGTTCTGTCTGTACTTTTGTTTCAAACAGGACACTAATCATTTTCTCTTTGCATTTCTTTCCACTTGAGTCCACATCTACTTTGGAGGTTTTCTGAAGAATCAGGTACTCCTAAATGATAAATCAGTATGTTAAATACCTATCTTACTCTGAATCTCAAAGTCCTAGTCTTAAAGGAGCCATAAGCCTTTAGGCTTATTTTCATGCATAAAGAGTACTCTCTTTATTTACTAAATCAAACAGAGAGCTACATACTTTTTACATACTTGGCAGCTAACAGTTCTGGTGACTGTGGGAGTAAAGAAAGAGGTAATGAGACTAACCAAAACCCAAACCACTTGCCTTCAAGTCAATTCTAACTCATAAATGTAGACTGGAACCACCTAGTAACTCTGGCTCTGAGCTGGCTACCCCTCTCTGCTTCAGTTACTTCCTCTACAGAATGAGAAGCATCACAGCGTCTTCCTCATGGGGGAGTTGTGACAATTAAATGAGTTAATACACGGGAACTTCCAAAAGTTTATGAGACAATGGAATTAAAAGCAAATGTGATTTTTCCATGAACCTTCCAAAGCCCCCTCGTATATGCAAAGAATCTAGAGGAATTCTGGCATACAATGCCATGGCACACTTACGGTATAGTTACTGTTGTTTTTATTATTACCAATGAGCATCTGAATGAAATGAATAGGCATGCAGTACGTACCACCTCCAGCTGATGGCATCGATAAACACGTACCTGCACATTCTCAGCATTAGTATACATTCTCACACATGTGTAATTAACATAAAATGCCACATTAGAGATAGCTATTTAAAAAATCTTCGGAAAACTACAATTTATGTTAGCAAAGAATTCAAGTTATATGACTAAATACTTTTTAATTGATTGATCCAATCTGGGTAGCAACAGCTGCAAAAAAACTGCACTTAGTCTATTATGCTTGAGTTGACTTAAAAAAAAAAAATCTGAGTCTTGTAAGGAAATATGAATAAGGAAATTTATTTTTATTCATTTTTGACAAAATCAATATATTACCTAAAAGTAACAAGTTTTATACACGATTGTTGTTGTAGTTAAGCACCACCAAGTCAGCTGACTTACAGCAACCCTATAAGGGGTTCCCCAGGAGTGACTGGGGGTTTGAACCGCCAGCTTTGAGATTAACAGTCCAGTGCTTATCTAACAGCATCACAACAGGACTCCTACTGTTGCTGTGAAGTGTTGTCAAGTTGGTTCCAACTCATAGCAACCTTGTATATAGTTTCTGAGGAGCAGCTGGTGGGTTTGAACCTAGAGGTTAGCAGTACAGTGTGCATCCTACAGCACCACACCAGGACTCCTATGTTGTTGTTAAGCATCATCGAGTCGGTTCTGACTCATAGAGATCCTGTATAGGTTTTCTGAGGTGTGGCTGGTGAGTTTGAACTGCCAACTTTGCAGTTCAAATCGACCTTCGGTCCAGTACATTATCCTGCAGCGCCACATCAGAACTCCTGGACTCCTATAAATAACCTTAAAAGATGTGGTCTATTTGGCAGGCTCCAACCTAGGATATGGACTCCTGGTGTGGCGCTGTGGGCTAATGCGTCAGACTGCAAAGTCGTTTGAAATGCAAAGTCGGTGGTTTAAGCTCACCAGCAACTCCTTGGAAACCCTATACAGGGTCGCTATGCATCAGAATCAACTCGACAGCACTTAACAACAACCACCACCTAGGATATATATTAAATTTGAGTTTTTTGTTATATCTATAAACATCCTAATGATTAATCTGTCCCATTGTTTAAAAACACACTCATACCATTTTAAGCATAAAACAGTAAATGCATATTAAACATTCTACTTTTTTAGGACCTTGATGTTGTTTCTGTCTCCTTGTAGTAAAATCAGCATTATTTTAACCAGCACTGTGACTAATATTAGAATAGATTTGTTCTAAGAGATCACCATGTAAAATGTACAGCATTATTCTGCAAATCTTTAAGGGTATAGCTTGTACAAGCTAAATCTGTTTTAAATAAATTCAATTGTAATTATTCCTGACCCCATCTATTTGAAAATATGCACTCTATTAAGTGATTTGTAGCTCTTTCAAGATTTAAAATAGAATAAGCATCTCTCCTTGTCTGGTTCCACTTAAAACAGCTTCAATGAGTTTAGAATGAGAACTTGGAAAAACCTGAAGATGATGATTTTGAAAGCAGCTGCTGGGACAAGTCAGCTGGAAAGCAAAAGTTAGGTAGGAGGTGACAAGCTGCCAGCCCTAATGATTCCACTTCTACTAACACTAAATCTTGGTTATAAGCGAAAGCTCTTCTTTCCACGTATTATAGGTATCAAATTAAAATGTCAGATGTATTTTTAACTGCCGGTGTTAAAAGTTTCCCAGGCTACCCACAAATATACCCCTTGCTGTGTCTAACAGCAGAGAGAAATATTAACATGCACAAACTTTTAGTGCATGCTAATAAAGTTGAGGCTTACTGCTAATTTCAGAGACAACACTCATATTTATTATCACATGGATTTTTTTATAATCTGTCACTTTCAGAAGGTAGCATGATTTTTTAAAATATATCTTTATACTTATTCTTCAAGCTTTGCAAGTTTATAGTAGCAATTAGGAGCTAATAAAGGAGTTCTTAAAAAAAAAGAAAGAAAGAAAATGAAGATCCATTAACCTGGCAATAGTGAAAGCAGAAACAACTTAATGATTAATCTGTCCCATTTTTAAAAAACACACTCATAAATATACCATTTTAAACAGAAAACAGTAAATGCACATTATATATTCAACTTTTACCACCTTAATGTTGTTTCTGTCTCCTTGTAGTAAAATCAGTATTATTTTACCCATGAACATCAGTCTTCCTGTCAGCCTTAAATCTGAAGCCCACTTCTCCACAGTTTTGACGTATTTACTCTTTGCTCTCATATGATCTAAATGCACAAGAGTTATCCACGGTTCACCATCCACAGCTGGGCTCAGTGGAAAAGAACACTTTTCACTGGTGCTTCCCGTTTCTGGTTGGTTGAGAATGTGTCTGAGATTTTGCTGAACCCAGAGAACAAGTTCATGAACCATAGGCTCAGACAAAAGGCTCTTCGCTTGCTCAAGTAACTTCCCTTTCACAGTCGTACACTGGGCCCTGGTCAGGTGTTCTGAGTTAACTGAGATACCAGGTAGACACAACGGGTAAGCGACAGGTAAATGAAACACCAATTCTAAGGGTAGATCCACATCCGTAAGTCCTGCAGCTTTTGTGTGAATTCTGAACACGATGCCATCTGTCTCTGGAAAGCATCCAAAAATAGTGATTAGCTGTACATAATTCAATTTAAATGGAATACTAACAAGTTAAAATCTGTGCTTTTAAACGTCAGTTTATTTTTCATGTGAATTACTGAGTTATTTTGCGCAGAAAAATAAAGCCCTGGTTTACCATTGCCTTCAACCATACACATGCATTCATGCATGCCAACACCCAGAAGAAAGTGGCATTTACACTTTACTATCACTCATTGTTATTGAGTTACCAAAAAGGCTTTTTATCACACAATTTTTTTCCTACCCAGATCTAGTTGAAAATTCTGGGAAGCCCTTATAAACTCTTAACAATTGTCAAAGTCCCAGTGGTGTGTATATAAAGAAAAAAACCCTAGTAATTACTTAACAAATTATTCAGGGAATCCAATGAAAGTAACCTTGTGACAAGTCCAAGTGCAAGCCAACACTGGAACCCCATGTGATTGTAAGATTGTAGAAAAACTGATAACTGGGTACAGAGCAAATGCCTGAGTGAGCTCGTTTCTTTCTTCAGCTGTATTAACATCAGTGTAACATGAACGTAGCAGGATACACTAAAACTGAGTGGACATAAATTCCGCTTCTGCTGCTCCATAAGGAGAGGAAGCACACACAGGCTAAGAGATGAAATGCTCTGCTCTCCTTCAGATTTGCTCGGCTTCACCCCTCTGATGTGTTCCACACCACTTCACCCCACTTTTCAAAAAGTTGATATAAATGTCAGGTTGATTCATTCTGCAGGGAGCAGAAGCAGGAAGATCAGAGGAGCTGCGTAGAACAGACCTGGGTGCAGATGAATCTCTTTGAAGCTAACTTGCCTCTCTCTATTCCTACTTCTTTCTCCACATGCCCTTGTTTTATCCTACTTTACAAAAAAGGCAGTCAAATCTTTCCCATTTTCATACCTGGATTGCTGCTCAACCTCCTCAACAAATGAAACTTGGATTTATCCCCATTCTAAAGAACCTAACGAAATATTAACACTGCTTCCTAACCATCTGATGCCATTTACATAAAAGCCGTTGTTACAGACATTAATTCCTACAGGACCCGATGCATCTGTTACACACAAATTTTTCTTTAATGAATCTGTAGTATTGACAGCAAAGCACTACTGTTTTAGAATGCTACCTAGAATCACAGGTAATAGTAACTATAAAAAACATACTAAAGTGGTACAATATAAATGTATATTACATAAATGTGCTGAATAAAAGAAACTTCCAAAGCTACCTTAGTACATTTCTCCATCATCTGTTATTAGTTCCTCAAAACTCTTCTTTCTTTCACCCAGTTACTTATACTTTGAAATATTATAGTATCAAAATATACTTGTCAGATCAGTATAGTTTGTTAAGGGAAATGGGCATTAAAAGTAGACTTGCAGATAACATGATAATCCTGCTAAATACACTCTCCAGAAATCATCTGCTGAGGTCACATCCAGTTTTAATGGAGAAGTGTAAGTTTTAAAGATTTTCAACCAGTAAGCACTGTGGAGATGCTAGGCTCTGAGGAAAAACACTGGGTCAAACACAGATCATGCCTTACTGACTCAATCCAACGTGTCCTAACATGAAAGAGTGGTTATATCCAAGTAATCTTCCTCAACGGCTCTTTCTACACCTTAAAATCATTTTACAAATCCACATATATATAATCAAGCCTCATTATTCATGGACTTCATTTCACAAATTTGCTTACTCACTAAGTATTTACTTTATAGCCCCAAAATAAATACTCACAGTGCTTTTGCAGTCATTTGTAAACATGCGTGGAACAGTGAAAATTTTGGGTTACCCAATGTGTACACTGGCAGCTGAGGTCAAACCAGGTGACCAGAGTCTGCCTTCTGCAGCTCTCCCAGGCTAAACCGGTGTCTTCTTCAATGTCCACTTAGTGCACACTTGTTGATTTTAATGTTTAAAATGTCCTAAAGCATAATGCTGAATTTTTATCTAGGGTTCCTAAGCTCAAGAGTCTGTGATGTGCTTACACAGACAATGGATATGTTAGATATGCTTCCATCAGGTATGGGGTACAGTGCTACAGGCTATAAGTTCAAAGTTAGTGAATCAAAATGATACATTTTAAAAGGTGTCTTTTCACAGAAATCCACATAAAGTAAGGGTACTGAAGGATTGATGAAAATATTTTTGCCAGAGGCTCATAGTAACCTAACCTTTTATTTCTCTTAGGAGCCATGGTTCAGAATTCACTAATTCATTGTTTGCAATGGCTTTATAGCAACTAACAAGCACATACAACAAGTATTAATTGTATACATACATATACATACACAGACATATAGCTAAGACACCATTCTCTTTGGGTCTGGCATTCTGAATGTCTTCTGAGCAAAAGGCACTGACAGCTTGGTTGAAGGATATTCACAAAACATGCAGCCATGATGTCTTTTGAATCTTGGTTTCCCTTGCCTACCATTGTAAAATAGACACTTGAGGTGGGGGAGAAAGGAAGAGCCAGAAACATCACAACAGAAAGCTTGTATGCCCTTCTTCAGCCTATAACTGATTGGAATACCTTAAAGGGGGCTAGAAGTTGCCCAGTGAAAGAGGCTTCCTATGGAACCTTTACATTACACAAGACCATAGGTGGAATCAGGATCCCCATCCAGAACCCTTTTGAGGTGGGAAATTTTCACTTGAAAGGACAAGTAGACCAACTTGGAGTGGCTAGAAGATAGAAGATGCTTCGTGAAAGAAAGAGCAACAGGAAAAATAAAAAACAATAACGGCAGTCTGATTGATTACTACAAGAACAAGCAAGCTGTTCGCCTGGGAGCCATCAAGGCAAGTGGTCTGGTCCCCTCAGAGAAAATCCCTGTCCAAGACTAAAACTCAAGAGGAATACATGAGCAGGCATGTGGTCTGGCAGGTGACCACGTTGGTCACCGATAAGGGGAAGTAGGGGGAAAACAGCAATGAAGTTGTGAGCTAAGTCCAACCACGTTCAATAGACCCCTGTGAACCCGGGTGGAGACCTGGTTGGCCAGCAGTATGGCAAGACCTGGGGACTCCTGGGCCCAAAGGCAGTGACATGGCCACAGAGGACTAGAGCAGAGAGTGTAGCGTCCAGCTGATATGAAGTGAGGGGAGATACACAAGAACACCCATACTTGCAGATAGTACCCACCTGACTGCCTTCAATGGCTGGATAATCAGAACTCGACTAGAAGAAGAAAGAAGAGGAAAAAAAAGAGTAA
>NW_006408520.1:16193359-16194575 GCF_000296735.1 Chrysochloris asiatica
AGGATGAATGTAAAGCTGGTGTTCTCCCATGTAAACGCACATAATTCACAATAAAAACTTTAAAAAACAACCATGTAGCCTTGGAAGCTGTCTCTGAGAATGAGAGGGCAGGTTTGATTCCTGATCAGCATGCTAAATAAAGAAAACATGTTCCTCCAGAACAAAGGTTCAACAGCACTGCTAGCCATCCCTTATAAGGCTGGCGGGATCTTAGTTCAGAACTCCCCAGCTGAGTAAGCAGTATCCACTTGGGTCACCTCCACATCACCCCATGTACCTGGTAGACAAGAGAAACTGATGAGAATGTGAAGCTCACAGGTCCTGTTGTGTTGTGAGTAGTAAACTGTCTAAATCGATTTCAGCTCAGTCTCTTTAGCTTAGGTATATTAGCCAACCTAGCAGCTAAGTGCTGCTAAAGAAGTACTAGATGATAATATACATTCTTTTTCCGCTCTCTCAGTCTCTCCTTTCATCCGCCTCTTTAAGAGTGCCTTCCATCCTTCCACAGTGAACTCCATCATCTCTAAGACACTGCTTCTGCCATAATCACTTCTGTTGGCCTTATACTTTCTATCCCTCCGTCGCTGTTTCCTTCTCTTCTGCTCACAAAAATATTGCTCACCTCCTTGTTCCAAAAAGTAAAATCCATTGTACTAATGTCCTTCCATTCTCAGTCTTCTTGAAATAGAATCCTTACCCTCTGCATCCATTTACCTGGAAGCCAGTCTTCCCATGAAGAACTTACCCTGCAGCTTCCACTTTCACTTCTCTGGCACTATGTTCTCAAACTTTACCCCCTCACACACACAAAAACACCTCAATGCACTCAAGTCAGTTCTGGCCCATAGTGACCCCTGCATAGGTTTCTAAGACCATGAATCTTTGTAGGAGCTAACAGTCTCATCTTTTGCCCATGGAGCAGCTGCGAGATTTGAACAGGTGACCTTGTGATTAAAAGCCCAGCCAGCATGTAACCCACAGAGCCACCAAGGTGACCTAATTGCTCATGGTACAGAAAAGGCTTAATCAAGCAAGCCTGGGTTACTCGAATCCTTGTTGTTGTTGTTAAGTGCTGTCGAGTCAGTTCTGACCCATAGTGGCAATGTACAGTGTTTCCAAGGAGCAGCTGGTAAGCTTGAACCACCAACCTTACGGTTCAAAGCAAATTTACAGTCCAACGCAATAACACACAGCGCCACACTAGGACTCTACTTGA
>NW_006408520.1:16195212-16215953 GCF_000296735.1 Chrysochloris asiatica
CCCAGGTACCTTTGCTCCTAGACTGCAAAGTCAATCACTCTCCTCCTTTTGCTACAAAACGTCTACCTTTACATTTCCAGCCCTCACTATCAGTCCTGATAACAATTATTCACTATTGTATCACAAGAGACCTATCTGCATCTCCTTTCATCAGCCCCGCACAGACAGATTGGATACTACTCAGTGGAGATTCTACGTTCCTCCGTGCCCTCTGGATCTAGGTTCCCTCTTGAAAGAAAGCTTGTAAGCCAGTCACTTCTTGCCTATATAGCTCCCCCCATTTTGGGTAGTCAATGTCCAAGTTGCCCACCCCTGTCTACTCTGTGTATGGAGGAGGTGGGAATGATCCTCGCTGTAAAGATTTGTTCCTTCTTTCCATAAACTTTTGAAACCCCTGTTCAAAACAACTCCCCACTGACAAAGTTCTATTTCCTCCATCAAATACTTGAGGTCAGTCACAATATATGGCCACCAACCATTCCAGCTTTATCTCCTTACTGTTTTCTTCAATGAATCTACTTTTTACTGTGCTTTGAACAGTCAGTCTGTGGTTTCCCAGATCCAGGCCCTTGTTCCTGCTATTTGGCAAGAAGGACCTTAACTTTCTACCTATTAAAATCTTGCGTAAACTTCAAGGTGGTGTCTCTCTATAAGCCTGCATAGGAGTTCCCTAGTACCCTGAACTTCTTTCATGGTGTTTTCATACCCAGAATTATTAGGCTTGAATCGTGTCAACTAAATTATTTTCTCTGTCAATGAAATATCTCAATATTCTTTAAGTAATGACAAAAAAAGCAAGTATAAGAAGTGTCAAAACTTTACAGCCTCACGCTCTTAGAACGATACAGCTCTCTTATAAGCATGAATCTCACAAGTATAAAAGTCTTGGTACCTGCAGTGGCCAAATCAATGTCCCCCAAAGATATCCTTGTCCTAATCTCCTGTGAATGGTACTTTGGTACAAAGGGCACTGGCATAGGTAATTAATTGAAGGACCTGAGGTGGGAGATGATCCTGGATTTTCCAGGTGGACTCCAAATGCAATCACAAGTGTCCTTATTAGAGAGAAGTAAAGGGAGGTTTGACCACAGAAATGGACAGTGATGTGACCGCTGAAGCAAGATGTTATGCTGCTGGCTTTGAGGATAGAGGAAGGGGCCACAGGTCAACGAATACAAGTAATGTATCTCTAAAAGCTGGAAAAGGAGAGAAAATGAGATTTCAGAGTGCTGACCTCCAGAATTGTAAGAGTAGATGTGCGTTCTTTTAAGTCACCAGGTTTTTGAGAATTTGTTACAGCAGCCATAGGAAACGAACACAGAACCTGTGTCTACAAAGCCACCTCTTGTCCTCCAGCAAGAATCCTTTCTGACGAGAACCCTGCAGCCCGCAGTGTCCTCCACTCTGTAGTATCAACACCAATCTGTCCTCCCCAGCACAGGGAACTAGCTGACCAGAACAAGCAGTCAAGGGAGAGGAAAATCTGGGAAAGCTGCAGAGACCTGGCTAGTCAAATCCTAACCAATTTTCATTTTTCTCTGCCTTCCCATGGTCCTAGTCAGTAAACAGAATTGCAAATAGGGGGAAATTCTGAAGTCTGCTTTAGGAAATATTGAAAGTATTGGTTATTTATATTTAAAAGAAAGGCTGCTTTAATTCTTTTCAGAAATGGATAGAATTCTCACTCTTCCTCATTGTTCTTCTGGGTGATTTCCCTCTACCCATCACTCCCCCATAAACACACTCCAACTGCTAACCAAAATTATACAAAACCATGCTTCCTCTAAAACAATGAAAAGACCAATAACATACTCCCATTCTGTTGGTTTTAGTGTGGTAATAGAAGTAAATAGTCTTTTAAAAACACATTCTCCCTAAACCCTTAGAAGCATATCTCCTACCCTCCTGCCTCAGTTTGTACTTGCAACTAAACTGGCTCTTCCTCTCAGAACTTTTCATGTAACATCTATATTCGCTGTTTGATTTTTGTTTTCTTTTTTTTCCTGAAAAAGAAAACAAAGTTGACCCTATCAGCTATAAGATTATTAACAGCTTAGAAACAGTGGATCAACTGAAAACTAATTGTGTTCTAGATGTGATGCTAATCTCTGTCCCTCCTGGGTCTTCAAAGGCTCTAACTCACAAACACAGCATACTCAAACATCTATCCCCAAGAAAGCTAATGCCCTAAAAAACGAAACTTCTTACAAGTTCCAAGACAAGGCCATTTGCACCTATCCTACAGCCACTACAAAAAGAAACAGGTCTTAAGACACAGGGAGGAATACAAAAGTTAAAGTGAGCGGGCTCACTATGGTTAGTTGGTGGTACATGGAGGGAACTACAATCATTGTGATGAAACTAAGCATTCTGATTTGTTGAATATAAAACTGCAAACTTTCACTCAATTAAAAATAGAAGGCCTAAAGAAAAAAGAAGGGGAAGAAAGTTCGTGGAAAAATTCCATTGCCTTTTTTTTTGGACTTTTTATTGTGGGTTTGCCAAGTGGATCACTAACTGAGTTTACATTGAACAAATCATTTGTTGTTGTTGTTAGGTGGCATCAAGTTGGTACGGACTCATAAAGACCCTATGCACAACAGGAAGAAACACTGTCTGGTCCTGCTCTAACCTTACCATCATGGCTATGTTTAAGCCCATTGCTGCCTCCAATGTGCCAATACATCTCATTGGAGGGCTTCCTCTTTTTCTTGGATCCTCCACTTTACCAAACATATACTTTGTTATTTAAAAAAAGCAAGTGCGTATAGGTCTTGTCTTCTGGTTAAAGTTCACATGCATATTTATTAGGGTGGAGTTTTTTATTAGTTGCTCTGCCTTACTCATCGGTGCATCAATTTCATAACTAACTAAAACACAAACTGAAATAGGCTTGGAAATGTTCTCACAAATACATAAAACAAAACACACTCTTAACCACACTGAGAACAACAGAAACTCAAACTAGAAACCCTGAACTCCCAATCTCACGTGAACATTATTTTTAGGGTCTCACTCTACTTCATAGTCTACAAGAGAAAACAGAAGCTCCAGAAATATGGTTCAATGACAAAAGACACTGGAAGAGAAAATGTAAACCAATAAAAATTCAAAGAGAATGGTTCTTCAAGACTCATAGAGTCCATTAAGAAATCATTTGCATACCATAAACAGCAGATTTTCCCATACTTGCCTTTTTTGTCCTCCCCAACTTTTATTTGAGAACTTCAAAAAGTTTGTGGAAAATGGAATGAAAAGAGAATGGAACTTTTCCATGAACTTTTTCAAGTCTCCTGGTATATACTTATAGAAGGACTTCAACAAAAAACCAGTAGGAACCCCCTACACCCTTCCACACTTCACAAGCATTGGCTTTTCTTTCCTCCTCCTCCTCCTCCTCCTCCCAGGCAGCTCTCTGCAAGCACACTGACACTACTGTTGGTCTGCATGTCTCAGCTGGACTTTCATATGTAGGTTTAAAATATGATTACAAAAAAACAACTATAATAAATGAAGCTAGAAGCAGCAACCACATCCTTTGGAAGGAAAGTACAAGGCTGAACCAGTTTTACAGAGATGAGCTCAACACTGGAAACCAAGAGGAACAGAGCTGACCAGACAAAGTGTGACAGTCATGATTCATTTTACAAGTGGGCTCAATCCAATCGGAGCATTAGTGTTAACCATGAAACATCATTCTGCAGCTACTGTGCGAACATGCTACATGACGCAGGGTTATTCTACACATCTCCCACTTTACTTGTTTGGTCTTTATGAAATAATTTCCAGAAACCCAACTCCTACATATAATGGGCATTGCCTACAGTTATGGAATCTGACCCTCAATTTCCCCACAAGGAAAAGAGATAAATAACAATACCAATCTCATCCATCTTGTAGGTATGTACACACACAAGCCCTCAGAATTATTTAGAACATAATTTGAGTCAGACCCATGTCTTTTCTCTGGGTGGTTGTTCATTATTGCTGTCTCTGGATAAGTGCTAGCCTTGCTCTCTAAGAATGTTCCCTGAAGCTGAGCCCCACCTCTATTAAGGAGCAATGAGTTAATGCATGATGCGGTACACGGGCCCATTTCCTACTCAAGCCTCCTGGTTACTTAAACAGTCCGAGTACGTTGTCTTATCCGTAAACTACGGCTGAGTACCTCTCACTGAGTAAAATGCATTAGTGTATCAGACACATGATCGGTGACTCCATTAAACCTGGTACCTGGACTGACAGCACCACAAGGGAAGGATATAACACCTCTGATCTGACCAACTCACAGTCCTCTTGGTAGACAGGAGGGTGGGGCTTACGTAATGTATCCCCAGTGCCTTTTACTATGACCTTACTATAACCATTGCAGAGAGGCCAAAACAGAGATAAACTTCAAAAATTCTCAGCATAAATTAACCCAATTAAAGCTAAACTGAATCCAATTATTCATCCTCGTCAATTTTATGGCTTACCAGTTGACCCAGGTCAAGTTGGCAGCCTAAACTTCCTGGGCTATCACATCACAAGATGTGCAATCCCTCTATTAACATTCTCCAGAGTCAAGCGGCAACAGAGAGAAGCCAAGACACAACTGAAGGTACACTGGACGTTCTCGTACTGTAAATTTCCTGAGACTGTGTAACAAAGTACCAAAGGTTGGATGGCTTAGAATAAAAGATACTCTCTCACATTTTAGGAAGCTACAAATCTAAAGTCAAGGTCTTGGCAGGTCCTTGATGGCTCTGAAAGCTCTAGGGAACAATCCTTTCTTGCCTCTCTCCTAGCTTCTTATGGTTGCTTGGCAATCCTTGGTATTCCTTGGCTGCACCACTTGGTTCTCTACCTTTCTCTGCAAATGCCCTTCTCTTCTCTGTATCTGTGTCCAAATTCCCTCTTCTTATAGGGGCACGAGATATTGGATTAGGGTCCACCTTCAACCAATATAGGAGTTTTGCTGGCACACTAGTTAAGACTTAGCTGCTGTTAGTGGAATGATTGGTGATGTGAACCTACCCAGCAGTTCTGCAGAAGAAAGATCTAGCAATCTGCTTCCCTAAGATTGCTGTTGTTGTTGTTAAGTGCCATCAAGTTGGTTCCAACCATAACGACACTATATAGGGTTTTTGAGGAGCAGCTGGTAAGCCTGAACCACTGACCTTGCAGCTCAAGCAAACGTTGCAGCACAGCGCATTAACCCACAGCTCCACATAGCCTAGGAAACCCTATGGGACGGTGACCTTGTCATGTGGCTTGCTTTGACTTGACTCCTAACAACAATAGCAACAACAACTCATACAATGTGACCGTATCTTAACTTGATTATATCTGCAAAGATCTTACTTCCAAACAGGGTCACATTATTCACAGGTAACCAGATGTTAGCATTTGAACACATCTTCTGAGCCACAATTCAACCCACATCAGCCGTCGAATTTATATCCTCCAGCCCAACCTGACAGCACCTTTCTCCTGATCTGTTAAACAGGTCCTTACCTCACCTTTCATTCCCAGTTGTCAACATCACACCTCCGTTTCAGGCACTGAATCGTTCTACTCTCCAGTGAAGCTTTCAGCAACAAAATGTCCTAAGTTGTTACACTGACTTCTTTTATAATTTAATTACTTATTGATGTCAGATCACTGAATTAAATTAATTAGGAGGCATGGCTTAAAAGTCATGCTCAATTTAACAGGAGATAGAGGGTTCATGGTGTTCTCAATATTAAAAAACAAAAACTGCTCCTTTTCTTTCTCTGCTTATTTGTGGGGGGTTGTCTCTGACAAATCAGCAGTGTTTTATTCTTAAATGTGTACTTCTGACCCAAGCCACTACCACACCATCCTCTTTAAAGTGTGATACAAAAATCACAGGCTCACTTTCCCAGGGCATTCCCAATGGAGCCACAATAAAGGAATTTAGGAAAACTGATGCTCCTTTCAAATTGTTGTTGTTAAGTGCTGTGAAGTCGGTTCCGACTCATAGTGACCCTGTACAGGGTTTCCGAGGCTGTAAATCTTTACAGGAGCAGAACGCCTCATCTTTTCTACACTGCCTCAAAACCAAAAAAACCAACCCACCTGCCACTGAGTCAATTCCAGCTTATAAAAACCCTATAAAACGGATCAGAAGTTCCCTCACAGGGTTTCCAAGGCAAAGCTGTTTGAACTGCAAGGTCGGTGGTTCAAGCTTACCAGCTACTCTTTGGAAACCTGATACAAAGTCGCTATGGGTCGGAATCAACTCAACGGCACTAAACAACAACAACAATCTTTACAGTAGATTGTCAGATCTTTCTCCCTTGGAGAAGCTGGTGGGTTTGAACCACTAACCTTTTGGCTAGGAGCAGAGCACTTTACACACTGTGCCACCAGGGCTCCCTCGGGCAGACATAACTATCAGTAAAGAGAGCAATGCAGATGGGAAGAGATATTGTGCAGAATTAGAAATATTTAATCAGAATAGGGGACAACATTAGAAAAACTAACACTTTCATGTGAATTTTAAACAACTGTTTAAAAAAAAATACAAAGCAGACGAAGAACTAAAAAAAAAAAAAAGCAGTTATAGTACACGAATACATTCACAGTGCCTGGAACATAACCTGTTCAATGAATGTGTGTGGATGAGCGAACGCAAGAAGAAATGAAAAGGAGCCAATTCCAGATCTGTGTGTAACACATCACATGGCTGCCGCGGAAACATCTTAAATTCTAGACGGCTTTCTTACAACATCCAGCCCATTTTACATTACCTTCTTAAAGATCAACCAATTTATGATCAGAAAGCCAATTTGAATAGTAGCTGAAACACTACATTGGAAGGGTAAATATCATGCCCCCAAATATACATAATGTATTTGAAAGTTACACAGAAATGGTGAAAGACCTACATCACTGCACTTCTTAAACTGAATGTATTTTGTAAATAAAATTGAATGTAGTTTCTAAAAATGTTGTCGGTAAGTGCTGGCGAGTTAGTTCCAACGCATAACAACCCTGTATAAGGCTTCCAAGGAGCAGCTGATGAGCTTGAACCACCAACCATGACACTCAAACTTACTTTGCAATTCAGCGCTTTAACCAGCAGCACCGCACCAGCGCTCCATTTTGTGCATAGAAGCCACCTTTCTAGACTAAGTTCCTAGAGGATATAAACAGTGCCTTTCTCATCTCCGAACCCATCAATGTTTTCAGAGAGTAGGAATTCAAAATATGTAATACATTAATGCTCTTTTGGGAAAAGAACCTGTAATTGGCAACCACCTTTCAGTAGATTTTTTTTTTTTTTTTTTAAGTTGCAGAAACAAGCCATTAACTTGGAAACATAACAAGTTGTTGTGAGCTGCCACTGAGTCCCACCACTGGCTCATGGTGACTCCGTGCACAACAGTAGGCAATGCTTTGGGGTAACTGTGCCATACCGTCGACGGTTATAGACTGGACCACTGTGATCCATAAGGCTTTGAGTGGTTTTTGTAAGTAGACAAGTAGGCCTTTCTTCCTCATCTGTCTTAGTCTAGAAGCTCTCCAACCTGCTCAGCATACTACAAACACAAGCCTCCAGTAATAGTTGGCTGCACATAACGTCCATTAGCCAGAAGGCATCCCACAAAGAACAGAATTCTCCCACTGTTGAGCCGTCATCTAATTCATTCAACATTTACTACTTACCATATGCCTGTTCTAGGTGTCTGAGGTGTTGTGATTACTAAACAAAGGTCTTGCTAACATACAATTTCAGACAAGCAAATACCCATATATAGTTAAAATTGAAGTGAGTGCTATGAAGTTAAGGGATATAATGTAATTTGGGGAAGCTGAATTTACTGTAGTAGTTATGTGCCGTGGAGTAGATTCTGACTCATAGTGACCCTGTATAGGGTTTCCAACACTATAAATCTTTACCGGAGCAGAAAGCCTCATCTTTCTCCCGCTGAGTGGCTGGTAGATTCGAACTGCTGACCTTTAGTTTAGCAGCTCAACTAGTAATACACTACGCTGCCAGAGCTCCTTAGGGATGTCTGGATAGGCTGCTTATAAAAATGACAACTAAAGGCTAAGGTACTGGTGTGGCGCAGCAGGGTAAGCACTGGACTGCTACTCCCAAAACGGCTCAAATCCACCAACTGCTCCTTGATATCTCTATACAGGATCGCTGAGTCAGAAAACGCACTTAACAACTGAAGGATAAATAAATACGTGCTGACTTGGGGGTAACATTGCAGCCAGAGGGCACACACCACTAAAGCGCAGGGTAAGGCGTGGGGCTGAGGGGCGGGATGCCATGCAGACGCGGCAGGGGTCGCCCAAGGATTGGGCGAAACTGAGCACGTTGTTCTGGATCTGTGCAGCTTTGCAACAAGGGGCGTTATTCACGTTTTAGTGGGTGGCCTCACACTCCCGACCCGGTGTGTGTCATTTCAATCAGTCAATTACGACCGAGGCCATTGCATGGGCCCGCTTCCTTTCCGCCCCACGCGGAGGGACGGGCTGTGGCCCGAGGACCCTGGGCCGGGGTAGAGAGCCCTGGCTGGGAGGAGGGCTGGGGAGAGTATGGGCGGCCAGTGGTCTCAGTACTTTCAGCACAGGGATAGTCACCTGAGTGGCTCAGCACCTCCCACTCGTCCTGCCCGCAGAAAATCGCAGCCAGAGCCAAAAGCTCCTCCCGCACTGGCTCCGCCATCGCCGCGTGGCTCCGCCAGCTCAGACACCGCCCCTTCCGCCGCCGCCGCCGCCGCCGCCGCTGCTGCCCTGGAGCAGCGCGGCCATGCAGCCACAGGGGGGCGCTCCGTACCTCCGCGGCGCGACCGGCTTGCCGCAGGCTCTTGGGCGGTAGCCCAAGACAAGGTGGGGATCAAGATGAAGACCTTTAAACGTCTGGCTAGGTCACTTCCCATCAGCCCACAATCTCCTGCATGCTAATTCCTAACAGGAGGGACATTCTCTAGTTTGGATTTCCCTCCTCCCCCAGAGGCCTAAGTGTGGTTCTAGAGGGTACGCACTGGGTCTGCAGTTCAAACCCACCAGCCGCTCTGCGGGAGAAAGATGAGAGTGTTTAGGAATTGGGCTGCTAACCTCAGGGTCAGCGGTTGGAAACTACCACCTCTTCCGCGGGAGAAAGATGGGGCTTTCTGCTCTGGTAAAGATTTACAGCCTCGGAAACCCTGTACAGGGTCACTATGAGTCGGAACCGACTCCACGGCACATAACCACCAACACAGATTTACAGCCTATAAATCAGAATCTACTCAATGGCAGCGAATTGGGGACTGAGCCCTGGGCAGGCTAGGCATTGTGGTTGGTGGTGTTGGTGGTAGTGTGTCGTGGAGTCGGTTCCGACCCATAGCGACCCTGAACAGGGTTTCCGAAGCTGTAAATCTTTACGGGAGCAGAAAGCCTTATCTTTCTCCCGTGGAACCGCAGGTAGTTTCAAACTGCTGACCGTAAGATTAGCAACCCGACTGTAACCACTAGCCTATCAGAGCTCCTTGCTTGATAAAGGATCTGCCACACACACACACACACACACACACACACACACACACACGAAAAAAAGATCCTCCATGACATGGATTGACACAGTGGATGCAACAATGGGCTCAGGACAGGTTTGTTCTGTTATACATAATGTTGAAACTAGTCGAAAAGGACTCAAGAACTCCTAATAGCTAGAGGGTAACAGAACTATCCATCCTTTTGTTTTGGCTTTGGTCTAGTGAACAAAGTTACAAACCTTTGTTTGTTTTTTTTGCCTGTCAGCATGTTTGTCCTATGTTTTTCCAGGAACAATTAAAAATTTTTTATAGCCCCCAAAGTAGGAGTTCTGGTGTGGTGCTGTGGGCTAACGCATCAGACTGCAAAGTCGTTTGAACTGCAAGGTTCACGCTCACCAGTTGCGCCTTGGAAACCCTATACAGGATCGCTATGGGTCGGAATCGACTCCACGGCACTTAACAACCACAATAAAGTAGCTGGCTTAGTTCACAGAGGTCATGCAACTTTTGTTTGTATTAGAAATAACATTTCATGAGATAAATCCAAGAATTCTGGTGGCTACACAGTGACTTCTATCATTGACCTACAGAAATCAAAAATAACGTGGCTCATTTTAAGACTCTGAATCCATCATCATCATGTTTCCCAGTGTTGCTAAACAGAAAATTGAAAAATTAAAGATACTAGCTTCTGAGAGCAGAAAAAAAATCTAGCAAGACAGACTTCAGGAGAAAATGCTTTTCAGAGGATACCATGGGATTACTGTGACCTCAAGTAACTAGGAGCCTTGCTGTGCACATAATTGGAAAGACAAAGGTTTATTTAAACTCATAATTATCTCTGATGTGACTAATTTGTTTTAAAAAAACAAAACTCTGAGTAATTTCCAAAATAGCAGTTCAGTGGTTCATAATTAACTATGAAAGAGATTGGTGAACTAAACAGTGGATTTTTAGTTGAAAATACTTAAGTTATTTGGTTTTAGTTTGAAGTCCCATGTTAGTATTAAGAGTGGATACGAAATATTCATTTAGATATTTGATTTATTTACTAAAGATAATTGTAAAATAATGAAATAGTTCTCATCTTAATTTTTATTTCCCCAGTTCAATTTAAATGATACATTAGGCCTCTCAGTTATGAATGAGTGAAATAATATGATCAGCAAGACTCCAGCTGTCAGAAATATTAGTAGGCAGTCGCTAAAGCCTGCTGTCAGCCAGGAAGGAGTCCATGGAAATTGATGGAAGAGTACATCAATCTATTATTTTAAATTTTTCTTGTCAATACGGTTTCTTCTTTGCTCTTCCTTTCTCCCTGGATTTCTCAACCTGCTTTTCATACTTCATTTAGCGTGTTTAAATAAAAAAGAAGTCAATGTGAATGTCTTTGAAATTGACACTATGGTAAGGCACTGAAGTCCCATGAATATGTTTCTGCACTCTGACATTTGGAAGCAATCATCACAGAGACAGCATAATGTCAGCTTGATATTTCTCATACTATGAAAATATCAGCCACACGTCAAACATCTAACAACTACCTTAATGTAATAAATTTCCTTGTATTCACAGGCTATTGAAAATTCTAAATATTTAAATGTGGAATGACTGTCTACAGTCAGAGCGTGGCTTTTCTCTTGGTCTCTCTCTCTGTTACTCTTTCTCAGTGTATGATTTGAAAGAACAATATTGTTTGCATGTGCAATTAATATTTCAAAATAATTCCTACTCCATTTAAAGTTTAAAAGTTCTCATCTCCATATTATTTATTTTCAGTGTCCACATGGTTATTTTATTAGATTGTTGGGACATCAGATTTATCTTTGTTTGCAATCCATAACAGTTAGCTGAGTTTACTGTTGCGTGAGTGTGTATATTTACTTTAATTACATGTTTGTTTAGCACAATTTTCTGTGTGCATTCAGGCTCCCCTGAATCAAGTCAGGAGAGAGTTTTTCATGTGTTCTGCCAATTCTGAACATTTGGAACTCTCTTGCCAACATTTTAAACTATCAGACCAGGAGATCAGTCTTTCCACTGTTCTAGGAGAGCACTACTCACTTTCTCATGAGTATCATTGTTGTTGTTAGGTGCCGAGTCGGTACCAACTCATAGCAACCCTGTGCACAGAAGGAAACACTGCCCGGTCCTGGGTAGTCTCACAATTGTTGCAACGCTTCAGCCAGTTGTTGTTATCACTTTGCCCATCCATCTCACTGGGGATCTTCCAGTGACCCCTCCACCTTACCAAACATGCTATCCCTCTCCAGTGACTGGTCCCTCCTGACAATATGTCCAAAGTATGAGAGATGAAGTCTGGCCATCCTGGCCTCCAAGGAGCACTCTGGCTGCACCTCTTCTAACACAGATCTGTTTGTTCTTTTGGCAGCCTATCGCACTTTCAATATTCTCCTCCAACATCGTAACTCAAATGCATCAATTCTTCTGTGGTCTTCCTTATTCACTGTCCAACTTTCACATCCATATGAGATGACTGAAAATACCATGGCTTGTATGATAGATAGATAGATAGATAGATAGATAGATAGATAGATAGATAGATAGATAGATAGATAATAGATAGATAGATAGATAGATAGTAAATAACACATTGTTTTTTGCCACCTTATAGCCCAGCCCAGCCTATCCTGCTCTGCCCACGTTATTTTCATAAACTGCACTATATCAATTTTTTTACATGTTGCTGAATTTATATTTCTTATCATATGGAAACTTTACTTAATGTAGGTATTGACTTTATGTTGCTTAAAATGTATGCCCAAAGTATTTACCAGTAGATCAAAAGTGATATGCAAAATTATTTAACTTTTACAATTTCCTGATAAAAAGATTGTCATCAGATTCATGAATGGAGCAATGGAGTGTCATATCGAAGCCAGAGTATGAAACCAAATGACTAAAGTAAATACTTTTTTTCAATGTTTTATTGTGCGTTATGTGAGTTTACATGGGACAACATTAGCTTTACATTCATCTTATCGTACATCATTGCGTTGTTATGGTTACAATCCCCTACATGCATCATCAACCAACCAAAGGGTATACCCTGGAAGCCTGCTACCCATCATCAGCACACAGCCCCTCTCCCTCTCTGGGTTTAAAGTCCCCAGCCACTCCATCACTCCTCATCATCATCTCTGCCTCCATCTCTGATGTCACTGCTTCTCTGGGTAGTGTCCCGCTCTCTGCTCTTCTCCCTTAGTAAACACATTTTTTAAATAATTTTTATACACATAAATAGGAGATTTTTAAAAATATACAGAATGATATGCTTTACCTATAATGTGGAAGGACTAGTGAATGAAGACAAAATTCATCTCTGGAACTATTAGAGATGTATACAGTATATGCATGGGTGTGCTATGCCAAAGCTGTTTACCTAATTTCATAATTTCCACATGTTATGTGTCTGCGTGCAGTATTTATATGGGCAAATTATCACAAAAAATATAATGGTGGTGGTAGTGGTTATGTGCCGTGGAGTCGGTTCCAACTCATAGCGACCCTGTACAGGGTTTCCAAGGCTGTAAATCTTTACAGGAGCAGAAAGTCTCATCTTTCTCCCATGGAACAGCTGGTAGTTTCAAACTGCTGACCTCAAGGTTCACAGCCCAATTTGTAACCACTACACTACCAGAGCTCCTTAAAAATATGATAGTAGTATATTATTGCTATTGTTGTATGCTATTGAGTCTATTCTGACTCATAAAGACCCTATAGGAATGAGTCGAACTGCCCCACAGGATTTCCTTTGTAATCTTTGTGGAAGCAAATCAAAAGGCCCTTTCTCCCACAGAGTTGGCGGTAGATTAGAACTGACAACCTTTCTGTTAGCAACCAAGCACTAAATCGTATATAGACCTTAATATTCAATGCTAGGTCTGAAAATTTAAATCAAAACTCTCTCAGGCATAGAAATACACACTTTTTAAAAATGTTTTATTGTGAATTATGTGATAGTTTATATGGGAGAACATTAATTTTACATTCATCCTATAGTATATCATTTCATTGCTGTGGTTACAATCCCCTCCATGCATCATCACCCATCCAAAGGGTATACACTACAAGCATGCCCCCCAGTCCTCAGCACACAGCCCGTCTTCCTTTCTATGTCTAAAGTCCCCAACAGCTCCATCTCTCCACGTCATCATCTCTGCCTCCATCTTAGGCATCACTGCTTTTCTGGGTAGGGTCCCGCTCTCTGCTCTTCTCCCTTGATGGTCCCAGGGATCTCCGCTCTTAGCCTGAAAAGTTAATCACTCCCTTGCTTCCTAAAAAAAATTCACACTTTTAAGAAAATCATAAGACTTAAGTGGATAGGGTATGATAAGAAAAATGATATTAGGTCAATGAGAAAAGAAAAATTGTTTTCAGAAACCACTAAAGATAAAGAACAAGGGAGGCATTAAATACCATCTTGCTAAATGAACTTGAACTCCAAGACACTATGCTATAGTTCTGTCTACAGAGTTTCTGTATTGACTCATTTCATAAAATGTTCTTGGACACCAACTCTTGACTTGGCGCTACAAGATTCAAAGATGAAAGTAGCAAGTCCTTGCTCTCAAATACTTCAGTCTAGAAAAGTAAACAAAACGTGAAACAATGACAAATTCTTCCACCATGCTATATGCTGAAGGTACAAGACCTACCACCTTTTTTATTGGGGTGAATTTGAAGATATGGTATAGGCGGAAGGAATGGAGTGAGGCATAGCATGCACCTCCTACAACTTTCCAGAGGAGAAATACATTTGTAATGCTCAAGAATGTAGTAGGAGTTTCAAAAGTATATAAAATCAGTAATGTAAATTGGCCAGAATTCTTGTACTTTTACCATATACAAATAACAAATGTGTTTTTTACCCAGGTAACAAAATAAAAGCAAATAAAGACTATGGGAATTTGAGCTTGACTCTGTGATCTCACCCTTTTGTGGAAAATTTTGGCTTTATCTGTTTGTTTGTTTTAAATCCCTTTCCTAGAGAATCAATTCCAACTCATAAGGACCCTATACCAAAAAACAAACCCCTGCACAATCAATTCCAATCATAGTGACCCTATAAGGCAGAGAGTGGAACTGACCCATAGTGTTTCCAAGGATGTAAATCTTCACGGAAGCAGACTGCCACAAAATTCTCCTACAGTGACGGTGAGTTAAAAGAACTACTTTGGGTTCGCAGTCACTCTTTAACCATGGTGCCACCAAAACTCCTTGTGGCCCTATGTTGTTGTTAAGCCATTTAGTCAGTTCCTCCTCATAGTGATCCTCTATACAGGGTTCCCAAGGAGTGACTGCTGGGTTTGAACTGCTATCCTTGTATTTAGCAGTCCAGTGCTTATGTCACACCAGGACTCTTATACACCATCCAAAATATTGGTTACACTTCACCTATGAGAAACCTCTTGATTCTTATATATGAGTGATATCAAAATTGACCTAAAATGTTATACACACAAATCCATTGTATTATTAAGGATTTAGATTTTATCTAGTTAAATTAATATCCAATACTTAATTTAAGTTAATGTTGTAAATAGAATATTTGTGTTTATCATGTTTTCCCACTGTGTGTTACTAGCATGTCTGATTTTTATTATTTGGGGGGAGGAAGCATTAAAGATTAAGTGACTGTATAAAAAAAAAAAACTTGTATCCAAACTCATAAAAAGACTATAAATTAGTAAATTCTGCCAATTTAACAAAATTGATTCATTAAAAACACAAACCCACTGCCACCGAGTTGATTCCAACTCATACCAACCCTGGTTGCTAAAATTGGAAAGAAGAGAAAGAACCTATTATCAGCAAGAAAGAAGAGCTAGAAGTGGAGTGCATCTTTTGGGCTTGGGGGCCCTGCACTGTGAAGCTCCTAGATGCAGGGGGGAAGACTGATGCCAAGACTCAAGGAAATTGCTGAGCCTACAGATGCAGAAAGGAGACAGGACCTATCCTCAAAGCCAACAAAGAGAGAAAGCCTTCCCCTACCACTGACAAACTGAATTTGAACTTCTAGCTTCCTAAACTGTGAGAGAATAAATTTCTATTTATAAAGTAAAAAACAAAATTAGAAGGGAGAGTTATATCAAAGAATCATGACTATGATTGGAATAATTAGACATGGATGTCTTTCTTAAAAGTGCAATAGGAGGTGTGTTAGATACAAAGAGAGGAAGACAAGAGGGAAAGAGAAAAAGGAAAGAGGAGAAGAGAAAAGGGAAGGAAAGCAGGAAGACAAATTCTTCAGAAGATGATTTTAAAAAAAGATTTTTTTTTTCAGGTGAAGGAAGCCATGAGTTAAGAAATTATTTCCAGAAGAAATAAAGCTTTGATTCACTTGCTTTTCAAATGAGAAGGAGAACTCAAATTTTATTGAGTAATATAATAATACGAGGTCTGGGTTTTATTTTTTTGTTTTTGTCTTTTTTGTTTTGTTTTTTGGGGGTTGTTTCCCAATTAATTGTGGATGGGAGAAGAGGCTTGAGGTATGAATGTGTCAGGGTTGGCCGTGGGTTATTGGGGCCTACAACCCAGGTTGTATGGGGTAAATAAGGGTTCAGTATCCTAGCCTGTCTACTTTTGTGTTTTAAATTCTTTATAATAAAAGTTTAAAATTAGATTTCAAACTGTGTTCAGTAAATAATGCAACAAGGTACTTGATTTTTGCTTATGTTCAATTAAGAGAAGAAAGGGCAGAAATAAAGAAAAACATATGGAGAAGAACCGAACCAGGGTTAAACACAGAGACTAGAGTTGGTGAAAGACATTAAAAAAAGAAACAGGTTCTGAAGTGATATGTTAAACAACTATATGATTTAGGATTAGGTTCAAGTGAGAAAAGCATAGAATCTAAAACTTCAGTGACTTTAACAAGTTCAAGATGTACATTCAAGTCTAGAAGTAGCCAGTCCGGGGAGCTTTGGTGCGCCCCAGTGAAAGAATCCAGGCTCCTTCTACTGTATGACTTTGTTACACACAGCTTTGGCTCCCAAGGTCTTGTCATGGTCCAGATGGCCACTGGGGTTCCAACTGCATCCAGTCTGAAGAAAGAATATCCCAGCTAAAAGAGGATCCAGAAAACATCGTTTTTGTTCTGGGAGGCCATATTGTTGTTGTTGATGTCAATTCTGTTCCAACTCTTAGTGACCCTGTATAGGGTTTCTGAGGAGCGACTAGTGAGCTTGAACTGCTAACCCTGCAGTTCAAACTTACCTTGCTGTCCAGCACATTGACCCTCAGCACCACACCAGGCCTCCAGGAAGGCCGTATATCTAGTTAAGAACACAGGAAGAAATGAGCTCTGATTATGATTTGCAGCATAGACGGACTCAAGTGTGATAACAGTAGTGAGCTTGGCTCAGGATCGGGCAGTGTTTCAGTCTGCTGTGCATAATAAGGTCGGTATGGGTCGGTACCAACTCGATGGCACCTAACAACAACATGGAGGAAAGAGAAGACACTATTAGGAATCAGCTTACAATTCCCACTACATAAAGGTGCTCTTTAGAAATTAAGTTGCCTCGAACATTAACTCCGGCAGAGCTCACCCTTCCCTCATCCTTTATTACCAAAGAATCATTTTGGATGTCAAGCGTGTTAACATCATACATGCACTGAGAAGGTACGCAATGATTTATCATCCACACCCTGGGAAGAGCCGGGCAATTCTAGATGACTTCAAAGAAAGGAGGGGCAAGTGGCTTCCTTGTTTGTTGTGGTTAGGTGGTGAAAGTCTCCCTGCACACCACTGTGACTTGAACACTCCTGCCAGAGCCAAGGAAAGGCACCAGGCTTTTTAAGGTTTGCCCAGATGTGGAAGAGAAGTAGGAAGGGAAAGCATGGGCTTTCAAAAAGCTAACAGTGGTCAAACATCAAAAATGGAGTCAGATTCTTTATTAACATGTTTATTGTCTATCTCCACTAGAATTTACGTCTCCAAGAGCAGGGGCCTTTTCACCCTTGTCATCTCTACATTCACCACACTGCTTGGCAAACATAAGAAATTCAATAAATACTTGTAAAGGCAAACTCTTGGCAAAGTTTTTGAATTCTTCACACAATCACGTATTCAACAAAGAGTTATGGTGCACCCACTATGTGCCAGGCACTTTACTACATCTCCAGCATATAATGAATACAACACAGCACTCTCCTCCAAGAACTCAAAATCTAATGCCACCCCTAAGATGGGGTATTGAGTGTCTTGTCCAGTGAAGGGAGGGCCATCAGGGAAAGTGCAAGAAGCCCAGTTGGGCAATGTGTTAGAGATTCCCCTTCACAGAGAAAAGGGAGGGGAGGGACAGAAAGCTTGAGGAAAAGATGGCTGGAAAGATAGATCTCTGCCTTCATTCTTAAACAGCATTTATTGAACACCAAGTCCAGGGGAAACTGCGGTTAGCAACACAGCTCTAGTGCTAATAGGGGAGAGAGACCATAAAAGAACACACATTTGGTCATCCGGCAGCCTGTTGAAATCTTGGTAGATGAGATTGCCTGCCTGCATCTCAAAAGTTTCACAATGTTGGTAATGTATTACTCAGCAATTGACACAGAGAAGCACTGTTTCCTGTCTTTCTAACACACTGCGGATCATGACAATAGTTCTTTTGTGGTGGTGTTTTTGTTTTTCCCTGATTTTTTCACTTTGTTATTTTTAGTAGAAGAAAAAAAAAAAATCAAGTTAAAGAAACAACAAAAAAATTTCTTTGTGGCATTGTTGCCATCTGGAAGAAATTTTTCATTATCTTTCTCTCTCTCTCTCTTTCACCTCTCCTATCTGAATTCCACTCTTTGCTTGCTTAGTGATTAAAAAAAAAAAAAAAATATATATATATATATATACCTTTCTCTAATAAATAGCTAGTGTAGTACAACGAATTTACTTGATGGCTTTTTCCCCCTCCCTTTACTTCTTTTGGATCACATTCAGAGTAATGACGAAAGGATGAACAGGCAAAGGAAACAGTGGATAACTCCTATCAAAACTCCACAGTTTCATACAGGAAGTGAAAGGAAAATATTATCACTTTCACATTAACTTGTAACACTTGAGCAATAGTTACTTGAACTCCTGGTAGGATAAGCACTGCTCAGATCACCACAAGTTTGGCAGTTCAAACCCACCAGCCACTCTTCAGAATCCCCACACAGGATCACAGGATCGCTATGTGTTGGAACCAACTCAACAGCACTTAACAACAGTAGTTATTCTATAATAATAACAATACCATTCATTGAGGTCCTAAGGTAGGTCCACTGCTATGCTAAGTGCTTTCTGCATTCTTTTGCATGTAATTCTCCCCAAAGACCCTAAAAGTTACTATTGACCTGACTTTTATCCCTTCAGGATTCTTAAATAATATACCTAAGTTTACAAAGCTGAATTTGAACCTACTCTTGACTGACCCCCAAAGCTTTTTATCTCTGTATAGTGAATTTCTTTTCCCACCCCACCTCCCCAGCTACCACCATCACCAGAAGTCCAAAGTAAAAGCTTAAAGAAGGTACTGTGAGAAATGGGGAGAGAGAAAGAATGAGAATCCCAGCAGCATTCAATCCCTATTCCAGTTGCTCTCAAAGCTAATTTAATCCTTAACATGGTGACAGTAACGTCACTCTGGTGCAGCATTGTGGAAGAAAACACTAGACTGCAAGGTCAGTTTAAACCACAAGGCCGGCAGTTCAAACTCACCAGCCAATCCTTGGAAGCCCTATATTAGGTAGCTATGAGTTGGAACTGACTCAATGACATTTGATAATAACAGTGTGGGTGTGGGAAGCATGCAGACTGAACCAGGTGACACTGTCAGAAAGGATGACACCAAAATGACTATAAAACTTTTGTTCAGTGTTTCAGGAATGTGTACATTTTTTATAAAAATATCTCTAAGTTAGTTATAACAACAAAAACATTTTTCATAAGCCCAGTTTACAATAGCAATACACCTATAAAGAGAAAACATTCTAACTGCATTTGTGTTTTGATCAGAGCTGTTAGTATTAACAGATTACAATGACACTTCAAATCACATGCTTTCATCTGCCAGCACTACAAGCACACACTGTTGTTTTTGTCCTGGTGTGGCACTGTAGGATCAGCACTGTACTGCTAACTGCAAGGCCAGTGGTTCAAACCCACCAACCATTCCTTGGAAGCCCTGTACAGTATCACTGAGTCAGAACTGATTTAATGGCACTTAACAGCAAGTGTTTTTGTAATTGCTGACATTGACAAATTTTCTGGTGTTCTAGCTACAATACTGGGGTAATTAGTATTTGTGAACCTGTGTAAATAACTTTTTTGAGAATTAAGTAGTAATTAAAAGGAAAAGGAGAAAAAAAATCTCAAAAAAGGTTCTACTCAGTTACTAATAAAATTGTAACTAATAATGCTGTAATAATTTAATGTGAAAATATTTTTTTAAATAATTTTTTTGTTGTTAAAAGCCACTGAGTCAGTTCAACTCATAGTGACCCAATGTACAACATAACAAAACACTGCTCAGAACTGTATCGGTCTCATAATCATTCCTGTGTATATCCCCATCATTGCAGCCACTATGTCAGTCCATCTCTTTGAAAGCCTCCCCAATTTTTTGCTGACCCTCTACTATACCAAGCATGATGTCCTTCTCTAGGGACTGGTCTCTCCTGATGACATGTCCAAATATGGAAAGTGAAGTCTTGCCATCCTCGCTTCTAAGACGCATTCTGTCTATACTTCTTTCTAAACTTACTTGTTTGTTTTCTGGCAGTCTATGATACATTCTATATTCTCCTCCTATACCATACTTCAAAAGCATCAATTCTTCTTTGGTCTTATTTATTCATTGTCCAGCTTTCACATGCATAAAAGGTGGTTGAAAAGACCATGGCTTGGGTCAGGTGCACCTTAGTCCTCAAACTGACATCTTTTGAAATCTTTAAAGAAGTCTTTTGCAGCAGATCTGTCCAATATAATACATCATTTGATTATTTGATTGTTGATACTCTGGGTTTACCTTTTGGTTTTGTCTTGTTGATACCATGAGTATTTATTGTAGATCCAAGTAAAATGAAATCCTACACAACTTGAATATTTTCTTTATTTATCATGATATTATTTACTGCTCTAGTTGTGAGGATCGTTCTTGTCTTTACAATGAGATGTAATCCATACTGAAGACTGTAATCTTTGATCTCCATCAGCAAGTGTTTCAAGTCTTCTTCCTCCATTCT
>NW_006408520.1:16217039-16217975 GCF_000296735.1 Chrysochloris asiatica
TAATAAAATTGACAAATCATTGACATATCTTACAAAAGAGAAGAAATACAAATAGCATTAATAAATTATATGGGTGACATCTCAACAGAACCAGTGGAAATAAAAAGCAAAATAACAGAATACTATGAAGTATTTCAAATGTACTCCAAAACATTTGAAATCCTAGAAGAAATGGACACATTTCTAGAAACGCATGACCTACCTTAGCTAACACAGGCTGAAGTAGAAAGCTTGAATAGACCAATAACAAGAGAAGAAATTGATCAAGTCATTTAAAAACTCACAACAAAAAAAAGTCCAGGACCAGATGACTTTATTGGTGAATTCTATCAAACATTCAGAGAAGAGCTGACACAAATTCTACTCAAACTATTCCATAATATTGACAAGGATGGAAAATTCCTCAATTCATTTTACGAAGCAAGTATAACCCTGATACCAAAACTAGGCAAAGAAATTAATAAAAAAGAAAATTATAGATTAACATCCCTCATAACCATAGATGCAAAAATTTTCAACAAAATTCTGGCAAACGGAATGAAACAAATATATCTGAAAAAATAGTACATCATGAAGGACCCAGATTCATACCAGGTATACAGGGATGATTCAATATTAGAAGAAAAATAATTAACAGAATCTATCACATAAATAAAACAAAGGAAAAAAAATCACACAATCATATCAATTGATGCAGAAAAGACATTTGACAAAATCCAACACTCATTCCTGATTTAAAAAAAAAACAAACAACAACACTCAATAAAACAGGAATAGATGGGAAATTCCTCAACATAAGTAAGGGCCTGTATACAAAACCAATAGCCAATGTCACTCTCAACAGTGAGAAACTGAAGTCATTCTCTTTGTGAACAGGAACTAGACAAGGATGCCCTTTATCACCACTCCTATTCAATATTGTGCTGGAAGTGTTAG
>NW_006408520.1:16218480-16220423 GCF_000296735.1 Chrysochloris asiatica
ACACCAGGACTCCTGCTCATGGGTAGGAAGACTTAACAGCTTGAAAATGTCAACACTACCCAAAGCAATCTATAAATAAATGCTATACCAACAGAGATTCCAACTTTCTTTAAAGAGACGGAAAAACTAATCACTAACTTTATATGGAAATGAAAGCAAGATAAGAAGAACAAAGTAGGAGGCCTCTGACTTTCCAATCTGAAAACCTACTACACAGCCACAGCCGTTCTAACAGTCTGGTACTGGTACAATGAAAGATGTAGAGATCAATGGAACCAAATTGAAAACCCAGAAGAAAATCCAACCACCTAACATCAGTTGATCTTTGACAAAGGGCCAAAATGCATTAAATGGGAAAGAGATAGTGTCTTCAACAAATGGTGCTGCCAAAATTGGAAATCCATTTGCAGAAAAATGCAATAGAACTCATATCTCACACCATATGCAAAAATGACCTCAACATGGAATAAAGACCTAATGTAAAGCCTGGAACTATACAGATCATCAATGAAAACATAGGGTCAAACTTAGGAGATCTGCTTCATGACATAAATACACTACCAAACAAAACTGAAAATACACCAACAGAAGATAAAATAGATAATTGGGACCTCCTAAAAATTAGATACTTATGTGTATCAAAGGATTTCACCAAAATATTTGCCACCGACACATCGGAGAATGGATTACTCTCCAAAACTTATAGAACACTTCAATGCCTCAACAAGAAGAAAACGAATCCAATTAAAAAATGGCCAGAGGGCATGAACATCAAAGAAGGCATTCATGCAGCAATTAAAGCCATTAGAGATATGCACATCAAAGCAACAATGCAATATCATGTTGTTGTTGTTGTTGTTAAGTGCTGTCGAGTTGATTCCGACCCATAACGACCCTGTACAGGGTTTCCGAAGCTGTAAATCTTTATGGGAGCAGAAAGCCTCTTCTTTCTCCCACGGAACCGCTGGCAGTTTCGAATTGTTGACCTTGAGATTAGCAGTCCAGCTTGTAACCATTACACTACCAGAGCTCCTTTGTTGTTGTTGTTATGTGCCGTGGAGTCAGTTCCAACTCATAGCGACCCTGTACAGGGTTTCCGAGGCTGTAAATCTTTACGGAAGCAGAAAGCCTCATCTTTCTCCCACAGAACAGCTGGTAGTTCCTTTACTACACCATTAATAGCAAAGTTCCAAAACACAGACAACAAGAAATTCTGGTGAGAGTGTGGAGAGACTGGGACCCTCCTACACTGCTGGTGGGACTGTAAACTGGTGCATCCACCGTATGGCGCTCTCTCAAAAAACTTGAAAGTAGAATTACCCAATGACTAAGCAATCCCTCTACTTTGCATATACCTCAAGATATAAGAACTATGACACTGCTAAGTATATGCACACCCAAGTTCATTGCAGTACTATTCATAACAGCAAAAAGATGGAGACAACCTAAATATCCATCAATAGAAGAATGGTTAAACAGACTTTGGTACATACACACAATGGAATATTACACAACAGTGAAGAATAATGAAGAATCTGCAAAACACCTCACAACATGGATGAACCTGAAGGACGTTATGCTGAGTGAAATTAGCCAATCAGAAAGGTACAGATATTGCATGAGACCCCTGTTGTAAAAAGTCAAAGAAAGATTTTCTTGCTAAATGAAACATTCTATGATGGTTACAAGGTGGGTCGGGGGTGGAGGTGGAGGAAAAAAATTAAGTGAATAAAGGTAAAAACTGCTAACTGATGGTACATAAAGTGAATTGCAACTATTGTAATGACACAAAGTATATAATTTGTTGAGGTTGGGACTGATGATCTGTTCTGTAAACCTTCACTCAATTCACAGTAGAAAGTTTAAAAAATAAATAACTATGGCGATGAAACCATGTATGATAGAATGAATGTAAAACTAATGTTCTCCCATGTAAACTATTA
>NW_006408520.1:16221158-16227796 GCF_000296735.1 Chrysochloris asiatica
TAGGATAAGCACTGGCCTACTAACTACTATGTTGGCAGTTCAAACCTACCAGTCATTCCTTGGAAACCCTATACAGAGTCGCTAGGTGTCGGAACCGACTTGCCAGCACTTAACAACAACAACAAGGAGACTTGGTGGTTCCTTGGTTAAGTGCTCTACTGGTAAATAAAAATCAATGGTTTGAATCCACCATCCTCTCCATGGGCGAAACATGTGGCAGTCTGCTTCTATAAATATTTATATCCTTGAAAACCCTATGAAGGCTGTTCTATTTTGTCCTATAAGGTTACCATGAGTTAGAATTGACTCTACAGCAGTGGTTTATCTTTATGTTTTTGATAATCTATTATTAAAACTGATAATAGGTACTATTAAGGTTTCTATAGGTCTGGCACAGAGGAAAGTCCAGGTAGAAGGAAGAGGTGACACTGTGAGTTAGTGCATTGGGTGACACCAACCTTTGTGGTAAAACAGCCCTGTTAATTATGTGAGATTCTTCAGAATGCTAATATCAAACCACCACTCTCTCTTTGGTTTGCCTTACTTAGTTCTTCCAGTTGGGATTTTATCACTTGCTATCAAGAGCATACTACTGGAGTGATTCATGTAGTTCTGCTGTGGCTCTGTAGGATAAGCACTGAACTGCTAATCGTAAGGTCAGCAGTTCAAACCCACTAGTCACTCCTTGGAAGTTCCATATAGGGTCACTATGAATGGTAACCAACTTAATGGTACTTAACAACAACAACAGTAGTCATTCACAGCCTTAATATGTTTTACTAGGAATGATGAAATATTACTTCAAATGCACCTCTAACACAGCCAGAATGAAGTGCTGCTGGCTCATTTTCCTAAGCTGTGCCATGAATGAAGCTGGCTGTTTCAGTGACAACTGGTGGCCCTGGAAACACCTGATTCTCTTTGGGATTAAACTTTGACCTAATCAACAACAGTTTGGACACAGTAAAATACAGCACAAAGAATATTGAGCTGTAAGATGGAAGTCCCTGTTTTTTTCTATTCAACTCTTTATTTTAACTCCAGATGCATACCTTCAATGGAACTCAGCTTCTCCCATAAGTGTACAAAGATGCAAATTACAAGATGATTTCTAATAACCTTTCATGCCGTGCCGTCCTTTCTCCTGTAGATCAAAGTCATCCAGACGTTGCTTGGGCTAAATGTGACTAAATCCAGCAGATTTCACCCCATTTCTTTGAAAATAGCTTTTGCTTAGTAGAATTCAAATTCAATAATACCAAGTGATACACTTGACAAAATTAAAATTAAATGAACGACTTTTCTAAACAGTTGTCTGTCAAGGAGGATTCATTGCGGAATCTGACAAGGCATCAAAGGCAGAACCCAAGGGCTCCCTAGCCAGGTTCTCCAAGAGGCACCAAAGCCTGAGTTTTGATGATGTGTGAATGTCATCCTTATGAATGTTTTACAGAATTTTGTCATAAACCATGATTATGAAAAGCTACTAGATCCACAACTGCATGTTGTGTGCAGAACCGTCCATTTGGCTGCAATTCATAACAACCCTGTTTAGGGTTTCTAAAAAGCAGCTGGTAGGTTGGAATAGCCAACCTTGAAGTTAGCAGTCCTGTGCTTATTCTACAGTGCCCTGCCAGGACTTCTTACATCATATGTTATTCTTGTTAAGTGCCGGTTCCGACTCATATCAGCTGGTGAGTTTGAACTGCTGACCTTGAGGTTCAAACTGACCTTGCAGTTCAGGGTATTATCCCACAGCATCACACCAGGACTCCTTATATAATATGTTGTTGTTGTGAAGTGCTGTCAATTTGGTTCCGATCCATAGCGACCCTGTATAGGGTTTCTGAGGAACAGCTGGTAAACTTGAACCACTGACCTTGCAATTCAAATGGTTTTGCAGTCTGGTGCATTAACCCATAGCGCCACACCAGGATTCCTTATATAATATGTTGTTGTTAAGTGCCATCAAGTCAGGTCCAACCCATAGCGACCCTGTATAGGGTTTCCTAGGAGCAAATGGTGAGCTTGAATCATCAAACTTGCAGTTCAAACGGCTTTGCAGTCTGGTGCGTTAACCCATAGCACCACACCAGGACTCCAGGATAGGCATCTGTAAATTAGCTCTGGTGTCTCTGTAGGGTAAGCGTTAGACTGCTAGCCACAAGGTCAACAGTTTAAAACCACCAGCCACTTCGTGGGAGAAGGATGAGGTTGCCTGCTGCCATATAGAGTTATAGTCTCAGAAACCCTCTGGAGGGCTGCTAGGTGTCAGACTCGACTTGACAGCAGTGAGTGAGTGGGTGGTAGCTATGGATGAATGTTTGGGTCCTCAACCGTGGTATGTAAGACTTCATTGCCTTGATTCTGAGAAGATGGAAGCTTAAACAAATCATCATTCATATCCTCCCCTACCAAGACAACAAGAAATATGACAAGGAGACCATGCTCAGGTATGAGGGACTCTAAATGGGAGCAGAGAAAAACGCAGGGAACCGTAGGCAGGCAAGAATCAATGAGTCAACAAAGAATCACATACCCTAGGAAAATCACTTCTCTACTGACCCTGTGGCTATCAGAGCCAGGTGGAGCAGGCCACTGGCTGTTGTGAACTAGGGCAGTAGCCCCCCCTAAAAGGACTTGTTTCCCTATCACACCTCCTGCCTGTAAAAAAAGATGACATCCAAGCTTCTGCTCTAAAAACAAGGCAGATCTTTTGGGGAGCCATTTGGAGTGTGCCAGCACCTCTCCCACCCAGACGCTGTTGGCTCCAAGCCTGCTATGAATTGCTACAGAAAACCCCCTGCTCTCATAAACAACAGTCTAACAGCTTCCCTGTGCACTCCATAGCTCAGAACTTTGTAACCAACAGAACAGACCTCCCGGGGGTAAATTTGGGTTTGCCTGTTCCCATCTAATTGGTGCTGAGGACTACTGACTGAAGCTGCTGTAAACTAGTAAACAGCCTTCTTGAGAGGAGGATACACCACAGCTAACATACTCCAGGGGGTGCTCTGTTAACAACAAACTGACTTCCCTGAGGGTCCATTTGGAGTGTCCCACACAACCACTGCCACCTGCAAGCCTGCTATGAATTGCTACAAAAAGCCAGCTGGCAGTCAGTGTTCTGTCTCTGCTTCTCTGTGTTCTGCAATAGTTCTGACCTCTGAAGCCAACCTCCCTAGGGGTCAATTAGGGTAAGTCTGCCACCACTTCCAGCTGATGCTAAGGAATGCTGACTGAGGCTGTTGTGTGTTAGGAAGTATGAGTCTTGAGTAAGACTGCACAACACAGTCAACACAATACCAGATGGACTCTGGTAGCAACAAGGAAGACCTCCATCGGAATCTCGCCAGAGTGTGACACCTGGTAATTGCATCTACAAAAGTAATTGAAGCACAGAGAACCCTGACTTCGTTATCTAGTGCAGCTGTAATAGAAATACCACAAGGGATGGCTTTAACAAGCAAATTTATTTTCTCACAGTTTAGGAGGTTAGAGTATGAATTCATGGTGCGGGCTCTAAATAAAGTTGTTCTTTCTCTTTCAGTTCTGGGAAAAGGTCCTTGTCTTTTTAGCTCTCTCAGAGATCTCCAGGTGTCTGGGCATCAGTTTTCCCCTGCATATAGGAGGCTCTCAGCAGGGATACTGGTTCCAATGGATGTGCTCTGTTCTGGGCTCTTGTTTCTTGGTGGTACTGAGGCTGCTCTTTCTCTGCTTGAATCTCTCCTTTTTCTCTTGTAAGATAAAAGGTGGAATCCTGCCATGGCACCGTAGAATAAGCGGTTTGAACCACAAGGCCAGTAGTTCAAATTCATCAGCTGCTCCTCGGAAACCCTATTAGGGTTACTGTGAGTCAGAACTGACTTGATGGCACTTCACAACAACAACAGCAAGATGAAAGGTAATATAAGCCATACCCAGGAAAACTTCTCTTACATGGGATCAGTACTGTGACCTGAGCAAAGGTGTGGTATCCCAACCAAATCAGTTCCTGTACAACTGATTGACTGATTATATCAGATCACATAAAGAGAGAGAATTATACCACAACAAAACTACCATATTACATCATCACATAACTGTTAAACCACTGAGAATCATGACCCGGTCAAGTTGACACATATTTAGGGGAGACACAATTTAATCTGCAAAGCACAAGAGGATAAAACGAAAAGAATCTACATCAAGGCACATCATAGCAGTTGTTGTTTTTGTTAAATACCGTCAAATTGGTTCCAATCCATAGTGACCCTGTATAGAGTTTCTGAGGTGTGGCTGGTTAGCTTGAACTGCTGATCTTGTGGTTCATACCTACTTTGAGATCAAGTGCTTTTCCTACAGCGCCATACCAGGACTTCAATAAACACATTGTTGTTGTTGTTGTTGTTGTTGTTAGGTGCCATCAAGTCGGTACCAACCCATAGCGACCTTATGCACAGCACAACGAAACACTCCCCAATCCTGGGCCAACATCACTACTGGTGCCACTCTTGAGTCCATTGATGCTGCCACTTGCCCAATCCATCTCATTGGGGGTCTTCCTTTTTTCTCTGACCCTCCACCTTACAAAACATGGTATCCTTCTACAGAGACTGGTCCCTCCTGATAATATGTCCAAAGTGTGAGAGACGAAGTTTGGCCATCTTGCCCTCCAAGGAGCACTCTGGCTGCACTTCTTCTAAAACAGATCTATTGGTTCTTTTGGCAGCCCATGGCACCTTCAATACTCTCCTCCAACACCGTAACTCAAAAGCATCAATTCTTCTATGGTCTTCCTTATTCACTGTCCAGCTTTCGCATGCATATGAGGTTACTGAAAATACCATGGCTTGGGTCAGGAGCACCTTAGTCCTCAAGCTGACATCCTTGCACTTCAACACTTTAAAAAGGTCTTGTGCAGCTGATTTGCCGAATGCAATACATCGTTTGATTTCTTGACTGCTGCTTCCATGAGTGTTGATAGACCAATGGAATAGAACTGAGTCCAGAAATAGACCTACACATCTATGGTTAACTGATTTTTTACCAGGGTGCTAAGTCCATTCAATGGGAAAAGAAAAAATGTCTTCAAAAAATGGTACTGGGAAAAGCAGATTTCCACATACTGAAAAATGAAGCAGGATCCTTGTTTCACACTATACACCAAAACAAATTCAGAATGGATTAAGGACCTAAATATGCAAACTAAAGCCATACAATTCTTAGATGAACAGGCAGGGGCAATACTGGCAGGTCTAGCATTCAGTAAAGGACTAGCTAATATAATTATCGTACTATGAACAGCAAAAGACAAAACAAATAAATGGGTCTCATAAAAATTTTTAAATTTTGTTCATTAAATGATTTCAAAAAAAGAAAGAAAAGACAAGCTTCTGACTGGGAGAATAACCTCAGAAATCATATATCCGGAAAGAATCTTGTAATCAATAAAGGTATGAAACTTCAACAGGTTAATAACAAAATTACAACAAAATCAATCATAAAGTGATCCAAAAACTTGTATAGATATTTCACCAAATGGATGTTCAATTAGCCATCAAACATGTAAAAAGACACTCACAAACATTAGCCATCTGAGAGATGTGAATCAAAACCACAGTGAAATAACATTACACTCCCCCTAAGATGGCTAAGCTAAAAAGAAAATAACAAATGTTGGCTAGGATGTGGGGAAACTGGAACATTTATCCATTGCTGGTGGGGACACAAAATGGTACAGTTGCTGTTGAAAACAGTGTAGTCACTTCTCAAAAAAAAAACTAAAAATAGAACTATCTTATGGCCCAGCAATTCTGCTTGTAGATATACACCCCATAGACTTGAAAGCCAAGACTCAAAAATACACTTGTCCACCACTATTCACAATAGCCAAACGGTGGAAACAACTTAAAAACCCATCACCAGATGAATGGATAAACATAATATGTGGTGAATACATACAATAATATATTACTCAGCCAGTAGGAGACGTGAAGCCTTGATATATGCTACAGAATGAATGGAGATTGAAGACATGCTGAGTGAAATAAGTCAATCATAAAAGGACAGATAATGTATGTATGACTTTACTTATATAAAAAGACAAGAAAACGTAGATGTATAAAGACCAAAGTTTATTTGGTTACCAGCGTTTCAACAAACATATGGATTACTGGAAGCACTCACTCATCTTCATCAAGAAATTTGGAAGATAGCTATCTGGCCATCCATATTTGTGCCTATTCCAAATGAAAGTGATCCAACAGATTGTGGAAAATATGGAACAATATTAATATGACATGCAAATAAAATTTTGTTGAAGACATTTTTTTAATGATTGCAGCAGTATATCAACAGGGAACTGCCCAAAATTCAAGCCGGATTCAGAAGAGGACAAGGAATGAGGGATGACATTCCTGATGGATCTCAGCTGAAAACATAGAATACCAGTAAGATGTTTACTTGTGTTCTATTGACAATGAAAAGGCATTTGACTGTGTGGATCATTGTAAATTATGGATAACACCGAAGAGAATGGGAATTCCAGAACTCTTAATTGTGCTCATGTGAACCTGTACATAGCAGACCAAGAGGCAGTTGTTCAAACAGAACAAGGAATACTGCATGGTTTAAATTCAGGAAAGATGTGTGTTAAG
>NW_006408520.1:16228196-16241925 GCF_000296735.1 Chrysochloris asiatica
TTACACCAACAAACAACATCATGATAAACAGAAAAGACTGAAATGATTAAGTATTTTCTTTTACTTGGATCTGCAATCAATGCTTGTGAAAGCAGCAGTCAAGAAATCATATCAAATGCTATTTGCATTGGGTAAATTTGTTGCGAAAGACCTCATCAAAGTTTTAAAAACTAAAGATGCCATTTTGAAGACTAATATACACCTGACCCAAACCATGGTCTTTTCAATCATTTCATGTGCATGTGAAAACTGGAAAGTCAATACGGAAGACTGAAGAAGTAATGCCTTTGAAGCATGGTGTTGGCAAAGAATATTGAATATGCCATGAACTACCAGAATAAAGGAGTCCTGGTTTTGCACTGTGGGACAGCAAAACCATAAGGTTGGTGGTTCAAGCTCACCAGTCTATTCTCAGAAACCTTATACAGGGTCTCTATGGGTCAGAATCAAATTGATGGCACTTCACAACAACAAAACCAGAATAAAAACAAGACTATGTTGGAAGAAGAACAGCCAGATGCTCCTTAAAAATGAAGATGGTGATACTTAGTCTCGTGCTTTGTACATGTCATCAGGAAGAAGCATTTCCTGAAGAAGGACATCATGCTTGGTAAAGTAGAGGGTCAGCGAAAAAGACCCTCAACAAGATGGACTGACACAGTGGCTGCATCAACGACTTCAAATATTGCAACAATTAGACGAATGGCGCAAGAACAGGCAGTATTTCATTCTGTTGTGCAAAAGGTTGCTATAAGTCAGAGCTGACTTGATAGCAACAACAAGAATTACCTATATGGGATCAAATTGAGAGCAGCAACTAAAAAGATTAGATCTGAACCTTAGTGGGCAGTGAGGAATAATTCAGAAAGGAAGGGTAAGAATGATTATACAATTCTAAGAATGTAATTAATTTTACGAAATATAAATGTAGAAACACTTGAATTGCTGTATGTTTTGTTGTGCAAATTCTCAACAATAAAAGTCAATAAAATTTAAAAGATAATTGATTGCCTCAGATGTGATATGCAATATTTTAGAGAGGGAAAATAACTGGTCACGACAACAGATGAACAGAAGCAAATGAAGGAAATTGGTGTCTTATTTGGCATCAACAACCTTATTTCACAATAATAAATTATGTTCAAAAAATTATGGTAAAAGAAAATTTTCCCTGACAAACAAAAAAACCTAAAATACCAAGGGATGAAATAAAAGAATAAATAGATGGTATGAACATTGTCCCCAGAAACTATCTTAGCTAGTGTTCGTACTACAAGACTTGACTTAGGGAAGGAAAATCACCAAGTTCTGAAAGCGGTCATTTGGGTTTCTATTCTTACCTCAGAATAACTTCAAACATTCTGGCAATTGAAGTCAGATCTTCAAAGCTATGGAATGAGACTAAAATGTTTTGTCTTTCCTTCAGGACTATTGATTTCGAACTTTAATACCAAAATAGAATATATGATTACTTTTGTTTCCAAAATGATGATCTAAAATAAACCCCATATTAATAAATGATTAGTAATTATAAAAAAATATTTGTGTACTCAATCCAAGACAATCAATACACTTTTTACAAATTGCAAACTAAACTCTTTGACCAAAAATATCAAATTAGAAAAATGAAACATGGAATATTAGAAGATAATTATATTATTAAGTGTTTCTTCCAAATGCTCTGAGCATTTTTTTCCAACAAAAGTTGAATTGCTTAAATAGACTGACCTTAAATTGTAAGGTACTTAAGATAATATTTAATAATCTCATATGATTCTCTGGGGCAACCATTTATAAAATCAATAATAAATATGACTTGAATTTTTTGATAGATTTCTTACACTCATGAAATTATTCAGGGACACACATTTCCTTGTGTGTCCATTACTTTGGGTAACATTTTAATAAAAGGAAACCAAGGAAAGAACAAAACTGTCTTTACTGAATACTACAATGGGTACAGTATTAAATGTGCTCGCCAACAAATGTGGGAGCACAGAACCACAGATGTGAGCATAGGAATGTCTACCTGATTGCTTACACTGTGAAAAGCTGAACCAACATTACTTGCTTTGTTGGGGATGATGAGTATGCCTTCTGCAAGAGGAAAGCTTAGCTCTTAAAATCCATCAAAGTAAACCCTTGTCATCCCACTTCCAGATCCCCAGGCATTAGAGGACATCTTACCTATTCCCAGGTAGCGAAGGTCAATCACAGTGCTAGTTCCAACAGTAAATAGATGAGGGTGAGGACCAGGAGGAGATCGACTCTCTGTACGGCTCATCAGTAATTAGCAGTGGTGACTTCCAAGCTATTTAACAATGAATGCAATTTAAGCCTTGATATGGATTGAACTGTATCCCCTCAAAAAATAGGTTGAAGTCTTATCCTCTGTACTTGTGACTGTGACCTTGATTGGAAATTGAAGATGTTATCAGTTAACAAAAGGAGCTCTGGTAGCGTAATGGTTACGAATCGGGTTGCGACCCACAAGGTCAGCAGTTTGAAACTACCAGCTGTTCCACGGGAGAAAGATGAGGCTTTCTGCTCCCGTAAAGATTTACAGCCTCGGAAACCCTGTACAGGGTCACTTATGAGTCAGAACCGACTCCACGGCATATAACAACAACAACAACATCAGTTAACAAGAGGTCACACTGGAGTAGAGTAGGTCCTAACCTAGTATGAATTGTGTCTTTATAAAAGAGGAAAGGAGACCCAGAGGGAAGACAACCATGTGAAGACTAGAAGCCAAAGGAAGACAAAGGTTATCAGTTGTCATCAGAAGACAGGAAGAGAGTCTACCTCAGAGCCCTCAGCAGGAATCAGCATGGCTGAAACCCTGATTTTGAATTCCTAGCTAGCCTTCAGGGAATGAGATAATAAATTTCTGTTCTTAGAAACCACTCACCTTGTGGTACTTTGTGATAGCATCCCTAGGAACTAATACAGGTCTGACCAATCTAATGACAATGAAACCTAAGTACCTATACTGGCCGTAGCAGTGCATCCCAACTAAGTGTCAACCCCTAGAATTAGAACAACTAGTTTTGTGCAGCATTATGGCTTACATATGCTGTAAAATGGATTATTTCACTTAATCCTCAAAAATTCAGTTACCTTGGCATTCTTCTTCTTCTCAATTTATGGATGAGGAAATTGACTCATGCAGAGGTTAACTAATTTGTCCTAGGTCACACTCATCAGTGATGGAGGCTAGATGAAGTATGGTTGTCAAACATAATCAATTCATTTTATTCCATGGAATTAGTTCCCAGTACTAATAAGTATATAAACTCTCTCTCTCTCTCTTTTCTTTTATTGTGCTACCTAAATAAAAATCAGAAAATGAAAAGTGACAAATAAAAATATTGATCCAGTACTTGAGCTTCATATTATTCAGTTCATCTGTTAAAAGCAGATTCCATTAAATGAGTCTTTTCTTGATCAATTGAAATGTTAGTGACTAGCAAAAGAAATATGTGCATAAGACATGTTCAATATTATTTTTGTGAGGCTCTTCTTTACTGTTCTCAGCTTCTGCTAGATCAGCATGTTAATCTCTATTGAATAATATGAACCAAATAGCTAACTTCCTGGAGCAAATTTATCCCATGGATTTAATTTTAGTAAGCAAGGCATGAATCATTGAGTCTTTTATAGAAGGATTTTTTATAAAAATCCATTCATCCTGGTTAAATGAAACCAGTTGCTGATGAATTGGCTCTGAGTGTGTCAGAGTAAAACTGTGCTCTACAGAGTTTTTTAAGACTGACCTTTCTGAAGTCTTCCAAGGAGCCCCTAGGTGGAATCAAACCACTATACTTTTAGGCAGTAATCAAACTCTTAGTTATTTTTAGCCCCTACGGACAGTGGAAATCCACAACCCCAGGCTTATTATGAGAAAAACATCAGACATTTTCCAACTGAGGGACATGCTACATAACACCTGACCAATGTTCCTCAAAACTGAAACTCATCAAAAACAAGGAAGTCTAAGAAAATGTCAAAACCAAGTGGGATCTAAGGAAACATGTAATTATAATTAATGTAGCATCCTGCATAGGATTCTGTGACAGGAAAAGGACATCAGATAACAACTTTTTAAAGGAAATTATAATTAAGTATAAACTTTAATCAATTATAATGTATCAATCAATATTGGTTCATTAACTGTAACAAATGTGCCATCCAAATATAAGATGTTGGAGTCCTAGTGTGTTACTGTGGGTTAATGCACTGGACTGCAAAGTCGGTTTGAACCACAAGGTCATTGGTTCAAGCTCACCAGCCTCTCCTTAGGAAACCTATACAGGGTCACTATGGGTTGGAACCAACTCAACGGCACTTAACAACAACAGATATAAGATGTTAATAAAAGGGAAACTGGAGAAAGGTGTAGGAAAATCTCTGAGCTAACTTGACAATTTTATGTAAATCTAAAATTGCTCTAGAAAATAGTTTCCTTTTAAAATTGATTCATTTATCATTTCAGCATTTCAGTAGTTGACCATGTCATGTTGTTGGTTATCTCAAAATTTCTAATCAAACAGATATGAAGAGTAAGACTTGGCTTCCTTGGAGCCATATTTTCTTGTTCTGAGGAAGTTTATAGCCACAGCCTTCCCTCTCTATATACCTCTTACTTTCTTGTCACAGCTAATGTCATGTGAGAGAAGTTCAGAAAAACAGTCTCAACTCTATCTCCCCTTCACTTCACTACTCAAAACACTGCAGTCATGTGTTTATCCAACTATGAATCAAAGTTCAAACCCAGTGGATTCTTGTTGTTGTTGCTGCCATGTCTGTTCAACTCATAACAAGCCTGTATATAGGGTTTTCAAGGATCGACTGGTGAGTTTGAACTGTCAGCCACATGGTTAGCGGTCAAGTGCTTATCCTAAGCACCACACCGCAATTCCGTCTGCATTTTATTTAACCTAATGAAACTACTGAATGATACAGAAAGCATCAAAAGAAAACGGAAGAAATACACAGAATCACTACACCAAAAAGAAACGTTGATGTTCAATCATTTCACAAGAACCAATAGTACTGAAGGAAGAAGTTCAAGCTGAAGGTATTGGTGAAAACCAAGACTCCAGGGACTGATGGAATTCAGATGGAAATCTTTCAACAAACTGATGCAGTACCAGAGGTACTCACTCATCTATGCTAAGAAATTTGAGAGACAGGTACCTGGCAAACTGATTGGAAGAGGTCCATATTTGTGCCAATTCCAAAGAAAGGTGACGCAACAGAATGCGGAAATTATTGAGCAATATCATTATTACCACATGAAAGTAAAATTTTATTGAAGATAATTTAAAAACAATTGCAACAGCACATCACCAGTGAACCACCAGAAATTCAAGTTGGACTTGAAGACATGGAGTGAGGGATATCTTGCAGATGTCAGTCAGATGGTTCATGGATGAAAGCAGAGACTACCAGATAGATGTTTACTTGTACTTTATTGACTATGCAAACTCAATTTTTAACTGTGTGGATCATAACAAACTATGGATAACATTGCAAATAATGGGTATTTAAGAACACTTAATTGTGCTCATGGTGTGGCGCCATGGGTTAACGTGCCAGACTGTAAAGCCGTTTGAACTATAAGATCGTTAGTTTAAGCTCACTAGCTACTCCTTGGAAACCCTATTCAGGGTTGCTATGGGTCAGAATCGACTCGACAGCACTTAACAACAACAACAACAATTGTGCTCATAAGGAACCTGTACATAGACCAAGAGGCAGTTGTTAGAACAGAGTAAGTGAATACTGAATGATTTAAAGTCAGCAAACGTGTACACAAAGGCTGTATCTTTTCACACTACTCATTTAATCTGCATGCCTGGGAAAATAACCTGAGAAACTAGATTATAGGAAGAAGAATTTGTAATCAGGAGTGGAGGGAGACTCAATAGCAACATGCAATATGCAAATGATACAACCTTGCTTGCAGGAAGTGAAGAGAACTTAAAATACTTACTGATGAAAATCAATGACCACAGCCTTCAATATGGATTACACCTCAATGTAAAGAAAACAAAAATCCTCACAACTGGGCCAATAAATACCTTCACAATAAATGGAGAAAATATTGAAGTTGTCAAAGACTTCATTTTGCTTGGATCCCCTATCAACATTCATGGAAGCAGCAGTCAAGAAATCAAACAATTTATTGCATTAGGCAAATCTGCTGCAAAAGACCTCTTTAAAAGCAGAGATCGGTTTGAGGATTTTGGAGAAACTGACCCAAGCCCTGGTATTTTCAATCACTTCATATGCATGTGGAAGTTAGATAATGAATAAGGAAGACCAGAGAAGAACCAATACATTTGCATTAGAAAAGAATGATTAACATTCCATGGACTACCAGAAGAACAAACCAATCTATGTTGAAAGAAGTACAGGTAGACTGTTCCTTAGGAGCCAGGTTGGCAATACTTTGTCTCTCATACATCAGACATTATTTGAAAGGACCAGTCCCTGGAGAAGGGCATGATGCTTGGTAAAATGGAGAGTCAGTGAAAAACAGGAAGACCCCCAGCAAAATGGATTGGTACAGTGGCAGCAGTAATGGACTGATTTTGAGTTTAATTCTCCTTCATCCTTGTGAATCCAGAGGAAGCCGTACATGGCCTCCCTGCCATTTTTGCAATTGACCTAATGGCAATTTTAATGTCTGTCATTGATTGAATTGTGTCGCCCCAAAATATGTGTCAACTTGGCTGGGTCATGATTCTCAGTGGGTTGGCAGTTATCCAAGGATGTAATGTGGCAGTTATGTGATGATTCTTCATTGTGTTATCAGATGTAATCAACCAGTAAGAGGATCAAGGGTGGGCTGCAATATCCTAAATCTATCACAACCCTGATCCAATGTAAGGGAGTTTCCCAAGGATATGGTCTGCAACTTCTTTTATCTTGTTGTTGTTGTTGTTAAGTGTCGTCGAGTCGGTTCCGACCCATAACGACCCTGTACAGGGTTTCTGAGGTTGTAAATCTTTACGGGAGTAGAAAGCCTCATCTTTCTCCCACGGAGCAGCTGGTAGTTTCGAACCGCTGACCTTAAGGTTCGCAGCCCGATTCATAACCACTACGCTACCAGAGCTCCTTTTATCTTACAAGAGATAAAAGAAGATAGACGTGAACAGCAAAAGGTACAGAGGGGTGGAGTCGTCCTTTGGATCTGGAGTCCCTGCACTGTGAAACACCTAGATCCAAGTGAAGATTGATGCCAAGATACAGGGAGATCTTCAAGAATTGCTGTTTCTAAAGATGCTGAATGGAGGCAAGGGTCTTTCCCCAGTATGGACAAAAAGACAAAGCCTTCCCGTAGCACTGGCACTCTGAATTTGGACTTCCAGCCACCTGAACTTTGAAAGAATACATTTCTGTTAGTTAAAGCCATGCACTTGTGGTATTTCTGTTATAGCAACACTAGATAAATAAGATAGTTTCTTCTAACTCTGTTTATTGTATAGTGCCTGGAGTCTTAAAAGCTTATAAGCAACCATCTAAGGCACAAAAAATTCATCTCTGTTCACCTGGAACAAAAGAAGAAGAGGAGTCAGGAATAGGAGGAGGATATGGAATGTGTAGCTAATTGTCCAACCTCCATGAACAACTGCCTCCTTTGTCACAAGACCAGAAGAACTAGACGGTGTTCAGCAGCCATTGCTGAACATTTTGATTAAAGATGCCATAGAAGAAGTCTGGTCAAAGGAGGGGAAATGAAGAGCAGAATTTCAAATTTTCATAAACTCTAGACATTCTGGAGCCACAGAAGGTGGGTGAACCTCTGAAACTATAGCCATGAGATAATCCTTAAACCATATCTCCTAAAGTCTTCTTGAAATTGAAAAACAGTTTAGTAAAAATAGGGTTTGCCTTGAGCAATTTGGGATCAAAGTGACATCAGCTCAAGAGATTAGATAGTAACTTTAGGAGGCAATGAGTTTATGTTAATGAAAAAGAATGGCTTACAAAAGGAGGGTGAGAATGGTTTCAAAACTCAAAGAATGCATTCAGTATCACTGAATTGTGTATGTAGAAACTGTTGAATTGGTATGTGTTTTGCTGTGTATATTTTCAACAACTACAAAATTTTTATTTAAAAAAAAAAAAATTAAAAATCTACAACCTTAATGCCCAGTTGATGGCATGGCGGTGGTCAGCCATCTGGCTCACCAAGGTCATTGTGTCATCATCTATCCAACTGTGCAGATCCAGTCTTCTGTGGTAATACACTGGACTCGTAAAAAAAATTAGAATCGACATCTCTCCACTTGATGTGTGGAAGAGGACTGCCTCCAACACCCACATCACTGAGTTGTATTGGTACCTTCCATTCTTAGAAAACTATGGGAATTCCTTGCTATCATGACAGGTATGGACTCATCAATTGATTAAATTAAGATATGACCGTATGTGTGCCCTAAATTTGTAAAGTTTGCACTAATCATGCTGCTTATGTTCCCTCTATCTGACCCTAGTTATTGTTGCTAAGTGCTATCTAGTCAGTACCGACTCTTAGCGACCCTATGCACAACAGAACAAAACACCGCTCAATCCTGGGTCAACCTCACACTCATTGCTACATTTGAGCACATTGATACTGCCACTAAACCAGTCCATCTTGTCTGGGGGGTGGGTCTTCCTCTTTTTCTCTGGCCATCGACTCTACCTTCTCCAGTGACTGGTCCCTCCGGACAATATGTCCAAAGTATGAAGCCATCCTGGCTTCCAAGGAGCACTCTGGCTGTACTTCTTCCAACACAGATCTGTTTGTTCTTTTGGCAGTCCAGGATACTTTTAATATCACCAACACCATAACTCAAATGCATCAATTCTTCTATGGTCTTCCTTATCCACTATCCACTTTTGCATGCACATGAAGTTATTGAAAATACCATGGTTCGGGTCAGGTGCACCTTAGTCTGCAAACTGACATCTTTGCTCTTCAACACTTTAAAAAGGTCTTGTGCAGCAGATCTGCCCAGTGCAATACATTATTTGATTTTTTGACTGCTACTTCCATGAATATTGATGGTTGATCCTTAACCTGACCCTTAACATTGGTATACTTGAAGATTTTTACTCCTCTAGGTAATCCTATCCAATCTCCTAGTTTTCTTATCTCCTATGATCTGATACCTCCCATATCTATATTTACAGAAAATAATTCTGAACTCCAATCCATTATTTCTTTTAACTCCACTGGAGTCTCCTACAGAATGCTGATTGTTTGAAAATAGACTGTATTTCTTCAAGTCAAACGTCACCTATCTCAGTTCTCTAGTGCGGCTATAACAAGAATATAAAAACCAGAAATTTCACAAATAAAAATTCATTTTCTCATAGTTTAGGAAGCTAGAAGTTCAATTTTAAGGCATCAGCTCTAGAGGAAGTCTTTCTTTCTATGTAGACTCTGCAGGAAGGACCTTGTCTTTCAATATCTATGGACTTGGCATCCCTTGGAGATCTCCATTTGCGTTGGCAGCATTCTTCCCTGAGTCTAGGAGATTCACAACACAGAGATCTTGGATTCAAAGTAGATGCCACATTCTGGACTTTTCTTGGCAATAGTTGGTCTCTCTGATTTCTGCTCAGTTGTTTAATTTCTTATATATCTCATAGAGATAGACTTACAATACAGTCTAGAACCTAAATTGTATCCTGTAAATTGTATCCTGCCTCATTAATCTCTTGTCTTGTGTACCTTCGAAGTAGTTTCAATTCAGGGTGACCCTGTATAGGGTTTTTGAGCCTATAATTCTTTACAGAAGCAGAAAGCCTCATCTTTCTCCTATGGAGCATCAGCTGGATTAGAATTGTTGACCATGCTGTTAGCAGCCTAACATGTAACCACTATATGGTTACTCTCCTTTCATTAACCTGTTGTTTGTTAAGTGCTGTCGGTTGAGTCAGTTCAGACTCACAGCAACCCTCTCCAGGGTTTCCAAGGAGCAGCTGGTGTGTTTGAACCACTAACCTTGTGATCCAAACTGACCTTGCAGTCCAGTGCATTATCATGCATTGCCATACCACCTAAGCAATACTAATTAACAACATTGTTGTTGTTGTTGCTAAGTGCTGCTGAGTTCATTCTGACTTATAGAGACCCTGTTTGCGGTTTTTGAGGAGTGGCTGGTGGGTTTGAACCATCTAGTGCATATCCTACAGGGCCACACCAGGACTTTAATTAACATTATAAAGGTTAGGATTTATAACACATAGAATAATTGTATCAGATCACAAGATGTGGGATAATTGCATAATACTAAGAATCATGGCTTGCCAAGTTGACACATTCATATTTTGGAGGGTCACAATTAATATATGATGATGTTGTTGTTGTTGTTGTTAGGTGCCATCAAGTCAGTACCGTCTCATAGCGACCTTATGCATAGCAAAAGGAAACACTGCCTGATTCTGGGCCAACCTTACTACTGTTGCCACACTTGAGTCCATCAATGCTGCCACTTGGCCAATCCATTTCATTGGGGGTCTTCCTCTTTGTCTCTGACCCTCCACCTTACCAAACATGATATCCTTCTACAGAGACTGGTCCTTCCTAACAATACGTCTGAAGTATGAGACACAAAGTTTGGCCATCTTAGCCTCTAAGGAGCACTCTGGCTGCACTTCTTCCAACACAGATCTGTTGGTTCGTTCTATGGGCAGCCCATGGCACTTTTAGTATTCTCCTCCAACACCATAACTCAAAGGCATCAATTCTTCTACGGTCTTCCTTATTTACTGTCCAGCTTTCACATGCATATGAGGTTATTGAAAATACCATGGCTTGGGTCAGGTGCACCTTAGTCTGCAAGCTGACATCTTTGCTTTTCAACACTTTAAAAAGGTCTTGTGAAGAAGATTTGCCCAATGCAATACATCATTTGATTTCTTAACTGCTGCTTCCATGAGTGTTGATAGTTGATCCAAGAAGAATGAAGTCCTTGACAACTTTAATCTTTTCTCCATTGATAAGAATGTTGTTTATTGGTCCAGTGGTGAGGATTTTTGTTTTTTTACATTGAGATGTAATCCATATTGAAGGCTGTGCTCTTTGATCGTCATCAGAAAATATACCATCTACAAAAATAAAATTATTCTTCTAATCTTAATAATGGCACACACTGACAAAAATATAGGAGTCCTCTCATTTGCATCATTTCCAGGTGCTCATTACTTCTTGCTTGGGAATTGCAAGTTTCCTTACTTCTCACAGTTCCCCAAACATATTATGTGCTCTGATTGGAACAGACATCTTCTCATATCTTACATCCAGCCTTTTAAACTCCTCCAACAGGTTTTCTTCATTCCCCAAATCTGGATTAGAGACCTCATCCTGTACTTCCTTATCACAGTGCTCATTACACTGTGTAATAATGGTCTTGTTTATCTTACTGGCTAGACTCAGAGCTCCAGGACAGAGGGTGTGTCTGACTGCTCAATGCAGCTCCTTTTTCTAGCACAGGCTGGCATGTAGTCGGTATTTAATAATAGTTTAGTGAATAGATTAATGAATTTAAATGAATTTTTCTCTGCTTCCATTTAGTCTCCCCCTTTAGCCTATCCCAAACAATCCATTCCACCGTACACATGAATGTATAATAAATTATGCTACTCTAAGCTTAAAACTCATCATTGTTCCTCTTTGCTCACAGTACTATTTCTTAATGGTGTCCTAAGTTACACAGATCCAAGAAAGAAAAATAATGTTAATTATATTTTTTTCTTGCAAAATGTATTGAGAAAGAAGAAAGCTGGCCTTGATATCCAATAGCTGGCTCAGTCTTATCAGCTAGGCCTTCATGCTCTCCTGGTAAACACTTTCCCACATCAACATCAGAAAAGGCCATTCTGTGGCTGATAGATCAAGATAAAAACAAGGCCATTTATAATCTTGTCTGAACTCAAACAAAATGTGAATATTGTTTATGCCACAAAAGTGGCCCAATGCCATGCTAGACTTAGTCTAGTTTTCTCTCTTTCTAAATAAGGCTTATTAAGAGAACTCAATCATAGAATTATCCCTACTTCCTGAAACACCCAATATGGAGTAAAGTCCTCTCCCAAAAACTTAACACAAACCCTCTAATAAATCGTTTCTTTCTAATACCATTCTTACTGAGATGCCTCACAGTGATTCACAGTGTGCACTCTTCATTGTTCTTACAAATACTAAACCCAACTTGTTTAGTCACAGGTATGTTCCCCCCTGGTCTTCAGCTAAAACGCTTTGATGATATTGTTCCATATATATATGCAAGTAAAGTACTAAACACATTTCTAATATTTCTGTGTGATGGAAATTATTATTTTAACTTCATATGGTGATCTAATCATATCACTTCACTTTTTTAGGTACATTCTGGGTGCATTCAAGAATGACAGTGTGGAAGATGGTATACTAGGCAGACACACTATAACAAAGATACAGGATACCAAATGAAACAGACACAGATAATAATCCTGGAACCCTGAGCTTCAGAGGGAAGGTTAGAGAAGTGGATTGAGTGTTTACTGTGAGGAGAAGCTAAGCAGAGGAGGCAAAAGAAGGAGAATGGTTGGTGAATGGAATGCTGGCTAGATGTGGTGTGGCCATCTTGAGTTTTTGTGAGCAACTTTTGAAGACAGACAGATGTCTGGTGGCACAGATTCACACAAGCAATGGAAAAGGTGCATTACTCCTTTTTCCTTTTTCCTCCACTCCCATAGAGACCAAAGGTATGGCCAGTCCCAGTCCAGGCCCTGCTGTCTGGTAGTTCAGAACCTCACAGTTGTCAGACAAACTATAGTGAGGCAGGGGCCGGATGGAATCAGGTGGACTCTGTTCCAGGCACACAGAACCTGCAGATCCCCAGTATCAGACTAGCAGAAACACTCAGAATCAGCCACCCTGCCCCAGCTGACTTCTGGAATTGACACGGAAAGCAGCAACATTAATGGCTTTCATGAACTACTTCCAGATTGGGTGTTCTGAGCATAGACAAACACCAAGGCCTGTAGTAACTCCATCTAGGACTGGGAAGTTGATGACACATCCTTCCCCTACCACTTTGTGAGCTCCTTGGCTGACAGTAGATCCCCAGAGTATTCCCTTCTCTGGGTCCAACAACTGCATTGATTTTTTTTTTTTTTTTTCTCCTTTTATGGCTTCATTGTTTTGTTTATGTTTATTCTCCTTCTTTCTCTCTTTCCGTTTCATTGACTTTTATCCTTTCTAGCTCCATTTTCTTTTCTTCTTCTTTATTTGCTGCTTATGATACACCCACCCCTGCTTCTTCCTCTTTTCTACCTCTTGATTTTTATTTACTACTCTTGTCACCACTCGTCTGTTTGTCACACTGTGATGGCTTGTGTGTTACTGCTATTCTGAAAGCTATAACATGGGTATTTTAAATGCCAGCACAGTCACTCACGGTGGACAGGTTTCAGTTGAGCTTCCAGACAAAGACAGACTAATAAGGAAAGACAGACTACTTATGAATATTTAGTCACTGAAAACCTTATGAACAGCAGTGGAACACTGTCAGCACCAGATTACTGAATATTGAAACATGGTGAACAATGTTGTTAGATTTAGTGCCAGAAGATGAGATCCTCAGGTTGGAAGGCACTCAAAATACTACTGAGGAAGACCAGTCTCCTGATGATACAAATGGAATAAAGCCTTTGGGACCTTCATTTGCTGATGGGACACAAC
>NW_006408520.1:16242875-16244758 GCF_000296735.1 Chrysochloris asiatica
GACCCAACAGAATGCAGAAAACATGGGATAATATCACATGAAAGTATAATTTTGCTGAAAATAATTTAAAGACAATTACAGCAGTACATTGATAGAGAAATGCTAGAAATTCAAGCTGGTTTTAAAAGAGGGCATAGAGCTAGGTATATCATTGCTGATGTCAAAGTAATCTTGACTTAAAGCAGAGAATACCAGAGAGATGTTTACTTGTGCTTTATTGACTATGCTTTCCATTGTGTGGACCATAACAAACTATGGATAACATTGTGAAGAATGAGTATATCAGAACACTGAATTGTGTTCACAAGGAGCCTATACATAAATCAAGAGAAATTTGTTTGAATGAAATAAGGGGATATTGAATGGCTTAAAATCAGGAAAGGTGTGCACCAGGGTTGTATACTTTCACCATAATTATTCAATCTGTATGCTAAGCAAACTATAGTTTAAGTTTGAAGAAGAAGAAGAATATGTCATCAGGATTGAAGGAAAACTCATTAACAACCTACAATATGCAGATAATACAACTTTGCTTGCTGAAAGTGAAGAGGACTTCAAATACTTACTGATGAAGATCAAAGACCACAACTTTAAATATGGGTTGCATCTCAGTATAAAGAAAACAAAAATCCTCCCAACTGGACCAATAAATAACATCATGATAAATGGAGAAAAGATTGAAATTGTCAAAGACTTCATTTTGCTTGGAGCCACAAATAACACGAATGGAAACATCAATCAAGAAATCAAACTACGCATTGCATTAGGCAAAATCTGCTATACAAGACCTCTTTAAAGTGTTCTAGAGCAATGATGTCAGGTTGAGGACTAAGGTTCACCTGACCCAAGTCATAGTATTTCAGTAGTCTCATATGCATGTGAAAGGTAAACAATGAATAAGGAAGACTAGAGAAGAATCGATGCATTTTAATTGTGGTGTCAGTGAAGAACCTTTAAAGTATCATGGACTGCCAAAAGAACAAACAAATCTGTGTTTTCAGCAGTACACTCAGGAGGCTCTTTAGAAACCAAGATAGTAGACATCTCTCATACTTTGGATATGTTATCAGGAGGGACTTGTCCCTAGAAAAGGTTATCATGCTTGGTCAAGTGGAAGGTTGGCGATAAAAAGGAAGACCTCTAACTAGATGATCTGGCACAATGATAGCAGTAAAGAGCTCAAATGTCAACAACAATTGTGAGGATGATGCAAGACCAGGCAGTGTCTAATTCTGCTGTGCATAGGGTTGCTATGAGTCGGAACCAACTTGGTGACATCTAACAACAGCCACAACATCTCCAGATCCAGTAATCATCCCTAAACTGCTTATATAATTGCAATGCTAAACAATTTTCTTTATCAAAGTTTAGGTAATGATGGCAAAACGTTCATAGAAAAGGTGAAATTAGGGGAACATAAAAAATTTCTTCATGGTCATTTCAATGTGATTAGACCAAGGATCACTTTTAATTTTAGTACATATGTTTTATTTCTATGCCAAAAAAACAACTAACATTTAAAATGCATTGTGTAGTTTAAGACTCCATGTCAAAAGATGTTTGTAGTTGACTTGTAATTTGAGCAATGAATGACAAACTTCTATGAATATGAAAATATATACTCAGAATATTTTGAAAGTGTTTAGATAAGAACTCCTAATTTCCCCTCCACTTCACCCTTTAACCACCATTCATCTGTCAGTTTGTCATACTGTGGTTGCTTGTGAGTTGCTGTGCTTCTGAAAACTATGCCACCGGTATTTTAAATACCAGTCAGTTCACCCTTGGTGGACAGGTTTCAGATGAGCTTCCAGATGAAGACAGACTAGGAAGAAGGAGTGACAAACTACTTCCGAATATTTAGTCACTGAAAACCTTATGAA
>NW_006408520.1:16245948-16246997 GCF_000296735.1 Chrysochloris asiatica
CACTGAAACTTGCTCTCCAGCATAGAGATGCTAAAGCAACTGGAAGAAATGAGGAGGTCCAGGAGCTGAACAGAAAATTTCAAAGATCAGCTTGAGAAGCTAAAGCCAAATATTACAACAAAATGTGCAAAGATCTGGAGTCAGAAAACCAAAAAGGAAGAACATGCTCAGCATTTCTCAAACTGGGGGAACTGAATCAAAATTCAAGCCTCAACTTTTGCTATTGAAAGATTCTCTGGGCAAATTTTTGAATGATGCAGCAAGCATTAAGAGAAGATGGAAGGAATAGAGAGAGTCACTGTATCAGAAGGAAATGGTTCATGTTCAACCGTTTAAGAGGTAGAATATGATCAAGAGTCAATGATACTTAGGGAGGCAGTCCAAGGTGCATTGAAGGAATTGGCAATGAACAAGGCACCAGGAATTGATGCAATTAAAATGGAAATTTTTCAAGAAAGTGAGGTGGCAGAGGAGGCACTCAATCATTTCTGCCAAGAGATTTGGGAAGACAATTATCTGGCCGACTGATTGTAAGAGATCCATAGTAGTGCTCATTCCAAAGAAAGGTGACCCAAGGGAATGCGGAAATCATTAGACAATCTCTTTGATATCCCATGTGAGTAAAATTTTACTAAATACAGAAACAGCTGCAAGCATAAATTGAAAGAGAACTTCCAGAGACTCAAGCTGGATTCAGAAGAGGCCGTAGAATGAGGGATATCGTTGCTGATGTCTGATGGGTCTTGACTGAAAGCAGAGAATACCAGTAAGATGTTAACCTGTGCTTTATTGACTATGCAAAGGCTTTCAATTGTGTGGATCATAACAAGCTACGGACAACATTGCTAAGTATGAATATTCCGGAACACTTAATTGTGCTCATGAGGAATCTATCTGTACCTGGACCAAGACACAGTTGTTCGAACAGAACATGGGAACACTGAATGGTTTGAAATTAAGAAAGGTGTGCGACAAGGTTGTATTCTTTCACCATACTTATTCAACCTGTATGCTGAGCAAATGAACTGAGAAGCTGGGTTCTATGAAGA
>NW_006408520.1:16247097-16270436 GCF_000296735.1 Chrysochloris asiatica
TTGCTTGCTTAAAGTGAAGAGGACTTAAAATATTTATTGATGAAGATCAAAGAACACAGCCTTCGGTATGGATTACATCTCAATGTAAAGAAAATGAAAATACTCACCACTGGACCAATAAACAATATTCTTATCAACGGAGAAAAGATTGAAGTTGTCAAGGACTTCATTCTTCTTGGATCAACTATCAACACTTACGGAAGCAGCAGTCGAGAGATCAAACGACGTGTTGCATTAGGCAAATCTTTTTTAAAAGGACCTTTTTAAAGTGTTGAAGAACAAAGATGTCAGCTTGAGGACTAAGGTGTGCCTGACCCAAGCAAGCAAGCAGGTATTTTCAATAACCTCATATGCATGTGAAAGCTGGACAATGAACAAGGAAGACTGTAGAAGAATTGATGCCTATGAGTTATGGTGTTGGAGGAGAATATTGAAAGTGCCATGGGGTGCCAAAAGAAACAATAGATCCGTTTTGGAAGAGGTACAGCCAGAATGCTCCTTAGAGGCCAAGATGACCAAACTTCATCTTTCATACTTTGGACATATTGTCCGGAGGGAGCAGTTGCTGGAGAAGGATATCATGGTGGGTAAGGTGGATAGTCAGAGGAAAAGAGGAAGAGCCCCAATGAGATGGATTGGCCAAGTGGCAGCATCGATCAACTCAAGCGTGGCAACAATAGTGAGGTTGGCCCAGGATCGGGCAGTGTTTCATTCTGCTGTGCATAATGTCGCTATGGGTCAGTCCCGACTCGATGGCACCTAACAACAACAACAACAAAGGAGCAAAACCAGTAAAGTGCATATAAATTATACATGAATGTTATTAAGTGTTATTGAATTGGCTCTGACTCATAGAGACTCTGTACAGGTTATCCAAGGAGTGACTGGTGAGTTTGAACCGCTATCATTGTGGTCAACAGTCCAGTGTTTATCCTACAGTGCCACACCATGAAATTTATTTCCAGGAAATGGCTCACACAATTATGAAGGCTGCAAGTCCCAAATTGTAGGTTAGGCAGCAGACCATAGACCTAAGTCCAAAAATCTGCAGTTCCGGTAGCAGGAAGCAGGGAGGGTTGAGAAACAGACCTCTTCATCTATATGCTGAAGGCAGAACATACTCCTCAGGAAACGCCCCTCTCAACTGATGGAAACAAATCACAAATGGAAGGTGATTATACAGTATCTGCCAAACCACTGTGAATCATAGCCTAGCCAAGTTTACATATAACATTAACCATCACAACAAGGTTGAATGAATTTCCAAAGTTTCTGCAGATTGAGTTTAGCTTAGGAAATATAAACATTTGGACTGATCCAGGATAAAGATATTTAAGAGTTGAAGCTATGGTTAGAGAGTCATAAAAGAGATGGGCTATGAGTGTAGACTTCTGGCTTCATTATTATTTTTATAATTTAAACAACCAGCTTTGGTCCCTTTAAAAAAATATTTGTTCGAAGTTAAGAAAATTTGCATTTTAGAGTAGTCATTTTGAAAGACAGAAAACTATAAAGTACTGGTATATCTATAGTATTTTTCTTTAAAACATAAAATTACAATACTAGTAAGAAATCTACATTTTCCTAAGAGAGCAATGCAGATTTCCATCTTGCATTATTTTCCTTCATGATACAGTGTTTTAGAATGTCAATCTACTGAATGTAAAACTCTGGAATGGATAATTCTATCACCAGTCAACTAAAGATCAAAGAAGTCACAAGAAACAAATAAATGTACCATTCCATCAAGTCACAAAAACATAAACAGAATAGTTCCCTCATTCCAATTCGTCCTGCTCTTGACTCTCCACAAAGTACACCAAATAACCCCAGCAACTTATGTTTAAGTTGGCTATGAACACAAAAATCTTCTGGAAAAATCCCCATTACTCAATTCTGAGTTAACCAAGGTGATTGACCTTCTAGTGGCAGATTAGTTTCTCAAGATAACTGGAGGACCAGATTTTTTTGTTTTGGTAAGGAAGGAATAAGTCATTTATTATCTACATTTTCATTAGTCATCTATTTTTCTCACTGATGATTATACTTTTTTTGTGTGTGGGAAACAAAGAAAACACATTCCACATTTGGAGTTCATGACCAAGATATTTACATTTTCAAAAGGTTAACACTAGGAAGCATATTTTAAGAAATCAACTTGGCTTCAAGTATAGTGGGAAACTACATCATTAAAACTTTATCTCTTTTGCCCTAAGAATGTTGAAGCACTCAGCAAATAGAATACTCAGCCTTTTGGGCAAGGTTCATCGATTGCAAGTGATACCATCTCCTCTTGAAAGTGAGGAAGACAGCATCATAAACAAATGGCCTCACTCAAGGGCATACAGTGATAATTGAAATTAGGATATAAGTCTACTTTGGGGGCCACTCCCAACAACTTATACAACTGAAATCAATATTCTGGAATTGCTATGTGACAGGAATTGTGCTTATGGCTAGTTCAATATACTATCCTGGAATTCTATCAGTAGAAATCAGAATGATGGAATTTGAGAGAAAAAAAGGATCTAAGATTCACCTATTTCTACCCCTTAACTTTTGAGTCCTGCTGTGGCACTGCAGGATAGCCAAGGAACTGTTAACCACAAGGTTGACACTTCAAATCCACCAGCTGCTCCTTAGAAACCATATACAGGGTTGCTATGAGCTGGAACCAGCTCAATGGCACTTAACAACAACAACACAGCCTCTTACTTTACAGATAAAGATGCAAATTCCAGAGGTGAAAGCACTTACCTAAGATGGGCATTAATTACCCATGGAGCCAGGTTTCTAGAGTCCAGATGAAGTTTTTCCACCACAAGTTTTAGGGTACATGGGCTGCCATAGTAATGAACATAAACTAGATAGTTTAAAACAACAGAGATTTTATTCCTTTTCACTTGCTATGCATTGGAATCAATTCAACAGTTGTGGGTGGGAGCATAAGCATCTGAGATCAAGATGTTAGTCAAGCCATGAGCTCTCACTGAAGACTCCAGGAGAATCTGTTCATTGCGTTTCTCTTAGCTTCTGGTGTTGCTGACAATTCTCAGTGTTAGTTGACTTTGGAGACATGTCATTCAAATCTTTGCCTCGGTCTTCACATAGCTATCTTCCCTTTGTGACAATATCTTCTTTTCTTTTTATAGGGACTACCAGTTTTGGTGTGACATGGTAGGATAAGCACTGGAACTCAAAGTCAGTTTGAACCACAAGATCTGCAGTTCAAACCCACCAGTTGCTCCTTGGAAACCCTATACAGGGTCGTTATGAGTCGGAACTGACTTGACAACACTTAGCAACAATAAAACCCAGAGAAGACCAGAAAGATGTTTACTAGTGCTTTATTAACTATGCAAAGGCTTTTGACTACGTGGATCATAACAAGTTATGGCTAACATTGGAGAATGAGTATTCCAGAACTTTTCATTTTACTCATATACAACCTGTATGTAGACCAAGAGTCAGTCATTCGAACAGAAAAAGGGAATACTGGATGGTTTAAAATTAGGAAAGGCGTACGCCATATTATTCAAACTGTATGCTAAACAAATAATCTGAGAAATTGGATTATATGATGAAGAACTTGGCATCAGGTTTGGAGGAAGACTCAATAACAACCTGTGATAAGCAGATGATACAACCTTGTTTGCTGGAAGCAAAGAGGACTTAACATACTGATGAAGATCAAAGACCACAGCCTTCAGTATGGGTTGCATCTCAATGCAAAGAAAACAAAAATCCTCACCACTGGACCAATAAATAACATCATGATAAATGGAAAAAAGATGGAAGTTATCAAAGACTTCATTTTGCTTGGATCCACCATCAACATTCATGGAAGCAGCCGTCAAGAAATCAAATGACGTATTGCATTAGGCAAATCTGCTGCACAAGACTTCTTTAAAGTGTTCAAGAACAAAAGTATCAGTTTGAAGACTAAGGTGCGCCTGACCCAAGCCATGGTATTTTCAATAACTTCATATGCATGCAAACGTGGGACAATGAATAAAGAAGACCATAGAAGAATTCATGCATTTGAGTTAATGGTGTTGGAGAAGAATATTTAAAACGTTATGGATTGCCAGAAGAGCAAACAAGTTTGTGTTGGAATAAGTACAACTAGAATGCTCCTTAGAAGCCAAGATGGCTTAATACTTTGGCTATATTAACAATCCCAGGAGAAGGACATCATGCTTGGTAAAGTGGAGGGTCAACGAAAAAGAGGAAGATCCCCAGTGAGATGGATTGGCACAGTGGCAGCAGCAATGGGCTCAAGTGTAAAAACAATGAATGAGATTGGTGCAGGACCAGGCAGTGTTTCATTCTGTTATACAGAAGATTGTTATGAGTCTGAACTGACTCAACGGCATGTAACAACAATACCAAAGCTATTCTAATATGACTTAAGTAATAACTAATGATTTAACTAATGACTTCCATTACTTGCCTGTCAGTTTTTTGTACAATGCTGACTTGAATGTACCTACATTTGCTGATATGAATCAAAATGAGAAGAAATAACTAATAACATCTTCAAATATCTTATTTGCAAACATGGTCACATTCACAGATAGCATTTCAACATACCTTTTTTTGTGATCATAATTTAACCTGTAACAGCATGCCACTCAAAAATATACAAATCTGAGCCAGAGTCTGAAGAGGGCTGGGCTTCCACTACTTTTGTACTTGCCACAGCCGGTAAGGTGAGATTAACTTTTTTGACCGTGAGTTGGAATCACCTTGATGGCACCCAATAACAAGCTGAAAGAAGAGATTGCAGCTCAGCTATGATTGTATACACTTATTCAGGACAGGAAGTTCTGAGATGCAACTGTCAATCAAGAATGAGGTTGGTTATCCTGATAGTCTAGAAACAATTTGACAATCTAGCACGTGCTCAATAAATGTCAAAGACTCTAATGAGCTTATTTATTTTAATTCTGGCTAAAAGTTCACTTGATTTTGTGTTTTATTTTTATTGGGGAAAAAAATTAACCAAATCCCTTAACATTTGGTCTTGAAGACTAACAGGATACAGATCAGTAAGAATGGAAAGGGTCTCAAGCTAGAGAAACAGCAATTGCAAAGGATGGGAGTTGGATGGGCATGTGGCAGACAGTGGCACTCTCTTGGTAGAATTCTCATGTGGCAGGTGAGAATAGATAGGGTAGCGTTAAGTTGTCCAAACTTGAGAGCAGAGAACCAATGGAAGTTTCCTAGTAGGGCTATGACAAAATAAAAGCAGTGTTTTTCCAATGATGAGCTTATTTGATGGATGGGCAGGGGGAGAGAATGGAGTCACAGAGGCCAATTATGATGCTGTAGGTAGTTCAAGATGAACATTTTTAAGAGTGCCTCTCCATTTCATTTCAAAACAATTCACAAACTGAAACTCAAAACACCACCATCATTAAAGCCCCTGCTCCTGCTTCGGGATGCAGAGTTTCTTCTCCCCATTTTGAACATTTGCACCTCCTCTCATTTTCCCAAAGACAACCGAAGGAGCCAATCCTATCATTGTTCTGCAGTTCTGCCCCCCCCACAGTGGCCTCCAGGTCATGGGCTTTTGTTAGCTGCTGCTGTCAGGTCCTCGAACTCATGGCTACCCCACACACAACAGAATAAAATGATGTTCCATCCTGTGCCATTTCCATGATCAGCTGAGACTTAGAACACTCTGATTCGTAGAATATTCATTAGCTGATTTTCAGAAGTTGGTTGCCCAGCCTTTTATTATATTTGGTGTTAGTCTGGCAGTTCAGCTGAAATCTGTTCAGTATGTTTGTTGTTGTTGTTAAGTGCCGTCGAGTCATTTCTGACTCATAGCGACCCTGTGTAGGGTTTCTAAGGAACAGCTGGTGGGTTTGAACTGCTGACCTTGTGGTTAGAAGCCCACTGCTGATCCTACAGTATCTCCTTGTTGTTGTTAGGTGCCATCGAGTCGGTACTGACTCATAGCGACCTTATGCACAGCAGAACGAAACACTGCCTGATCCTGGGCCAGCCTCACTACTGTTGCCACGCTTGAGTCCATTGATGCTGTCACTTGGCCAATCCATCTCATTGGGGGTCTTCCTCTTTTTCTTCTGCCACCTAACCAAACATGATATCCTTCTTCAGTAACTAGTCCCTCCTGACAATATGTCCAAAGTATGAGATGAAGTTTGGCCATCTTGGCTTCTAAGGAGCACTCTGGCTGCACTTCTTCCAAAATGGATCTATTGGTCTTTTGGCAGCCCACGGCACTTTCAATATTCTCCTCCAACACCATAACTCAAAAGCATCAATTATTCTACAGTCTTCCTTATTACAGTCCAGCATTCACATGCATATGAGGATATTGAAATACTATGAAATATGAAATACTATGGCTTGGGTCAGAGGCACCTTAGTCCTCAAGCTGACATCTTTGCTCTTCCACACTTTAAAAGTCTTCTGCAGCAGATTTGCCTAATGCAATACGTCGTTTGATTTCTTGACTGCTGCTTCCATGAGTGTTGATAGTTGTTGATCGAAGAAGAATGAAGTCCTTGACGACTTCAATCTTTTCTCTGTTGATAAGAATATTGTTTATTGGTCCAGTGGTGAGGATTTTCATTTTCTTTACATTGAGATGTAATCCATACCGAAGGCTCTGCTTTTTGATCTTCATCAGTAAATGTTTTAAGTCCTCTTCACTTTCAGCAAGCAAGGTCATATCATTTGCATATTGCAGGTTGTTAATGAGTCTTCCTCCAATCCTGATGCCACGTTTTTCTTCATAGAACCCAGCTTCTCAGTTCATTTGCTCAGCATACAGGTTGAATACGTATGGTGAAAGAATACAAGCTATTGCACACTTTTCTTAATTTTAAACCATTCAGTGTTCCCATGTTCTGTTCGAACAACTGCCTCTTGGTCCAGTACAGATTCCTCATGAGCACAATTAAGTGTTCTGGAAAACTCATACTTCACAATGTTGTCCATAGCTTGTCATGATCCACACAATTGAAAGCCTTTGCATAGTCAATAAAGCACAGGTAAACATCTTTCTGGTATTCTCTGCTTTCAGCCAAGATCCATCAGACATCAGAAAGGATATCCCTCATTTTACGGCCTTTTCTGAATCCAGCTTGAATCTCTGGAAGTTCTTTGTCAGTGTATGCTTGCAGCCATTTCAGTATTTCCTTTAGGTAAAACTTTACTCACACAGGATATCAAAGATATTGTCCGATGATTTCTGCATTCTGTTGGGTCACCTCTCTTTGGAATGGGCACAAATATGGATCTCTCCAATCAGTTGGCCAGATACTTGACTTCCAAATTTCTAGGCACAGATGATCAAGTGCCTCCTGTGGTTTTGAAACTTCTTTCTTGTCTTCTTAATGAGTTTTTACTTTCTTCATGTATGATGTTCTTGATGTCATCCCACAACTCTTCTGGTCTTCAGTCTTTAGTGTTTAATGTATCAAATCTGTTCTTCAGATGAACCCTAAATTTAGGTGGGATATATTCAAGGTCATAATTTGGCTCTCATGGACTTGTTTTCATTTTCTTCAGCTTCAGTTAGAATTTGCATATGAGTAATTGATGGTCTGTTCTACAATCTGCCCCTGGCCTTGTTTTGAATGATGATATGGAGCTTTTCCACCATCTCTTTCTGCAGATGTAGTCGATTTCTGTGTATTCCATCTGGTGAGGTCCATGTGTATAGTCGTCTCTTATGCTGTCTAAAGAAGGTATTTGAAATGAACAAATCATTGGTTTTGCAGAATTCTATCATGCATTCTCCAGCATCATTTCTATAACAAAGGCCAAAATTTCCAACTACTGATCTTTCCTCTTTGCTCCCAACCTTTGCATTTCAATCACCAGTAATGATCAAGATATCTTGATTGCATGTTTAATCAATTTCAGATTGAAGAAGTTGGTAGAATTCTTTATTTCATCCTCACTGGCTTTAGTGGTTGGTGCATAAATTTGAAAAATAGTGGTATTAACTGGGCTTCCCTGTAGTGCATGGATATTATTTTATCATAGATATCTTTGTACCTTATGACTGATCTGGATATGTTCTTTTTGACAATGAATGCAACACCATTCCTCTTTAATTTGTCATTTCTTGCATAGTAAACCATGTAGTCATCAGATTCAAAATGGTCAATACCAGTCCATTTCAGCTCATTAATGCCTAAGATATCGATGTTTATGCGTTCCATTTTAGACAACTTCCAATTTTCCCAGATTCATGCTTCATACATTCTGTGTTCCGATTTTCAATGGATGTTTACAGCTGTTTCTCTTCATTTTGAGCTGTGTCCCATCAGCAAATGAAGGTCCCGCGGACTTTTCTCCCACGGGCTTTATTCCATTCACGTCATCATGGTCAACTCTACTCTGAAGAGGCAGCTCATCCTCAGTTGCCTTTTGAGGACCTCATTTTCTAGCACTATATCTGACAGTGTTTCTCTGCTCTTCATAAGGTTTTCAGTGACTAAATTTTTGGAAGTATTTTGTCATTCCTTCTTCCTATTCTGTCTTCGTCTGGAAGCTCTTCTGAAACCTGCCCACCATGGGTGACCCTGCTGGTATTTAAAACACCGGAGGCAAAGCTTTCAGAAGCACAGCAACTCACAAGCCACCACAGTACAACAAACTAACAGATGAGTGTCTTAGCAAAACACAAATCTCTACTGACAGCCAGGCAGTGGCTGCACAGGAGGCGCACTTGCCAAGAACTTCATGTGGACAGTGAGAACCCTACCATTGAACCTTTGGACCTCTTACCCTCATTGTTACTTAAGCCTTAACTTGATAAGGCAGTGCTGACACCATGGGGAGGAATGAGTCACTGTGAGGGAGCCAAGGGTCAATAGCTGATTGGAAACATGGAATAGTCAGATAGGAGGTGTCCAGGTACGACTGTAGGTCAGAAGTCAGAAAAGCAATGAACATCAAACCAATGAGGCATGTTAAGATATTTTCCTTCCCTCAGAGTGAATTCTGCACATTATTGCCATTTTGTTATAACCCTGTCCAGAATTCCACTCTTCTAAATACTAAAACTTTCTCTTTCCTCTTGTATTATAAAATACCTCAGACCCTGCCTTCCTCTTCTCCTGCTCAGCCACAGGGGCTGCTGCCGCCAGCCTGCTCACTGACCTCCAGCTCAGTTTGCCATTCTCCACATTCTGACACCATAACCTGTGACATGTCACCTCTCAGTTCTATTCGAGAAGTATGTTCAGTTAGTCAAAGCCCTTTTGTCACCCCACCCCCTGCAATATTTATCAGATCTAGTTTTTTTTTTATTTATTTTTCCTGTTTCAGACTCCACCACTTTGCAGTCCCTTGGCTGATTTCTCTACCACTAACCTATCTCTGTAATCCCCTTCATTGAATTTAACATTGAAAATCTCCCTTTGATATCATTTTAATCCCATTACTAAGTCCTCAAAGCTATCCTTGCTCCAGTCTAAGTGCCTTGTTTCAAATGAAAGTTCTTGCTAATAGGATGGGAATTGGAAGCCGCTTCAGAGAAACTTCAAACATTATTTTACAGATAACAAAACTAAGACTTAAAGAAATTAAGAGGCTTCTTCCCAGTTACCTCAGGCTTTTAGGCACTTCACTCTTTCCAAATTGCACATTTCCAATTTCCCATTGAAGCAAAATTCTACCCTCTGGTGCTTCACGCATTCATACATCCTCTAAATCTACAACTTCTTGTCTTCTAAACCTCTCATAATTATCTTGCCTGACACCACAGAGCATTCCAGGAAGCTTTGTTACTGAGCATAGATTGGGGTTTGGTGACTACACCAGGTCAGGACTTGAGGATTCCTGAAGCTCACCAGGACCATTGCTCCAATAATGCTGCCTCCTCATTCCTGGGTAACACTAGCAAGATATACTATATCCCTGCCATAGAAGTGCACGGCTTTCTCATACATGTTTAATGTTTAATATTTATAGCAATTCTATACACAGACAGACAGACACACACACACACACACACACACATATATATATGCATGAGATAGAGATATATAATAATGCAATATACATATTGCATTTTAACTTAGAAAAGAAAAACGCTTTACCTTGATGCATGGATAGGAATTCCACTCTATTCCTTTATCTAAGTTCCTGCATCAGAATGCAATGTACCCATACAGAACATTTAAATTTTTTATTTTTCCTGTTTTCTGTAGCCCTTTCTTCCTTCCTTTTCTGTGTCATTATTTCCCAGTTTCCATCTATCCTTCACCTTCATTGTCAACAGGAATACAGCCCGCCATCCCAATAACCTTTCATTTCTCCCTACAAATCTTCTTTTTAAAAAATGATGCTTAGGTCATTTCTGGAGTGGTATAATCAATGATTTAGTAAGCTGACAGAAATAGATGTGGCTGAAGGATTTTGCAGGAGGTAGGTGAGCAAGAGGCTACTTAGCAATGGCAGGGAGAAGCTAGGAGCCCTGTATCATAAATGACAGCTACTTAAGCCAATGGAGGTGTGTACAATCCTCAGATAAGGAGCATCCAGAACACCAGTCAGCATATCAGTTGCTAGTATACGGAAGAGCTGCAAATTTGCCATATTGTTTGTTTTTTGTATGCTTGAGGAAAATCAAAAGGGAGGAGAAGCAGTAAGTAGATTTGGTAAGGGTGAGAGAATGAGAGAGTAAAGGGTGAATCATCTTTGAGACAGCCTGAGGTATGGGGGAGAGAGCTCATTTACAATTGCCTTGGTGGTTCAGAATCCTTGTAATTTTACCTGTGACATATCTCAAATGACAGCTGTGCCTATTTTAATTTTGAAATTCAGCTGTTCTTTGCCAGTCTTGATGTAACATTTTAGGCATGTTCAAAAGCATGACTCATGATACTCTCCAAAGGCCATACCACTTCTGCATTCTATTCAATCAGTTCTCTGCTCCAGTTTACTGGATCGTTGAGAACCAAGTTGCAAGATTAAGACCACAGGCAATTAAAGGAGATAAAAATTCCAGCTAATACATTTGGCAAAAAAATTACACCACATAATAAGCCTAAGGGACAAAGGGAAAGAGATTTAAAAAGCAAACTGCCAAAGTTTTACTTAATCTAAGAGTCTATTGATTAGATAACTCCATTCCTTCCATTAATAGGTGTGAGTAAGATGTTTGCAACTCATACTGGTTTGCTCCAAGGCTAGAGAACTCAAGAGAGAGAGAAATGGAAGAGAGTGGGTAAGGAAAATTTACAAGTAAAAGCATCTTGAGAAATAAATCTTAGGATCCAGATGCTAAGAGATACGATTTGAGAAAAGTAATGTTTTTCAGTTTTCTCATTAATTACTACTGAAGTATACAGTTTACAGATTCAAACTTTTGCATTAAAGAACTGTGATTTTATTTTTTTCACAAAATACAAATCTTTGCACCACACTATTGTAGAGTTCTTGCACAAGAAAATTACGAGATTTTCATTGGGACATGATTTATACACATGTGCTGATTTTATACACATACTTAAAACTCGTGATATTAAACAAAATCCTCATGATAAAGTATGTCAACCTTGTATATAACATGCAGATTATTGCTTAGAACTTGCATATACTTGAAGATGATACACAAATCAAGCATATAAACATTTCAAACGTTTAAGTGAAATACCTAAAGACACTTATTATTCCTCCATAAAATGCGCAACCAGAAATCAGAGTACTCAACTGTTGTTCTAATTGCTAATAGATCTGAGTAACACTGACTTATAAGTTGCTGAGTCTTCTGTTTTGTAAATAAAACAAAAGGTGTTCAGACTTGTGTATCTACATTCAAAAGTGTGTCCTCAAAATGTTATCAAGTGTATTTTGAAAGACTTTCAAAGAGAAATTAAGATAAATTTTTTACATCAATTAAATGTTAATGTTATAGATTCTCAGAAAAAAGGTGAGTACATCAGGACCGCTATGGTGTTAACTAAAGTTTTTAAAGTAGCTTTCTCAAATGAAGTCCGTAATGCCTAAAAGTCATTATTACAATAAATTATAAAAATTACCAAAAGAAAAAAATCTCATAATTTATCTTAGTTACACATAAGATCATTAGCTCTGCAAAAGCTACTTAAGCTGACATAATCATACCGGTAGCAAACAATGCAAGAAAACAAAATACATAGCATATATCATTTTCCTTACAGCTATAGTTTTAAACCAAATAACCATAATGTACACTTAATCACAGAAATTACATTTAAATGTAAAGAAAAATATGTAGCTAATGCATAAGGAGCTTTCAGTCAGAGGTATTGTACTTAAATGAGCTATCTTTGAGATTTAGAAATCCTTGTCTACATTTTTGGTTTTATGTATAGGGCCTGATATCAAAACAATCTGATTAGAATGAATCAGTGTAAACATTTTTGATGCAAACAAACCAAACTTTTAATAGCTGCCTTCAGTTCTTCACTACTATCCAAATACCTCCTAAGTGAAGGTACAACTTCATCAAAGCAAGTAGTGGCCCTTTGAAGTCTGGGCAACAGAGACAGTTCTCAAGTGCTTGGGTGTTATACTTTGGAAAATACTTTGCTGCTAAGTTTGTTTTTAAGGGAAACAATTTTCATGACTAAATTTGCTTTAAGGATCCCTGGTGATACACAGCTAAGCACTTGGCTACTAGAACTGAAAGATTAGTGGTTCGAATCACCTAACAGCTCTGTGGGATAAAGATTGGCAATCTGCTGCCAAGAAGACTACAGCCTAGAGAGCCCTAGGAGGAAGCTGTCTGTCACATGGAGTACCTATGAGTTAGAATCAACTCAGTAGCATTCAACAACCAAGCTTGCTCTATTTAAAGAGCAGGACTCTAAAATAATACTGCTGGAGGCCAGTGTCTCCTCTCACCTCTCTTAGTTCCTCCCCTCACCTGTCATGGGTACTAAAGACGAACACTTACATAATTTAAATGCCTACAACAAATCCCCAGCTGAAACATATTATAAAACACTTACTGAAAAAATCACTAGAAAAAAATTTATCCAATGTTTTCCATAAAATCATCCTATTATGAGCTTTGCTCCATGTTATAAACATATTATAAACAGTATTAATGACTCAATGCTGGCTTCCCCTAGCCTCCTAATAATTGTTTGATTGCCATTTAACCTTACTGCAATGCTGTTTTCCAGTGAGAGAACAAAGTAAACATTTAAATTTGTCACAATAGACTGGGAAGTGTACAGGTAGATGGAAGTCTCAAAATGGTGACATGGAAAGGTGAAGTTATTAGGGAACAGGATGCTAGTAAAGTCCTTGGTGTGTTCAGAGGAAGAGTTGGAAGGGCTGAAGGGATTCAGAGAAAAAACTTTCTAGACTACAACTTTGGGGAAAAGTAGTCACGGTGTGTCTTCCATCTCGAGGTCCAGCAGGCTTTGTAAGGGTCTGGCACACAGCTCGTGTTTTGCGTCAGAACTCACTTTCTGTTGCTCTCGTGTGTTTGTGGTCAATTCACTGGGAAGGTGTGTGTGTCCAGCACGTCTCAACACAGGAAGGTATCACTGCTGTGCTGGCTCATACCTGCTGGGAAACAGTGGTGCCACTCTTCTAATGACACCACTGGAGTTTGCTGCTAGTGGAATTCAAAACATACAGAAATAGCCTGCCATGGATTATAATAGAGGATGTCAACAATGGCTTGGATATTTCCATTTCACCCAAATTTAAACCACTTCAAGCACTCAAATTCAAATGTATAGTTACACACTTGGAGGTAAAGGCAAACTAGAAACTGAAATTTGTTCAAATATTTATTGAATAGCCTTGTGGGACATGTTTGGTTCCTTTACAAATGAACTAGAAGACACACTAATATTACACAATACTTCTCCTCCTCCTGTATCATCACGAGAACATGCTTGTAAACGCATGATACCAGTAATCTGGCTCTCTCCTCACTGAACATGGCCTGCAAATGCCCAATGCACCTCAGAAAAAATTGTACAGTTTAAAAGATGCCTTAGCAAAAAGTTGATTTGACTCACATGGATTATTAAAATTTAGAAAAGAATTTGACTCCAATACTTGCAAACTAGGTGATTTGTATAAAAAAAATGGGACCTTTTAAGATATTGTTGGATCATTCCAATACATATCAAAGTGTATATCAAAGTGACCTTTAGGGATGATTAAAAAAAAACAAAAAAACAGGTAGTGCTGTAAGACAAACGCTGGACAGCAAAGTCCATTTGAACTGTAAGACTGGCAGTTCAAACTCACCAGTCACTCCTCAGAAATCCTGTTGTTGTGAAGTGCCATTGAGTCAAGTCTGACCCATAGCGACCCTGTATAGGGTTTCCGAGGAGCAGCTGGTGAGCGTGAACCGCCAACTTGTCGTTCCAATGGCTTTGCAGTTTGGCGCATTAACCCACAGCGCCACACCAGGACTCCAGAAGCCCTATAGAGGGTCACTATGAGTTGGAACTGACTCAACAGCACTTAACAACAACAACAGCAACATTATTTCTCAGAGGGCTAGTCCATGAGATAACAAAATTAAGCAGTTGAGGAAAAACATAAATTTCAATTTATTATCAGATATCAAAGCATCATTTAAGTAGGAGTGAATTTCTTTTGTACTTATATGTAACTCTATTTTGAGTTTTAAATCAATACAAATGATCCTCATTAAAAAGATTTTAGACACAAAAATGCAACGTTTATAAACTCAAGCTCATACTTTTTTAATTCTCCGAAATAAAATATTTAGTGCAGCATCTGTGATCTTGTAAACGATTTAGTTGACTTTCATGCATTTTCAGTTTCCTAAAAGTTTTTATTTTCTGGAATATTTCAACATGAAAAAAACACATCCAAAGAATATATTTACAGTTAAAGGTTGCCATTAATCTTCTTCTATAAAAATAGTTGTTTAAAATTTTATACCAATTTGCTTTTTTTCCTATAAATATTTAAACCAAGTTATTGTTATCAGAATGCCGATTAGAATCATTTAATCCATGTAGCCAAAATATTAAAATATCTAGCAAAAGTCTGCCGTATAATAAATTCCATGTTCATATTTAATAAGTGATATGTTTTGCCATTAACTATTTGTACCTTAAGTAGATGGACACAATCACAGAACAGCAAAGTGTACATCTCTTATAAAGCTCTGACTTCAAACAGCACTGTAGTTTGTAGAATTTTTTCCATTTCATGTCTGTTGTTATGAGGAAATATATAGAATTAACTTTTGCATGTTGACTCTGGATACTGAATTAGACATCATGCAGCCAGAATAAAATATTGATTGTTGGCTAAGGGAATAACAAATGTTAGCTCAAAACTTTGATACTCTAACTACACTTTCTTAGTGAGCACTATCCCAAGGAAAAGTAATGCCAGTGTAAGTATAAATGAAGTTTTAAACATGACACAGCCACTATAAAAATGGAACGTGCTATATATAGATTCAATGATCTTATAATTTGATATTACTTTCATTTTGATGATGAGTTTAAAATATGTGCTCAGAACTATAGAAATACCAAGAGTCAAAAATATTTATTTCAAGATTTATTTCTTCTTAAAGGAATGAATTGCTAAAATAGCTTTATAATATAAATGGTTTCCTTTTAAAAAGCCATTGTTCCTGCAAAAGAGCAAGAACAAGATAAAATCACTTGCTTTCCTACCCCCTTTAACCAGCCAATATATATTTAAGTGCCTCTTATGTGGAAGGCACTAAATTTAGTAATAAGTGATTAATGTGATATTAGTAGCTTAAACAAATGACTAGACTTCACATTAAGTCTTTCAAAAAGGTACATACCTTACAAGGCAATCAATCACATTTTATCATTTAGTTATTGACTGAGATTTCAATTATTTTCTTTAGACATTCTAAAATGTAAATGTCTAAGCTCTATTTGCGTTGGAAAATCAAATAAAAAGTTTTGATTATATTTAGCCAGCTTTCCTTCTTGATCATAACATGAACAATGAAAGTGAGTTAAACATTATCCTTCAAACTTAAAAACGGAACAGATTAGATGTTTTGCTTTGGGTTCAATTAAATTCAAGTATTCAGCACTATTGAATCAATTCTCTTTTTCCTTGGGTTAGAACAATTATTAAAGCCAAGTACTTGAGAAAAATAAATAAAGGCAATAGGAGTTAAATATATGACTACTGAGCTGCAAGAAACAAATCAAAAGCAAATACACAAAAAAACACACAAATATACACAAAACAACAGAAACAAAGAGTCACCAGTCATTTGTACTCATGGAAGAAGATAATAATGTTGCTAATCAGAATATGTGATTATATTATCTTTTTTTCTCCTGCCCTCTAGGAAAGACAGAAATTCAAATTGCTAAAAATGCTGGCTAAGCAAGCATGGGTGTAAACTGCGAGTAAGCCACAAATACTAATTTTTTGTAGAGGCTTGGCCTCATCAAAAAGAAGCCTACCTTAGGAGCATGAGAAATACATACTGCACAAGGCATTAGTACTACTGATGTTGGGTTCTGAAATCCAAGGGATATCTTACAAATAGAAATGCAGACAATTCTCATTATTCACAACAGTTATATTCTGTAAAGTCACAGCAAACAAACAGTAAATCAGCAAATACTGAATCATTGCTCCTAGAGGAATATATAGGGTTAGTTTCCTGCAAACCTCTGGTCATAGCGTTTTCTCAGTTTATCAATAGATAATCTTGTTTTATATGTGCTTCTGTTTAAAATGGTTTCACTTGTATTATTGATTAATTAACATTAAACTCAGGACCAACATCGCTCTAACTCATGTCTGAACAAAACTTATTTAATACACTTCTTTTCTCCTTAAGGCATATCTCTAAGCCTTCTTGAGCTTAGATACACTACACAGCACTTCAGCATTAAGCTTAGGGGCCATTTTAAATAGCAAAGCCACTAAGAGAAACCATAAAAATGGAAAGAAAAATGCAAACCCATCAAAACATGGCAAAGCCTGCACACACACACACACACACACACACACACACACACACGACGCTTGTTACTGTATGACAGTTAAAAAAGGCAGTGCTCTCAGCTGACAATACTCATGTTAGGTGAGTCAACCATTGTGTTGCTCTGTGAATCATCACGATAGTGAGGCAATTATCAATTTCGAAGCTTAAAAAAAACAAAAAAGTTGCCGTGGAGTCAACGTCAAACTCCAACTGATGGTTGTTGTTGTTGTTAGGTGCCATTGAGTCGGTACCGACCCATAGCGACCCTATGCACAACAGAACGAAACACTGCCCAATCCTGGACCAACCTCACTACTGTTGCCACGCTTGAGTCCATCGTTGCTGCCACTTGGCTAATCCATCTCGTTGGGGATCTTCCTCTTTTTCTCTGACCCTCCACCTTAACAAACATGATATCCTTCTCCAGCAACTGGTCCCTCCTGACAATATGTCCGAAGTATGAGAGATGAAGTTTGGCAATTTTGGCCTCCAAGTAGCACTCTGGCTACACTTCTTCCAAAATGGATCTCTTGGTTCTTTTGTCAGCCCATGGCACTTTCAGTATTCTCCTCCAACACCATAACTCAAAGGCATCAATTCTTCTATGGTCTTCCTTATTCACTATCCAGCTTTCACATGAATATGAGGTTATTGAAAATACCATGGCTTGGGTCAGGTGCACCTTAGTCCTCAAGCTGACATCTTTGCTCTTCAACACTTTAAAAAAGTCTTGTGCATGATAACCAACCCTATATGTGTCAAAGTAGAACCATGCCTTATAGGGTTTCCAATGGCCGTTTTTCAAAAGTAGACAGCCACACCTTTCTTCTGGGGCACCTCTGGGTGGACTTGAACCTCTACCTTTCAGTTAGCAACCAAATGTGTTAACTGTTGGCACTACCCAGGGACTCTGATCTGAGGCTTAGAAATACATTTCACATATATGGTATCTGCAGAAAATGAGCATTGACTGAAATACATTTTTCATAGAAAAAGTGAAAGGGAGGTAGTTTGGGGCAGCGGTGTTAAAGCTTTTTGTCTTAATGATTCCCCCTAGATGCCTAAATAGTGATATGTCAGCATGTATTCTGTGAAGTCATTCACCTCTGAAGGATATTTATGGGATGTAGCTAAGCCTTATTATAAAAAAGCAATAATTTGACAGAATGTCAAAACAGAAATAAGACAGGAACATCTAAAACAAATCTTTAAGTGCTGGAAGTGTTTTCCATGACTAAGCAAATTAAATATCCCAAAAGTGAGTAAAATACTTCATCATTAATATATGATTACATACCTGAAACTGAAAATCACACCACTTCCAATTGCCTAAGAAAACTAGCATCTCAACAATTTAGAAGTCGAACCCCACACAGGTATTGACAGTCTGGTAAAACGACGAGTGCAGCACAACAAAATGTTGAGAGCTATTGATAGATTTAAAAGCAGCTACCATGCTCTCAACAGAATTAATGACATAACCAAGTGCATTGAATTAGCATAGTCATCTATTCACAGAGAAAAAATTTCAATGCAGGTTAACAGGCTTCGGAAAAGATTCACCACTATCTTTATAAAACTTTATTTGAGCCTTATTATGCAGAAGAAAACCAGAAAAGAAATCCTGAAACAAAAACTAAATTTTTGCTTTCCTTTCCTGAAGATAAAAAAAAAAAATTGACACTGAAATCCTGAATAACACTTATAATTAATAAAGAAACACAAGAACATGCCAAGAATTCATCCTATCAGCAGATATAATGAAGTCGGCCTAGCCATATTCCACTTTTAGTCAAGTTTTCCATTTTGAAGACGCCTTTTGGCATTCTCTTGTCTGATGAGAGAGATGACTTTCATGCACCCCTTTGTAATTTTGACCATCCACAAAACATTCATCACATCTAGAACGAAACAGCTACCAATCCAGGAATACTGGATTACCAGTCCAAGCCTGGCATAGGCTTCGGTTCCATACACAGAATACATGAAGAAATAAAAAGGAGGTATCACAGCAATCCGCACAATGAAGAACACCAGTGTCATGAGTATTCCGTTGATGACGTTGGCTTTGGAGAACTTGGGGTACTTCAGAACTTCAAAAAACCAACTGGAAGAAAAAAAATTAACATTGCATTATTTTTCACCTTGGAGGATTAACCATTGCAAATTTAGTTTTTAAAATCAGTGGTTATCCCCCCTAAAATCAGAAACATGGCAAGAATGCTGTACATCTCACTAATGACAGTCAACCTTATACTGAAAGTCCTAGCTAGTGCAGGGAGACAAGAAAAATAAAAGGTATGTAGATTTAGAAGGAAGAAATAAAACCATCTATATTTGTAAATAACATATAGAAAACTCCAAAGCATCTACAAAAATAAATAATAACAATACAATGGAAATAATAGCAAGCATAGCACAATACAAGGTCAACAGACTCTTCACTGCTTTCTTATATACAAGCAGTGAACAATTGAAAGTTGAGATTTAAAAATAATACCATATACAATAGTATCAAAAAATACTCAGCTGTAAATTTAATAAAGTATGTATAGCAGCTACATGCAGAAAACTGTAAACACTGATGAAAAATAAAGAAAGTCTGAATACATGGACAGATACTTGCATTTATAGATTGGAAAAGTCAATATTGTCAAAATGTTAACTTTCCTCAACTAGATCTATAAATTCAATGAAATCCCAAACAAAATCCCAGGAAGTTTCATTCATATATATACATATAGAGAGAGAGAACTGATTCTAAAATTTATATGGAGAGGCTAAGGACCTAGAGTAGGCAACACGATACTACAGCCTTGGAAACCCTGTACAGGGTTGCAATGAGTTGGAACTAACTCCACGGCACACAGCCACCAACACCACCATCCATTTTTAAGATTTGCTATAAAACTATTTTAATCAACATAATGTGATATTGGGGAAAGAACAGACAACAAATCAGTGGCATAGAGACTCAAGAAATACACCCACACTAGACCCATACAAATATATTCAAATAATTTTTTTTTTTTTTGCTTTCTTCGTTTTTTTTAATGTTTTATTGTGAATTATGTGATAGTTTATACGGGAGAATATTAGCTTTATATTCATCCTATCGTATATCGTTTTATTGCCAGGGTTACAATCCCCTCCATGCATCATCAACCAACCAAAGGGTATACCCTATAAGCCTGCCCTCTGGTCATCAGCACACAGCCCCTCTCCCTCTCTGGATCTAGAATCCCTGGCTGCTCCATCTCTCCACGTCATCATAGTCTCTGCTTCCATCTCTGGCATCACTGTTTCTCTGGGTAGGGTCCTGCACTCTGCTCTTCACACTTGATGGTCCCAGGGACCTCTGCTCCTGGACTGCAAAGTCAATCATTCCACTCCTTTTGCTACAAAACATCTACCTTTACATTTCCAACCTTCCACAGTCAGTCCTGACAACAATTATTCACTATTGTACCACAAGAGACCTATCCCCATCTCCTTTCATCAGCCCCATCCAGACAGACTGGATAATGCTCAGTGGAAATTCTACCTTCCTCGGCATCCTCTGGATCTAAGTTCTCTCTTGAAAGCTGTAACCCAGTCACTTCTTGCATTTGTAGCAACCCCCCCGCCCCCCATTTTGGGTAGCCAATATCCAAGTTGTCCATCCCTGTCTACTCTGTGTCTGGAGGGGGTGGCAATGATCCTCGCTGTAAAGATTTGAGCTACAGCATCTACAGATGTAGGTCAAGTTCATCGAATTGTATTAGATTACTTTTTTTCCTACAAATGATTTTTCATAAAAGTAGAAAGGCAAGTCAATGGAAAAAGATGAATCTAACAGTGCCTTCAATCAAGAGTCTTAGAAAAGTTGCATGTCCATATGGAAAAAAAGAAAAAAGTGAATCAAGGCAGTTTCCTCACATTTTTCACACACACACAAAAGAAACTAACTCAAAATGGGCCAAAGACATCAATGTAAAATGTAAACCAAAAAACTTTAAGAAGAAAACATAGGATAAAATCTGCATTATCTTAGTTTTGGTGATATTTTAGATAAAACATCAAAATTAACATTTAGGGAAGAAAAACTTGATAAGTTAAAACGTGTTTTGTAAAAGACATCATTAAAAGAATGAAAAGACAACCAGAGATTGGGAGAAAAGATTCACCAAACACACAACTGATTGAGGAAATACTTGAATTAAAAAAAGTCTGAAGAACTCTCTTCATACACTTTATTTCATCATAGTGATTGCAATCCTCTCAGTCGCTTATTTACATAAAGAACTCTTTAAACTCAAAATAAGAACACAAATAATCCAATGAAAACACGGGCAAAAGATCTGAGCAAACACCTTATCAGAGATGATATGGAGGTGGGACAAAAAAAGCATATGACAAGATGCTCAGGATTCTGTGATTTTCACTCTGAGGACACTCTTTAAAGTTTGAACCACAACTATCCCATGAGGTCACCTTTTAGCGAAATAACAAATAGACACACAAAATAAAGGATATTGAGTATCCTTTAGTATAGGAATCCATGTGAAACTAATTAAAATGTCAGCAATTACTCTAAGGCACAGGAGGCTAGAATGACCCATGGGATGCTGACCGACTATGGCCGAAGACCTTAATATGAATTAATGTTTAGTTTAATACACAGCTGGGCTAACACAGAAATAATTATAGAGATGCATGTATACTTGGGCTAGTGTATTTTCAAGCTCTGTCAGTTGTGAAGGCCTAGAAAGAATGAGCATACCCAACGCACCCATCTTGGTTTTGATTGCCATTCTCCAATGAAAGGAACTAGGGCTGCTTGGAGAAATGGTTGATTCTAGGGCTGGGAAAGAGAACACACAAGATGAGCTGAGAGTATCTTGTGGTGCCTAAAAGAAGTGCTTAAACAACAAAATGATGGGGGCACTAAAATCAACTGAATGAACTCTCAATGGTCAAAGCAGTAAAATTTGAGCAATAAAATAAATTAGTAGTGTTGGTTTATAACTAAAAGCATAAAACTAATATCTATAAGTCTATACTGACATAATGACTGGGAAAAAATGATGGAAACGAGACAAAGCTTTCATGTAAAAGTATATCAAATAATTTACTGATATTGCATGCTCAAGAAGGATGAACATATGCAACTATTGGTATCTCCTCGCCCAGAGGAAAGAAGAGTGGTGAAAACGGAAACATTCAGTACAGTGGACCAATGGATGACATGAACATCAGTCTCCATGATCCTAAGACTAAAAGAATGAGATGGTGCCTAGCTACCACTACCACTAAAGGGATCACATTAGAAGGTCCTGAATAGAGTGGGAGAAAAAAATGGAACAAAACTAAAAATCATTTTTTTAAAAAAAGTCCATGCTTACTGGTCAGATAGACACTGATGGAACCTCTAAAGTACGGCCTTATCTTACAGCATCACACCAGGACTCCAGGGTGAGGGTTAAATTTTGGTTTGGGTTGAGGTTATGGCTTGGTTTTGGTTTATATTAAAGTTAGGGTTAGGGTTAGGGTTATATCTAAATTTAGATTCCGGGTTGAGATTAGAATTCAGAATACAAGTATACTTAAGGCTAGGCTTAGAACTGTGGCTAGGGCTAGGGCTTGAGCTAGTATTAGGGTTATGAATACAGTTAGACTTAGGGTTAGGTCTAGGGACCAGGTTAGCAGTCAGATTAGGGCTAGGATTAGAAGGTTAAGGTCAGAGTTAGGGTTATAGTTAAAACTGGGGTTAGGGCTAGGATTATGGCTAGGGCTAAGTATTCTTTTAGTATTAGGGGAAGAGTTAAAACTAGGGCTAAAAATTAGGACTTTGTTTAAAGTTGTTCTAGGGGCAGCTGTAGAAGTAGGAGGATTAGGACGTGGACTAGATTTAGGGTTAGGGCTAGGATTACGATGCTGTTAGGTGCCATCAAGTCAGTACCGACCCATAGCAACCTTATGCACAGCAGAATGAAACACTCCCCAATCCTGGGCCAACCTCACTACTGTTGCCACGCTTGAGTCCATCAATGCTGCCACTTGGCCAATTCATCTCGTTGGGGGTCTTCCTCTTTTTCTCTGACCCTCCACCTTACCAAACATGACATCCTTCTCCAGCAAATGGTCCCTCCTGACAATATGTCTGAAGCACGAGAGACGAAGTTTGGCCATGGCCTCCAAGAGCACTCTGGCAGTACTTCTTCCAAAACAGATATATTGGTTCTTTTGGCAGCCCATGACACTTTCAATATTCTCCTCTAACACAATAACTCAAAAGCATCAATTCTTCTACAGTCTTCCTTATTCACTGTCCAGCTTTTGCATGCATATGAGGTTACTGAAAATACCATGGCTTGGG
>NW_006408520.1:16279685-16282043 GCF_000296735.1 Chrysochloris asiatica
TGTTGGGGAGGGCAATACAAGAAGGGGGGGTGGGTAGGTGGAAGAACAAGACACATAGGGGAACAATGAGACTAGTTTGCATGGCCCATGTGGGATAGAGGTAAATAGTGATGTATGCTCAACCTTGGAACAATAAGGCTCTATGATACAGGGATCTAGGCATAGTTTGAAGAGGGGAAATAATAATAAAATGCTTGACTGTCTTATGAATATTGGTTTTCCTTGCCTACTATTGTAAAATAGAATAGACACTTGAGTGGGATAGAAAGGAATGTTGGGAAACATGATTACAGAAAGCTTGTAAGCCCGTCCGTCTTCAGCCTATAACTGATTGGAATACCTAAAAGGGGTTCTACAACCTGCCCAGCGAAATATGCCTCTTGTAAAGCCTTTGCAGAGTATAAGTATAGGACATTAAGTGGAATCCTGAGTCCCATCCAGAACCTATGAGGTGGGACACTCCCACTAGAAAGGACAAGCAGACCAGCCTGGAAAAGCTAGAGCAACAGACAATACATCTTCAAAGAAAAGATCATAAGGAAAAACCCTAAACAAAAATGTCAGCATGACTGGCTACTACAAGAATAAGTAAGATTTTCGTCAAGAAGACATCAAGGCAAGCAATCAAGTTCCTTCAGGACAAACTCCCCTCTAAGACTGAAACTCAAGGGGAACACATGAACAGGAATGTAAGCTTGCTGACAACCACATTTGTCTACTGGTGAGTGGAAGGAGGGAAAGGCAGCAATGAAGAAATGGGCTGAGTTCACCCACATTCCACTGACTACCTTTGACATGGATATGCAAGTGAAAAGAGGAAGGCTGGTTGGTCCAAAGTGTGGTGAGACATGAGGAAAAGACACTTGAGCCCATGGACAAGAACATAGCCAAAGAGGACTAGAGCTGAGAGGGAAGCGTCCAGCTGATATGAAGTGGGGGGAGATGCACAAGAACATCCAGACTTGCATACAGTACCCATTTGACCTAGCCGTGATGGCTTGATAATCACAACTTGACTAGAGGAAGATAAGATAAAATAAACAATTTTTGATATATAAAACAAGGGTAAATTGCTACAATTTGATTAACTGATCTATACTCATGGAGGTGGTAACTCTAAATACCAACAGAGAGGGAAGGAGTCTTCACATCAAGTATCAATGCTATCCCCTTTGTACACAGGGTAGAAAAGGACAGGCAACTTAGACATTGGCTACCTAAAATGAGGGGACAATAAAGGCTCGAAGTGACTGGTTTACAAGGTTTCAAGAGGGAGTTTAGTTTAAGAGTGGGGTGGGAAGAAAGAGTGCCCAATGAATAGTTTTCATCTTCTCTAGATGGGTCTGGTGAAAAGAGATGGAGATAAGATTCATATGATTCAATACTGAATAATTATTATCATGACTAATTGTGAGTGTCACAATTGTAAAGGTAGAAATTTGTAACAAAAACAAGGGAGTGGTTAATCTTACAGTCCAGTAACAGAGGACCCTAGGACCATCAAGGGAGAAGAGCACAAGCAGAATATGCAGGACCTTATCCAGAACTGCAGGATGCCAGTGATGGAGGCAGAGATGGGGTCATGGAGAGGGGGAGCAGTTAAGGACTTCAGATTCATGGGAAGAGAGGGACTAAGAGCTGGCGGCCAGAATGGAACTTGCAGAATGTTCCCTTTGGAGGTGTAAATTATCATATATGCCTGAGTGTTTTTATGTTTTGTTTTGTTTTTAAGCTAATGTGAATAGAGAGAAATACTGTTAACTGATGGTACATGGAGGGGATTATAATCATTGTAATGAAACAAGGTGCATGATTTGTTGAATGTAAAACTTATGATGTGCCCTGTAAACTTTCACTCAATCCACAATAAAAACCTTAAAAAAATTTTTTTTAAATGGGCACAGGACATGAATAGACACTTCACCAAGGAAGACACTCAGGGAGCCAACAAACATATGAAGAAATGTTCATGATCATTAGCCATCAGAGAGATGCAAATCAAAACAACAATAAGATATCATCTTACACCAGCAATAGCAGCGAAGTTCAAAAAAGTAGAGTACAATAAATACTGGCAAGCAGGTGGAGAGACTGGGACCCTCCTACTTTGCTGGTGGGAAATGTAAAATGGTCCAAACACTGTAGAAAACAGCATGGCACTTCCTCAGAAAGTTGGAAGTAGAAATACCTTATAAGCAATTCCTCTACTTGATATATATCACAAGAAATAGGAGCCATAACGCCAGTAGATATATGCTCATCAATGTTCATAGCAGAACTATTCACAATAGCAAAAAGATGGAGACAGCCTAAGTGCCCATCAATGGAAGAATGTCTAAACAAACTGTGGTACATATA
>NW_006408520.1:16282143-16291218 GCF_000296735.1 Chrysochloris asiatica
AGTAAATGTTTTAAGTCCTCTTCACTTTCAGCAAGCAAGGTTGTATCATCTGCATATCACAGGTTGTTCATGAGTCTTCCTCCAATCCTGATGCCAGGTTTTCTTCATATAACCCAGCTTCTAGGATTATTTGCTCAGCATACAAGTTGAACAAGTATGCTGAAAGAATACAACCCTGTTGCACACCATTTTTAATTTTAAACCATTTAGTATTCCCATGTTCTGTTCGAATAGTGTTACTATTAATAGTGTTACTATTAACAATCTGCAATATGCAGGAATAACAGAGGAGAAGCAGCAGCATAGCCAAGAAAGAATGGTGGACTTCCCAGTCCACAAGGTTTACTTGTGGAGTGGGATGCTTTCTGGTATTTAATTAAGAGATTTTAGGTTTGCTGAACCTTAGAGCTAGAACTGAGCACCTTCAGAATGAGACTTTTAGCAAAATGAAATGCGCTTTGGGCATTTATTGGTGGTGGTGGTGTGTCATGGAGTCGGTTCCTACTCATAGCGACCCTGTACAGGGTTTCTGAGGCTGTAAATCTTTACGGGAGCAGAAAGCCTCATCTTTCTCAGAGCTTTGTAATACTGCAAGAGCATGACAGAGGCCAGACCAAGGGGCTGAGGGCCGGAGAGAGGCCTGTCTGAGGTCACAGCTGATGAGAGGTTGTCTTGATGGGAAAAACTGTGCCCTGTGCATTTCTGACCTTGAATTGTAACCTGTTAGCTTACTTAATAAATTCTATAACTGAATAGAGTGTCAGTTCTGTGTGGCCATTGCAATGAATTATCGAACCCAGCTGAGTAGAAAGTGATGTGGGAGGAAGCATGAATGATGTAATAATTGGTGAAGAAGGTTACAGGGTTACAGCCTTGGGTTAATACTGATGTCATTTGATTCTTTCACCCTAGTGAAGTCAGAGGTCAGAGGACACTGGATCCATGCCAGGGAAGATTAGGGTTGTAGTTAGGTTTAGTTTTAAACTTAGGGTTATGATTAATCCTGATTCTATGGATTGGGCCAGTGGTATGGCTACAGCTATGGTTAGGGCTAGTACCAAGTTAAATTGAAAGTTAGAGTACAGAATTGGCTTAGGGTTAGAGATGAGGATGGGGTAGAGTTAAGGGAAAAAAACAAATTGGAGAAAGCAATTAATAAATATTGACTACTGTATTTATGGAGCCCTGGTGTGGCACTGTGGGTTAATGTGCTAGACTGCTAAGTCGTTTGAACTGCAAGGTCAGTGGTTCAAGCTCACCAGCTGCTCCTCAGAAACCCTACAGGGTCGCTATGGGTCTGAACCGACTTGACAGTACTTAACAACAACAAGTGTATTTATATTATTGTGCCGTCTAATTGGTTGGGACTTACAGCGATCCTGTATAGGGTTTCCAAGGAGTGGCTGGTGGGTTTGAATCACTGACCTGTGGTTAAAAATCCAGTGTTTATTCTACAGTGCCAAGCCAGCACTTGTTGTTGTTGTTAAGTGCCATCAAGTTAATTCCGACCCATAGCAACCCTGTGTAGGATTTCTGGGGAGCAGCTGGTGAGCTTGAACCACTGACCTTGGAGTTCAAACGGCTTTGCAGTCTGACGCATTAATCCACAGCGCCACACCAGGGTTTAGGCACAATTAAATAACTGCATTAGTTTAAGGGTTGCATGTGTTGAAAACTCACTTTAATCTAGTCATTTTGATTATCCACAGATCATACATTGTAAGCTTCTCAATGATACCTAAAGATTTGAATGATGAAATTAAAAAAATAAAATAAAAAGGCAGAACATAACTCCACTCAAGTGTGGGTTATACTTCCAAAGAGAACTATATGGAAAGCAGGGGAGAAGTGGACGTTAGAGTGGAGAAATGAAGATGTTCCACCAGGTGATCAAGGGTAACATCAACAGTGATAAATCATGTTAACAGCCTGTAGTCTGGACGTGATGTGATGAGAACGGCACTTTAGCTCTGTGATCTTCCTCCAAACTCTATGTTGTTATTGTGAAGTGCCGTTGAGTCAGTTCTGACCCATAGTGACCCTGTATAGGGTTTCCTAAGAGCAGCTGGTAAGCTGGAACCACTGACCTTGCAGTTCAAACTGACTTTGCAGTCCAGCTCATTAACCCACAGTGCCACACAAACCATATAGCCCCACAAACTCTAATCATGAGAAAAGTCATAAAACCCAAATTGAGGAATATTCTGGAAAATACCTGACTAGTACTCCTCAATACTGTCAAGGTTCCCAAAAAAGCCTGAGAAGTAATCACAATCAAGATGTGCCTACAAAGATATGGTAACTAAATGTAATGTTGTATCCTGATTACAGGAGTCCTGGTGTGGTGCTATAGGATAAGCTCCGAAATGCTAACCGCAAGATTGATGATTCAAACCTACTAGCTGCTCCTTGGAAACCTTATACAGGGTTGCTATGAGTTGGAACGGACTCAATGGCACTCTACAACAATGATGATCCTGACTAGGACGCTAGTAGCTGTTGTTGGTATTAGTGCCGTCAAGTCAATTCTGTTTCATAGTGACCCAGTATAGAGTTTCTGAGGCTGCAAATCTTTGCAGGAGCTAAGCCTCATCTTTCTTCTGTGGCTTGTGGGCTCAAACTGCTGACCTTGTGGTTGGTGTTTATCATACACAGCCACTGTCCTCCTCACTGGAATACTAGGACAGGAAAAAGGACGTTAGGGAAAAACTATGAAAAATGAATGCTGTTGGCTTTAGTTGATCTTGTTATCAATACTGCTTAACCGTGACACATGTACCCCACTAGTGTAAGATGTTGGAGTCTTGGTATGGTGCTATAGGATAAGCACTGGAATGCTAACCAGATAGCTGGCAGTTCAAATCCACGAGAGCTGTTCCTTGGAAACTCTATACAAGGTCACTTTGAGTTGGAACCAACTCCATGGCCCATGACAACAACAGCATGTAAAATGTTGAGCTCTGATGTGGTGCAGTATGATAAGCACTCGATTGCTAACCACAAGGTCGGCAGTTCAAACTCACCTACTGCTCTCAGAAATTCTCTGTAGGGTTGCTATGAATTGGAACCACAACAACAATGTAGGACGTTAACAATAGGGAAAATTGGGTATATGGTAACCCTTTTGTACCACCTTTACAATTTTTGGGCGAGTTTTACTTCATTGTTTTAGAGACTAAGTTGTAAATTTTGTAAAAATGAATGCACCCATGTATCTTAATATTCAATTTGACTGTGTGAATTAATCATGATGATGCTAGAAACTATTCAACCTAACAAACTAAAAATTAACTATTAAAAAAGCTGAAAACACTTCATTTAAAGAGACTAAAATATCAAACAGGAATAACAACAGAATATGAGATGTAGAGCAATGGAGAGAAAGCAGGAGGGCTAAATTCTATAATGCAATTATATGAAAATGGACTATTTGGACCAAACCAAGACCAAAGCCACTGCCATACTCCAACTCATAGTAACCCTGTCAGACAGAGCAAAATGGTCCCATACTGTTTCCAAAGCAACAAATCTTTAGGGAAGCAGATTGTTACATCTTCCTCCCATGGAGCATTGGTGAGTTCAAACTATGGACCGTTTGTCTAGCAGCTAAGTATTTTAATCACTGTGTCACCATGGCTCCTATCTATTTAGGCAGCAACAGTCAAATGAATAAAATAATATCCCAACTGGGGGTGGTGGAGGGGAATAAATCACTGAAGCAGTGAGGTCAATATCACTGGGTCTAATCAACATCTTCTATCCTTCAACCTTCTCTAAAGATTTGTCCTCTTCTCCTTCAACCATTCATTCCTTTGAATACATGACGGGCTTGGTATTATTCAGAAATTCTATGCTTCCAATAGTCCATTCCTCTCAAATGATAACTCAACCTTCCATATTTCACTTTATCCAATTCCACCTAAATCTTTTCTTTTACTTCCAAATGCTCATTTCCTTACAGTATCAGCCTCAACACTTTGAGGCTTACTACACCTTACTACCTACCTGAATGCAAAGTTACCTTCAGAACACCATCTCAGTTTTCTTTGACACTTCATCTATCCCCACCCACCCTGCCTGCCTATCTCCAATCTATCCTCAACACAGCTCTCCTTAAAGTAGAATGGCTGAATGGGTACTCTGGTCTATAATTAGATGGCCTGAGTTAGAATCCTAATTCTGCTATTTTTTAGCTGTGTGTTCTTAGCTCTGTACATTATTAACCTCTTATGTCTCAGTTTTATTTCTATAAAATGGGAATAATAACAGTACTTACTTTGTATGATGAAGCTACTTTGATATGGTAAGAACTCCCCTATATTGAGTTGGCACTGCAGGTTAATGCACTGCACTGCAAGGTCGGCTTGAACCACAAGGTCGGTGGTTCAAGCTTACCACTCACTCCTTGGAAACTCTATACAGGGTCGCTAGGGCTCGGAACCAACTCGAGATTTAATGACACAAGTATTCAAAAGGTCTGAACTCAGCTAATTTCTAAAATTTGCTTAACATTCCTTTTTATTTATCTCACATTCCCCATAGTACTGCTTTCAAATGTCTGTCTTGTCACCCAAGTTCATTTTCTTCCCCTATTCACATCCTCTACTTCATCTCGTTAGAGAAACTGGCATCTTCTATTACTGAGATATTGAGACTCCAGAAACCAAGCATCCTCTCAAATTCTGACCGAGGAGTGCTTTTATGTTTACACTCAGAGGAAGAAGTATATCTTGGCCCTATCCAACGCTAGACGTCCTGGTGTGCTGCTGTGGGCTAATGTGCCAGACTGCAAAGTTGTTTGAACTGCAAGTTTGGTGGTTCAATCTCACCAGCTGCTCTTTGGAAACCCTGTACAGGGTCACTATGGGTCGGAATCAACTCAATGTCACTTAACAACATCCAATGCCAACTGCTACTTTACCAAGGTTATAGATTCCACCCCTTCTTCTGGGACTTCATTCCATCAATTACTTCCTTTCTCTTGCTCCAGTACATTCCCTATCTTGGACTGATTCCTTCTCCTTTCTTACCAACATGCTCAATTCTCTCTAATCAAAAACCTCTCCTTCTGTTCTTTCCTTCCTTGCTAAACATCCTAAGAGCTACGATGTTAGCACAGTATTCCCAGACATTCTCAACTTACTCTACACAACAACCTGGTATAATGTAACTGAATTTCTCTAATTGAAGAGAAATTGTTTTGGAAAGGTCACAGTGACTTTCCTATAACCAAAGCAACAGATTCATCTTAGCCTTCATCCCAATGAATCTCTGAAAAGCGTCATACTTCTCTGAGTCTCCCCTCTCTTGATTTCCATGATACTATTTCCTCCTGATTCGCTATCCTTTCTCAGTCTTTATTTCCTCTGGATGTCCCATAAATAGCTGTGCTTCCCAGGGACTATTTCTATACGCTCTACTAAGGCATCCATTCTCAGGCTCAACAACCATGTGTACACAGATGACAAATCTCTGGTTTCAAATCCTCTCTTAAAGTCTACTTACTTATAGTCCCTTATTTCTAATTTTTTTACTGGGCATTTTCACCTAACAAATCACAAGTTCTCAAAAACCCCTTAAACCAGAAGTCTACTCTTTATCTCTCCTTCCTTCGTTACCATCTCCATTGACAAATGTTTCTCATCTGATCCTCCCAATCTTTATCAATATGATCACCAACAATTTAGTCATCTTGCAGTATTGAAGGATTCTAAGATGAAAATACTGAATGATGCAGAAAGCATCAAAAGAAGATGGAAGGAATACACAGAATCACTGTACCAAAAAGAAACGATTGATGTTCAACCATTTTCAAGAGGTAGCATATGATCAAGAACCAACGGTACTTCAATGCCAAACTGCATTTAAGGCACTGGTGAAAAAGAAGGTTCAAGAATTGACAGAATACAAATTGAAACCTTTCAACAAGCTGATGCAGTACTGGATAAACTCACTTATCTATGCCAAGAAATTTGGAAGACAGCTACCTGGCCAACTGATTGGAAGAGATCCTTATTTGTGCCCATTTCAAAGACAGGTGACCCAACAGAATGCAGAAATGATTGAACAATATTATTAATAGCACATGCAAGTAAAATTTTGCTGAATATAATTTAAAAATGGTTGCAATTGTGCATCAATAGGGAACTTCCAGAAATTTACGCCACATTCAGAAAAGGGCATGCAACAAGGGCTATCACTGCTGACGTCAGATGGATCTTGGCTGAAAGCAGGGAATATCAGAGATGTTTACTTGTGCTTTACTGATGATGCAAAGGCTTTTGACTGTGTGAATCATCAGAAACTATGGATAACATTGTAAAGAATGGGTATGCTAGAACACTTAATTGTGTTCATTAGGAACTTGTACATGAAACAAAAAGCAGTTGTTTGAACAGAACAATGAGATACTGTATGGTATAAAATCAGAAAGGTGTGTACCAGAGTAATATCCTTTCACCATACTTATTCAATCTGTATGCTGAGCAAATAATTCAAAAAGCTGATTATATGAAGACTGTGCCATCAGAATTGGAGGAAGATTCATTACCCTGTCATATGCAGATGATACAATCTGGCTTACTAAAAGTGAGACATACTTACAATGCTACTAACAATCAGACTATAATAGCCTTCAGTATGGGATGCACCTCAAGGAAAAGAAAACAAAACTTCTCACAAATGGACAAATAAATAACATCATGATAAATGGAGAAAAAAGACTGAAGTTACCAAAGACTTCATTTTGCCTGTATTCACAATCAACACTCAGGGAACAGCAGTCAAAAAACCAACTGATATTATATTACATAAATCTGCTGCACAAGACGTCTTTAAAGTGCTCAAGAACAAAGATATCAGTTTGAGGACTAAGGTGTGTCTGATCCAAGCCAGGGTATTTCAATTGTCTTATATGAATGTGCAAGTTGGACTGTGAATAAGGGAGACTGGAGAAGAACCGATGCATGAATTATAGTGCTAAAGAAGAATATTATAAGTGCTATGGGCTGCCAGAGAAACAAATTTGTTTTGGAAGAAACATCTAGAATGTTCCTTAGAAGTCAGGATGGCAAGACTACATTGCTCATACTTCTGACATGACAGGAGGGCTCTTTCTCTGGGAAAAGGATACCATGCTTGGTACAGTAGCAGGTCAGTGAAAAAGAGGAAACCCCTCAACGAGATGGACTGGCACAGTGGCAGTAGCAATGAGCTCAAGTATAGTGCTTGTGAGGTTGGCGCAGGACCAGGCAACGCTTCATTCCATGTACACAAGGCTGCTATGAGTTGGTACAGACTCTATAGCACCCACAACAGCAACCACAACATATGTATTAAAACTGAGAGGGAAGGGGACAAAGGAGAAAGCAAAGAGAGAGAAAACTTCCTTGTACCTATCACCTAGCGGACTCCTGGTGTGGTGCTGTTGGATAAGCAATGGACTGCTAACCACAAGGCTGGTGGTTCAAACTCACCAGCTGCTAGTCAGAAACCCAATACCATTTACAATAGCCACCCAAAGGATGAAATATATAGAAATAAATGTAACCAGAGAAACAAAGGACCTATACAAAGAAAACTACAAAACACTACTACAAGAAGCCAAAAGACACTTACAAAAATGGAAGAATATATCATGATCCTGGATAGGAAGACAACATTGTGAAAATGTTAACACTACCCAAAGGAATCTACACATACAATGCAATCCCAGCCCAGATTCTAAGGACATTCTTTAGAGATATGGAAAAACAATTACAAACTTTAGATGGAAAGGAAAGAGACCCAGGATAAGCAAAGTACTGCTTAAGAAGAACAACAAAACTGGAAGTCTCTCACTCACTGATTTCAAAAATTTACTACATGGCTACAGTGACCAAAACAGCCCGGTACTGGTACAATGAAAGATACATAGATCAATGGAACAGAATCTAGCATCCAGAAATTAACCAAAGATCAGCCAGCTGATCTTTGACAAAGGGCCAAAGTACACTGAGTGAGGAAGACATAGTCTTTTCAACAGATGGTGCTGGCAGAACTGGATATCAATATGCAAAAGATTAAAACAAGACCTTTACCTCACTCCTTATACAAAAACCAACTCAGCATGGATTCAAGACCTAAATGCCAATCCCAGAATTATAAAAGTCATCAATGAAAAAATAGGGACAAATTTAAGGGCTCTAATACAGACTGTGAAACACTGCCAAAATTACACAAACAAAAGAAAAGAAAGTAGATGATTGGGACATTCTAAAAATTAGAAACTTACATACATAAAAGAATTTCACCAAAAGAGTGAAAAGGGAGTCGACAGAATGGGAAAAAATCTTTTACAATGACATATCAGACAAGGAACTAATTTCTAAAATCTATAGGAAACTACAACACCTCTACAAAAAAAAGACAAATAGAGAACAAACAAGATGGCAAATTGGGTAGAAGTGCAGTGAGGAGCTCCACCAGCAACAACACAGAATACCGGACCAAGCAGGTGCAGGGGATGGTCCCAGAATTCTGAACCACATATAAAGGAATATTTAGAAGATTGGAAGGCTTATAGTTGTAGCAGAAGCAAGAAATCCAGTGCTTTCCAATACAAGATACTCAACTGCTCCTGGAGCCACCATCTTGGGTAAGACCAAGCGGGGGAAGCAGACACGGACCCCTGGCAGAACCGCCGAGATAAAGATGTGGACACTTTTTTTTTTTTTTTTTTTAATTTGTCATTGGTCTCTTGTTGTCTGCATACCTCCATTCTGGTGACCAGAGGGGTTGCCTGAGCGAGTGGACACCCCACCATCCACCCCCAGAGGGTTCTACTACACATGCGCACAGATCTCCTCTAAATTTAAAGCGACAATTTCCACTTAAAACCAAATGACAGTGCAAAATGGCCACCACCAGCCCTGAACTGTTTATCACTAGGAAAAAGGCCTGACAGGGATGTGAAGTGGGACTGGCAGACTAAAAAGGAAACAGGCTGAGAATTAAATCCTGAGTTACAGCACAATGACCAACAGTGGCATCTTGAAATTTCCCAGGAAGAAGAGTGAAAAGGGAAGCCCATCTCCT
>NW_006408520.1:16292611-16338244 GCF_000296735.1 Chrysochloris asiatica
GGACAGGCAACTTAGACATTGGCTACCTAAAATGAGGGGGCAATAAAGGCATGAAGTAACTGGCTTATAAGGTTTCAAGAGGGAGTTTAGTTTAAGAGTGGGGTGGGAAGAAAGAGTGCCCAATGAATAGTTTTCATCTTCTCTAGATGGGTCTGGTGAAAAGAGATGGAGATAAGATTCATATGATTCAATACTGAATAATTATTATCATGACTAATTGTGAGTGTCACAATTGTAAAGGTAGAAATTTGTAACAAAAACAAGGGAGTGGTTAATCTTACAGTCCAGTAACAGAGGACCCTAGGACCATCAAGGGAGAAGAGCACAAGCAGAATATGCAGGACCTTATCCAGAACTGCAGGATGCCAGTGATGGAGGCAGAGATGGGGTCATGGAGAGGGGGAGCAGTTAAGGACTTCAGATTCATGGGAAGAGAGGGACTAAGAGCTGGCGGCCAGAATGGAACTTGCAGAATGTTCCCTTTGGAGGTGTAAATTATCATATATGCCTGAGTGTTTTTATGTTTTGTTTTGTTTTTAAGCTAATGTGAATAGAGAGAAATACTGTTAACTGATGGTACATGGAGGGGATTATAATCATTGTAATGAAACAAGGTGCATGATTTGTTGAATGTAAAACTTATGATGTGCCCTGTAAACTTTCACTCAATCCACAATAAAAACCTTAAAAAAATTTTTTTTAAATGGGCACAGGACATGAATAGACACTTCACCAAGGAAGACACTCAGGGAGCCAACAAACATATGAAGAAATGTTCATGATCATTAGCCATCAGAGAGATGCAAATCAAAACAACAATAAGATATCATCTTACACCAGCAATAGCAGCGAAGTTCAAAAAAGTAGAGTACAATAAATACTGGCAAGCAGGTGGAGAGACTGGGACCCTCCTACTTTGCTGGTGGGAAATGTAAAATGGTCCAAACACTGTAGAAAACAGCATGGCACTTCCTCAGAAAGTTGGAAGTAGAAATACCTTATAAGCAATTCCTCTACTTGATATATATCACAAGAAATAGGAGCCATAACGCCAGTAGATATATGCTCATCAATGTTCATAGCAGAACTATTCACAATAGCAAAAAGATGGAGACAGCCTAAGTGCCCATCAATGGAAGAATGTCTAAACAAACTGTGGTACATATACACCGTGGAATATTATGCTACCTTGAAGAATGACAAGAAAGCTGCAAACTACCACATAACATGGATGCACCTTGAGCACATTATGCTGAGTAAAATAAGTCAGTCACACAAGGGCAAATACTGCATAAGACCATTATTGTAAAACCTTAAGAAAAGATACCCATACCAAAATGGAAAAAAAAAATTTATTTGTTGGTTACCGGTGGGGGTGGGGTGCGAGGGTTGGGAGTGTTGGAGGGAGGGGATGGTAGAGAACAGGGTAGGGGGCAGACACATCATAGTTTGGATGTTGGGGAGGACAGTACACAAGAAGGGGGAGGGGTAGAAGAACAAGATAGATAGGGGAACACTAAGATAGGTTTGCATGGGCTAAATGGAAGTAGGTAAATAGTGATGCATACTCAAACTTTGAACGACAGGGGTCTGTGACACAGGGATCGAGGCATAGCCTGAAGAGGGGAAATAATACTAAGATACTTGACTTATGAATATGGGTTTCCCTTGCCTACTATTGTAAAATAGACACTTGAGTGGGATAGAAAGGAATATCAAGAAACATGATTACAGTAAGCTTGTAAGCCCATTTTCTGCCTATAACTGATTGGAATACCTAAAAGGTGTTCTACAACTTGCCCAGTGAAATAGACTTCTTAACTATGTCAATTTGCTATGGGTTGGAACCTACTTGATGGCTCCTAACAACAAAAACCTTGGACAAAGTTCAGGACCTTAATTTTAGAAAAGTGAACCTCCACCCCAATATTATCTTGGTTCTTTGCTCCCCTACTTCTGAACTCTCCATTGTATTTATTCCTCTTTCTCATAATACCCAATTTTAGGCATTCAGTTTTATCTTTTAAATACCATATTTACTCAAGATTTCTTTCGAAAGTCTGTCTCTCTAGTTCTTAGTACATTTCCACATGGATACTCTGTCTTCTTATCCAATATCTCCAAACCAAACTTAAGACCTTTTCTTCTAATCTTTCTAATTCCCCATCTCAATTTTTACATATGAAGTCCTGATGTAACACTGTGGGGTAAAGCATTGGACCACAAGGTCCATTTGAATCACAAGGTCAGTGGTTCAAATTCACCAGTCACTTCTTGGAAATCCTTATACAGGGACGCTATGAGTTGGAACTGACTGTATGGCACTTAACAACAAGAAGAACTATTTTGTATGTGCGTGTGTGCTCAGTACAATGCATGTCTATATGCATGAAAGGAGTTCAAAAGTTCATGAATACACAGAATTTAAAAAGAACGGACTTTTTCCATGAACTTTGGAAGCCCCCTCGCATTTGTTTAGTTAGTTCTTTTAGAGAGTCCTAAATAAAGTGGAGAGAGCCCGTTAGGAGAACTTAAGTTATCTGGTTCCACTGTCAGGTGGCTACAACAAAATAACCAGGTGTTACTTACTCCAAACACAAATTCTCTTGTTTTCCCCAGACCCATACCACAGTGGATCTACAGGATGAACGCTGAACTGAAAGCCACAAGGTCTGAAGTTCAAGCCCACCAGCAACTCCATGGAGGAATGATGAGGCTTTCTTCTTCCACAGAAATTTAAAAGCCTTGGAATACTATACAGGGTCAGCCATATGAGCAGGAACCAACTCAAAGGCACATAAGAACAACAATGAATCAAATACATACAATCCCTCTTTCAACAACCCTGCCATATGTTCCTTTCACTTCTCTTCATATGCCTTCAGTGACAGAGAAATCACTATCTTTTGAAACAGAACTGTCCCCATGTCTTTAATGGGCCCATCCTGGTGTGGCGCTGTATAAGTATTGGACTGCTAACCACAAGGTCAGTGCTTCAAACTCACTAGCTCTGAAATCCTATACAGGGTTGTTCTTGTTAAGTACTGTGGAGTCAGTTTCAACTCATAGTGACCCTGCACAGGGTTTCCAAGGCTGTAAATCTTTACAGGAGCAGAACTCCTCATCTTTCTCCCATGAAACTGCTGGTAGTTTCGAACTGCTGACCTTGAGGTTGGCAACCCGACTTGTAACCACTACGCTACCAGAGAGTCAAAACTGACTTGATGGTACTTACCAACAACATCCTCATGGAGTCAGTGTAGAAGTTATCATAAGCTGTTCCCTTTTCTCTATATCTAGGGCAGAGTTTTGTTGTGTTGTACAGAGATTCGCTATGAGTTGGCACTGCCTTGACGGTACCAAACAACAACTTTTTTATTCATTATAACTTCAGTTTCTTCTTCCTTCAAAATCTCTTATTTGGACATCTTTTCTCAATTCCCAAAGCCTAAGCTAGACCCTTATTTGTTTCAGTCCTTCATGCTGGATGCTAATCTCACAACCCAAACTTTGCCTCCACTACAATCTATCCTACACATAGCAAAAATTAGAATTAGATCCATGCTATTTTCAGAATGACTCTCCCACTATAATATATGCTTACTGTCTACTGGAGCAAGATCAAACAATTCTCCATGGCACTTAATGTTCTCTTTGTTTATCCACTCTCTTCGGAAGACATATTCTTTATGGGACTGCCAGGCTATCCACTCTACCTTACCCAAAGCATGTTTATTGCAGGTTTCTAAAACCTGTGTTCATTCTTTTCTCCTTAAATGTAGTCTCCCCTATCTACCCACTTCTCACAAGATCCTGAATGATTTTAAAAGTATGTCCTACCTTCTCCGTGAAGCTTTGCATGAAAAAGATCAATCAGTAATAATCTTTTCTCTTCCGGAGAACAGCAATTTTCAACCAAATAACCAATTTATGATCTCAAATCTCAAACTGTGGTCCACGGACTCCTGACACATTTTCAGGGGGTCCACAGGTCAAAACAATTTTCAAAATAATACAAAAACATTATTTGCATTTCGCATTATGTCAGTATTTGCACTGATGGTGTAAAAACAATTTTTGGGATAAAACTTTTGATGTCTTACAAAAATCAAGGCAATGGTACCAAACAGAACTAAAATAAAACCCACTGCCATTCCAAATCACAGTGACTCTATAGAGTTTCTGAGACTGTAAATCTTTACTGAAGCAGATACCCTCATCTCTCTCCTGAGAAGCGACTGGTGAGTTTGAACCAACCACTTTGTGGTTAGCAGCCCAATGCCTAACCCACAGTGCCATCAGGATACTTACTAATCTTTTACGTCAACCTGCTTGCAGTTACAAAGAACCAAAAGAAGAAAAAAAAATGTAAGAATGTCCTTGATGAAGCAGTAAGAATTATTAATTTTATTAAATCGTGGCCTTTGAGTATGTGGTAGAGTGAGTTTTCTACTGTGTCTTCTAGCCATAGTCTGTAACTCCCACCACACAATGTTTCCGCTCTGCCAGATCCATGTGAGAGAAGTGGGAGAACATAACTGATAGGATGGCATGACAGAGCGATAGATGCAAGCAGAGTTACTATTCATTGTAAAAACTTGAATCTATAGCATGGGTATGAAATAAACCATCTCAAAAGTAAGAATGGGGCTCTCACTAACACCAAAGAAGAGCCAGGGGAGGAGCATATCCTTTAGACCCTGAGATTACTGTGTATTGAACCTCCTTGACCCAGGGACAGGTTGGAGACGTGGTAAGGAGTGGCAGCAGCAGGATTAAGAACAAGAGCAGAAGACAGAGTAGTGGACGTCCCAGCCATGAAGCAAGTAAAGCTGAGTGACTTAGGGCAGGAAGTTTGTTTGTAGAATGGGATGATTTCAGGCACTAAGTGGGGGAACTAGATTTCCTGACCCACAGAGCTAGAGCTGAGTGCCTTCAGGTTGAGACTTAGGGTGGAGTGATGTGTCCTGTAGGCATTTATCAGCAGCTAACTGGAAAAATTGTGCCCTGAGCATGTTTTGATCCTGTATTGTAGCTTGTTAACTTCCCAAATAAACCCCATAGCTGTGACTATTTCCCTGAGTTCTCTGTGGCCTCCACAATGGATTATAGGACCTAATAAGAGGCTGTGGGAAGAGGGTTTGGTGCCATATTTTTGGGGGGAGCACACATTTTTCTTAAGAATATGTGATAAAATGGGAATTACACAAAGACACTATGCTGCAAAATACAGTGACTATCCTGAGGAAAAAACCCTGTATCATTTTGTTCAAGTTGTGAACTAAACTACCTGGCTGTCCTCGGAATATCATTTTTACTTGAAAGAGGATCTGACAGACAAACCATGGTTATTTGGACTTAGGTATGTGACAGACATTTTCTCAAAACAAAACAAAGTGAGATTGTCACTTCAAGGAAAACCAAGAATATTTGTTGCCAATAACCAAATTTGAACTTTCATGTGAAAACTTTAATTGAAAATTTGGCTTTGGAAAGCCATTGTGGTCTTCACAACTTCCTAATACCTAAAGACATTTTGAATGAAATCAGTGGTGATATTACATGTATCAACATTTAGAAGCGCTAGTTACTGCATGAGTATATAAAATCATGCATGGTTATAATACCCATTCCAAGTGCAATGGACTTTAATAGAGCAGAGTGGAAGAAGTTTGCTGAAATGGCTTCAGATTCCACTCTGTATACCCAATCGTGGTGACCCATGTGTTTCAGAGTACCCTACATCCGGTAGGGTTTTCATGGCTGTGACCTTTTTGAAGCAGATCACCATGCTTTTCTTCTGATGTGTCTGTCTCTATGGGTATTTGAACTTTCATCTTTTGTGTTAGTAGCTACATGCACTATTTGTACTACGCAGGGACTCCTATGTTGCAACTAACTTAGAACTAAGAAACAATCTCTTGGTGAGTTTTGGTGTGGTAGCACAAAAGAATATGCATAATTACTTGGAAAGGCTAATAATAAACACCTCCATTATCTCAGTGAAGTTACGTTTTCTTCTTATACTTCAAACAAAACAACATTGCCATAACATATTGAAAACAGTAGACAAAAAATAATAACTAACTAGCAGACTGACCCTGTTCTCACTTAAAAAAACAAAAAAAGCTTTTTCTCACAAACAAAAAACATGTTAGCATACAATATTGTTACTATTAAATTAATTAATTAATGATGCCTATTTTTAATGCCTCAGTTTTCATTTACAATACAGTAAATATAAATAGAGATAACCCAAAGAAGCAGAAAATTCACTGTGGTGCTCAATAATTCATGAAATCAAAATTTCAAGAAGCTCTGTCATAATACTATTGATTGTACTCATATTGTTGACCTTTTTCATATGTCTGGTTTTAATAGCTCATTGTTTCATATGATGATGTCTTGTTTTCTCAAAAACAAACTTGACACTATAGCTGAAGCTTCCTGAAGGCAGGGACTGGGGACTTTAGGTACTGAGGCTAATAATAAAAATGGTATTTAATCAATATAAGAAACATAGATGCTAAGTTTGTATGTTAAGTGCAGCCAAGCCAGTTCTGACTCATAGCATCTCTGTATAGGGTTTCTGAGGAGCAGCTGATGAGTTTGAACCACCGACTTTGTGGTTCAAATTGGCCTTGTGGTCCTGTGCATTATCCTGCAGTGCCAAGTTTATATAATGTATTTCAATTTCAATAGCAAGTAAAAAATATGTCCTCATAACAGTTTAGGACATTCAGACATTCATAAAGAGATTATCAACATTAAGTTATATTTTACAAAAGAAACTTGATACAAAGGTAAAAATCAGCATCAGAAATTTAACTAAAGCACAGGTGTCTAACTTTATTTTAGTCTTCTTCTCATTTTATATCCTCTAAATACACCTCCATTTGCCTTCCTAAATTATACAAAGCTCAAAAATGAAAAGAATATAAAAATACCACCAAGTAGAAAGAAGACAATTAAACTATGGGACATTTTCACAAGACTTAAGCAGCTGTGCTCAGTTTTGCTAGACTCTCTTTGCTCTACCATTGTTCCTACTCATATCCCACTCCTAGTCACTTCTCATTTTCTGACTTTACAAAGGAACCAGAGCTTTTGAAAGAAGTACAGTATACCTTTTTGATATAAAACTAAAGAATAAAATTAGCTCTAATTTTATAATTTCTTAAGAGTCTCAAACAAAAACAAATGGAGGTTCCATTGCATAGTTACCTTTTACCTGCATCAGAATCTCATAATCAGAGTCATATTAAAGAAATGGACTCTGATAATGTTTAACTGATCACATCTTGGGAGTCACTTATTCAAAACACATTTAGATGGCTACATGGCGTGGGATAGCACTTTACGCTAAGTGCTGGACTGCTAATTGCAAGGTCAACAGTTCAAACCTACCAACCTCTCCACAGAAACCCTGTACAGAGTCGATATGAGCAGGAAGTGACTGGACAACACTTAACAACAACTAACCAAAAGGTCAGCAGTTAGAACTCAAGAGCGGCTGTGTGGAAGAAAACTCTGTGATGACGACCGATAAATGCCAGCTACTGTAAGGTCGCTATGGGTCGGTACCGACTTGATGGCACCTAACAACAACAACAAGTAGATCTTAGACCATGTAAAGTTTAGAAAAATATGTTCCCTGACATAACAAAATGTACAGCTAAACTGGAAAAATCAGAGGCTGTTAAAATAAAAAACACTAACCATAATGATAAACATACACTGCTATCTTGGAAGCAAAAGTGAGGAGGGATACCCAACTTAGCTTGGAAGTGATGGGGGTTAGTGGTGGAAATGATCCCTAGGCTATGTCTTGATGAATGAATAAGGCGGCAGGAGGTTGTACCAGAAGATGGGCAAGTTGGTGAGAGAGGAGTTTAAGGAAGAAAGCAATAGAAGATAGGACAGTTTTACCTGAGGATATTTCTGTGTCACATTAAAGAGCTCAGCTTTCCTTCTATAAGCAGTAGGTGCCACTGAGAAAGATTTCACCCAGGGGAGTTGCTCATTTCTGTATTTTAATAGATCACTGTGGAATAGGGTTTGCCAAGCACTGGTCTAAAGCAATACTGTCCAGTCGAGCCTTCTGTTATCATGAAAATGTTCTATAGATGTGCTGTCCAGTTCCATAGCCACATGGAGCTGTGGAGCTCCTGAGATGTTACACGTGAAATTGAGGGGCTGGATTTTTAAGTGCCATCAAGTCGGTTCCGACCCACAGCGACCCTGTATAAGGTTTCTGAGAAGCAGCTGGTGAGTTTGAACCTAATTTCAGGATAAATAGCCACATGTGGCCTGTGGCTACTCTATTAGGGTTAGAGTCTGGTGTTGTAGACCAGGCAAGAGGTAAGGACCTAGGGCACTTACAGCTGAGACGAAGAGGAGGTCACAAAGGTGAGAAACAATTAGGAAGAGATTCTGTAGGATCTAAGGAGCCCAAGTAGCATAGTGGATTATGAGCCGGGCTGATAACCACAAGATCAAAAGTTCGAAACTACCAGTTGCTCCATGGGAGAAAGTTGATGCTTTCTGCTCCCATAAAGATTTACAGCCTCGGAAACCCTATACAGGATAGCTATGTGACTTGGTGGCACACAATCACTACTAGTACAATCTGATAATGAGTCAAATATAGATGAGGTAGACACAGTCAAAGATGATTCCCAGGTGTTGAGCAGGAACAACCGAGTAGCCAGCTGGGCCACGTACTGACTGAGAAACTACAAGAGGATACAGAGGGAGGCATGCTGCTTTCTATTAAAAAAAAACCCCAAAACCAAACCATGGTCATCAAGTCAATTCTGACTCATAGTCATCCTGTAAGGCACAGCAAACCTGCTCCAAAGAATCTCCAAGGATGTGATATTTAAGGAGCCCTGGTAAGGTAGTAGTTACGCATTGGGCTGCTAACCGAATCCACAGAGTTTGAATCTACCAGTCACTCCATAGGAGAAAGGTGAGGGTTCCTAATCATGTAAAGATTTACAGCCTTGGAAACTCTACATAGGGTCGCTATGAGTCGGAACCAACTCGACGGCATATCACCACCGCCACCAATATTTTTGGAAGATAACCACCACATCTTTCTCCTGCACAGTGTTGCCTTATGGGTTTGAGCTGTCAACCTTTCCATTAGCAGCCAAGCTCTTAACCACTGTACCACTAGGGCTCCTTTGCAGCCTACTTTGTTGTTGTGTGCCAATGAGCTGGTTCTGACTCATAGCCATTCTGTATAGGGTTTCCAAGAGTGGCTATTGGGTTTGAACTGCTGGCCTATCGATTACCAGTCCAATGCTTATCCTACAGTACTCTATTTTAAACAAACTAAATTTAATGTTCCCCTTCAGATGAGAAAACACTTGACTATAAATAAGAGGTGGCAGTGTTTGTGTGCCATCAAGTCAGTTCCAACTCACAGAGGTCCTGCAAAGGGTTTCTGAGACTTAATCTTTATGGGAACAGAAAGCCTCATCTTCCTCCTGCAGAACAGCTGATGGATTCAGACAGCTGAACTTGCAGTTAGTAGCTCAACACATAAACCACTATGCCAGCAGAGCTCCGATAATAAGAGGTGGTGGTGGTGGCACTGTGTGCTGTCCAGTCAGTTCTAAGTCATAGAAACCCCCAGGCTTCAATCTTTATGAAAGCAGAGAGCACATCTTTCCCCTTTCTTGTAATTCACTACACCCCAGAGCTCCAATAAGAAGAGGCTGAAATATCAGTATGGAGTCCTGGGGTGGCGCTGTGAGAAAGTACCAGACTGCAAGTTGGGTTTGAACCACAAGGTCAGTGGTTCAGACTCACCAGCTGCTCCTTGGAAACCCTATAGAGGGTCACTATGAGTCAGACTCCATTCGACAGCACTTAACAATATTAATACAAGAGCCCTGGTGGTACTGTAGTTAAGAGGTTGACTGCTAAGCAAAAAGCTGGCAATTTGAACTCACCAGTGACTCCATGGGAGAAAAATGTAACCAGCAGTCTACTTGTATAAAGATTACAGCCTTGGAAGTTCTGTGGGGCAATTCTATTCTGTGCCATAGGATCTCAAAGAGTAGAAATCAACTCAACAGCAAACAACAGAATTAACATGCTTTTTAAAAAGGAAAGAAATAAAGAAAGCAACTGCTGTACAGGAATGTTAAGTAGTTTGCCCTAGGTCAGAGGAAGTAGCAAAGGTAATTTCTAACTCAAGTTTATCTGATTCCAAAATTCATGCATAGTCCATTCCATCCACATTAATGGAAGAACTCACTCCAGGACCAGGTCAGTGGCCCAGAAGAGAGCCCTGGGCAGTACTATCATGTAATGAACTATCTCTTACAAGAAAAGGGAACTGAAATGAGGGCAGTTCCATGAAAGCAAAGGGAGTATAGCATTAGAAGACAGGACTGATCAACAGCATGAGGTCCTAAGGTAAGTACCAAAGAGCGTTCATTGGATTTTGCAACTGGAAGTCATTGTTTCAACAAAAAACAGTTTTAACAAAATGGCAAAGGCAGAAGTCTAATTGCAGTGGATTGAAAAGCAAAGAAGATATGATAAAGTAGAGAATGCAAATATAAACTCTATATTTTCAGTGTTTACTAGGTTTTAGCATAAAGAATATGTATTAGATTTAGCATTTGTTGAATATATACTGAATGACAAACACTTAGCTAGGTGCTTCACAGATATAATCTCTTTTTATCTTCACAACCACCTATGAGGCCTATGGTACCTATGGTACCAACTTCCCCATTGGATAGAAATGAAAACTGAAACCTAGAGTGGTTAAACATGTTTCCACTCACACACATCGGTGACTGCTAGAGTTTAGATCTGAATCCCAGTCTGTAGGTTCAAAGAATGGGCTTTTTTCTCTTATGCTTTCACATCAGAAGAGTATGTGAGGGGGAAAAAGCCACTGAAACTCACTGGAAGATTCAGCAAAGTGGCAGGGTACAAAATCAGCATACAAAAACCAGTTGGATTCCTCTATAGTAATAATGACAATGCTGAAAATGAAATTAGGAAAGCAATACCATTTATAATCACTGCCCAAAAGATGAAATATTTAGAAATAAATGTAACCAGAGAAACAAAGGACCTATACAAAGAAAACTACAAAACACTACTACAAGAAACCAAAAGAGACTTTAAAAAATGGAAAAATATACCAGGCTCCTGAATAGGAAGTCTTTACATTGTGAAAATGTCAATACTCCCCAAAGAAATTACACATATAACACAATCCCAGTCCAGATTCCAATGCCATTCTTTAGAGAGATGAATAAATAATTACAAATTTTATATGGAAAGGAAAGAGACCCAGGATAAGCAAAGCACTGCTTAAGAAGGACAAAGTTGGAAGCTTCTTATTCCCTGATTTCAAAAGTTACCATGGCTACAGTGGTCAAAACCGCCTGGTACTAGTACAATGAAAGATACATAGATCAATGGAACAGAATCAAGAATTCAGAAATTAACCCATACAGCCAACTGATCTTTGACAAAGGGCCAAAGTACATTGAATGGGAAGACAGATAGTGCTGGCAGAACTGGAAATCAATATGCAAAAGATTGAAACAAGACCTTTACCTCATGCCATATATAAAAAACATTTCAGCATAAAGACCTAATTGTGAATCCCAGAATTATACAGGTCACCAATGAAAAAACAGGGACAAATTTAAGGGCTCTAATACAGAGCACACGCAGACTACAAAACATTGCAAAAATTACACAAACAAATGAAGACAAAGTAGATAACTAGGACATTTTGAAAATCAGAAACTTATGTGCATCAAAATATTTCACCAAAAGAGTAAAAAGAAAGCCCACACAGAATGGGAAAAAAAATCTTTTGCAATGGCATATCACACAAGGGACTAATTTCTAACATCTATAGGAAACTATAATACCTCTACAAGAAAAAGACAAATAAACTAATTAAAAAATGGGCACAGGACATGAACAAACACTTCACCAAAGAACATATTCAGGGAGTCAAGAAACATACAAAGAAATGTTCACGATCACTAGCCATTAGAGAGATGCAAATCAAACAACAAAGATATCAATGTCACACCAGCAATAACAGCCGGAGTTCAAAAAAGCAGAGGACAATAAATGCTGGCAAGGAAGTGGAGAGACTGAGACCCTCCTACAATGCTGGTGGGAATGTAAAATGGCACTTCCTCAGAAAGTTAGAAACAGAAATACCTTATGATCCAGCAATTCCTCTACTTGGTATATATATCCACAAGAAATATGAACCAGAACACGAGTAGATATATGCACATCAATGTTCCTAGCAGCACTATTTACAATAGCAAAAATATGGAGACAGCCTAAGTGCCCATCAATGGAAGAATGGCTAAACAAACTTTGGTACATACACACAATGGAATACTATGTTACCTTGAAGAATAACAAGGAAGCTGCAAGCCACCACATAATGTGGATGAAGCTTGAGGATATTATGCTGAGTGAAATTAGTCAGTCAAAAAAGGACACATATTGCATAAAACCATTACTGTAAAAGGTTAAGAAAAGATACCCATACTAAAAGGAAAAAAAGATGGGTAGGGTGGGTGAAGGGAGGGGACAGTAGAGCACAGGGTAGGAGGTAGATACATCAAAGTTCAGATGTTGGAGAGGGCAATACACATGATAGGCGAGGAGAGAGGAAGAACAAGGTAGACGGGGGAACACTGAGACAGGTCTGCATGACCCAAACTGAATAAAGGTAAATAGTAAGGCATGTTCAACCTTGGAACAACAGGGCTCTGTGATACAGGGATCAAGGCATAGTCTGAAGAGGGGAAATAATACTAAAATGCTTGACTGTCTTATGAACATTGGTTTCCCTTGTCTACTATTGTAAAATAGACACTTGAGTGGGATAAAAAGGAATGTTAGGAAACATGATTACAGAAAACTTGTAAGCCCGCCTTCAGCCTGTAACTGATTGGAATACCTAAAAGGGGTTCTAGAACTTGCCGAGTGAAATAGGCCTCTTACAAAGCCTTTGCAGAGTATAGGACCTTAGGTGGAATCCTGAGTCCCATCCAGAACCTATGAGGTGGGACATTCCCACTAGCAAGGACAAGCACACCAGCCTGGAACAGCTAGAGCAACAGACAATACATCTTCAAAGAAAGATCATCAGGAAAAACACCAAACAAAAATGTCAGCATGACTGGCTACTACAAGAATAAGCAAGCTTTTCACCAGGAAGATATCATGGCAAGCAATCAAGTTCCTTCAGGACAAACTCCCCTCTAAGACTGACACTCAAAGAGAACACATGAATAGGCTTGTAAGCTTGCTGGTGACCACATTGGTCTACTGGTGAGTGAAAGAGGGGGAAAGGCAGCAATGAAGAAATGGGCTGAGTTCAACAACATTCCATTGACTCCTGTTGACCTGGAGATGAGGGAGAGAAGAGGAAGGGCTGGTTGTTTCAAAGTGTGGTGAGAGCTGGGGCACTTTGAGCCCATGGAAAACGACATAGCCAAAGAGGGCTAGAGCTGAGAGTGAAGCATCCAGCTGATATTAAGTGAGGAGAGATGCACAAGAACACCCAAAACTGCAGATAGTACCCATTTGACTTAGCCTCGATGGCTTGATAATCAGAATTCGACTAGAGGAAGATTTAAAAAAAAAAAAGTTTTTTGATAAAGGAAACAAGGGTAAATTGCTACAATTTGATGAACCTGACCCATACTCATGGAGGTGGTAAATCCAATAAAGTTTGGAATTCAACAGGAAGTAATTTATCCAAGTAATAATGCTGGTTTCTTAGTTTTGACAACTATCCCATGGTAATATTGTTGCTGTAATGTAAGCTGCAAAAAAAGACACCTCTCTTCTCTTATCATCTAACATTTCATATTTATGACTAGAATAAAAAATCTACTATCTGACAATTTTGTGTACAACTGAGACATGTCTGACAGTAAGGAATGCCAAGTTGTGAGGTAAGAGTAACTAACTGGCTGTGATGGTTAAGGTTATGTGTCAACTTGCCTGGGCCACTATTCTTGGTGGTTTGGCAGGTAAGTGATGAAGTAATTTGGTAGTTTTGTAATGATGAAATCATTCTTCTTGTGATTTTATGTGGTCATTCTCCATTTTTGCATAACTCCAATTTCACGTTAACAACCCGGCCTTTGGAACCTAGCCACATCAATGAGTGAGGAAAAGGTATGGGGGAAATTCCAAACCAAACCCACTGCCATCAAGTCAATGCCAACTCATAGCGACCCTACAGGATAAATTAGACCTGCCTCATAGAGTTTCCAAAGTTGTATTCTTTGGCTATCTTATACATTATGGCTACAGCTTTCTCCCAGAGAGTGGCTGGTGAGTTTGAATCACTGCCCTTTTGGTTAACAGCTGAGTGATACTAGGATATCACTATGATACTAGGGTTTCTTTAGGGAAAACCAGGTGAGGGGTATATGTAACTCTCTGTGCTAACTTTGCAAATCTTTTGTGCATCTAAAATTAAAATTTTATTTTAAAAAGTGAGGGGTTACGAGAATATTGGGAGCCCTGGTGTGACACTGTGGGATCATGCACGGAACCACAAGGTCGGCAGTTCAAACTCACCAGCTGCTTGGAAACCCCATAGGGTTGCTATGAGTCAGAACTGACTTGGCAGCACTTAACAAGAACAACAAGAGAATACTGATAACAGATTTTGGGAAAGGAGGAAGTTGAATTCAGGAGTATGAAAGACCCCAAGATGAACTGGAATAAACTATGTTCTTTCCCATAAAAATCCTCAATGAATCTTAAAATTCAGAGAATACAATTCATCCTACAGCATACATCAAAGAGGTGTAAGAATGTCCTGGAATAAAACATTAGACATTGTCATGCTGTATAGACAACTGGGTTAAAAGGCTAGTACTGCCAGTTACTAAGGAGCTCTGGTAGCATAGTGGGTTATGAGTTGGGCTGCTAACCACGAAGTCAGCAGTTTGGAGCTATCAGCTGCTCCAAGGGAGAAAGATGAGGCTTTCTCTTCCTGTGAAGATTTACAGCTTCAGTAACTTTATACAGGGTCACTATGAGTCAGAGGTTCAGGATCATCAGCTTCTCCTCAGAAACCCTACATAGGGCTAGTGAGGGGGGGAACATACTCAAAAGGACTTAACCACAACAACAGCAAGAGTTGGAACTGACTCAATAGCACATAGCCATCACCACCACCACCAGTTACTAGCTAGGGAGTCTGGAAAAGTTACTGCAATTTTTCCAAGCCTCAATTTCTGCATTTGTATAATGCTGCTAATAATTTGTATCATGTATGTTCATTTTTTGTATAGCAACTTTGGTGGTGGTGGTTATGTGCCTTGGAGTCGATTCTAACTCATAGTGACCCTGTAAAGGGTTTCCAAGGCTGTGAATCTTTTTTTTAAACTTGTATTGTGAATTGAGTGATAGTTTACAAGGGAGAATATCAGTTTTGCACTCAACCAATCATATTTTGTTTCGTTGCAATGATTACAATCCCCTCCATGCACCATTTAACAGTATTTACCTCTACTCCCTTGTTTTTGTTTTTGATGTACACAAAAACACTTGGGAAAATACAATCATTTAAACAACCAAAAGGCACATTCTGCAAGCCTGCCTCCTGGCTACCAGCACACAGCCTTTCTCTTTCCATGATTCTAGAGTCCTCAGCTGCTCAATGTCTCCATGCCATCACCTCTGCCTCCATCCACTGGTATTATTGCTTTTCTGGTTAGGATCCCATGTTCTGCTCTTGTTCTTCTCTCTCTTGATGGTCCTAGGTTCCTCTGTTCCTGGAATGTAAGATTAGCTACTCCCCACATTTTTATTACAAAACTTCTACCTTTATAGTTGTGACAATCGCAATTGGTCATGATAACAATTACTCACTACTGAATTAAAAGAATACTATCCCCATTTCCTTCTCCCAGACCCATCTAGACAAGATGAAAACTATTCAGTGGGGATTTTACCTTCCCCCACTCACTCTGAAGCTAAAATCCCTCTTAAAAACTTGTAAGCCAGCCACTTCATGCCTTTATACCCCCCACCTCTGCATTTTAGGTAGCCAGTGTGTGATTTGCCCATCCCTATCAACACTGTGTACAGAGGGGATAGGTTTGATCCTTAATATGAAGACTCCTTCCCTCTTGGTTGGTATTTTGAGCTACACCACAACCATCAGTAAAGGTCCAAGTTCATCAAATTGTAGCACTTTACACTTGCTTCCTGTATCAAATTTCTTTATCTTCCTCTAGTTGAGTTCTGATCACCAAGCCATTGAAGCTAAGTCAAATGGGTACTATCTGCAAATTTGGTGTTCTTGTGTGCCTCCCCCTCACTTCATATCAGCTGGATGCTTCACTCTCAGTTCTAGTCCACCATGGCTAGGTCAATGTCTATGGGCTCAGAAGTTCCCAAGTCTCCTAAAACTTAGGACCAACCAGACCTTCCTCTTCTCTCTCTCTCACTTCAAGGTTGATAGTACATGAAATATAGTAGAACTCAGTTCATGTCTTCATTACTGCCTTTCCCCCACCTCCACTCACAAGTAGACCAGTGTGGTTACCAGTAAGCTTACATACCTGCTCATGTGTTCCCTTTGAAGTCTTGGAAGGGGGTTTATCCTGAAGGGACTTCATGGCTTGCCTTAATGGCTCCCAAACAAATAGTTTGTTTGTTCTTGTAATAGCCAAACAGACTGCTGTTTTTGTTTGGTTTTTTTCCTGCTGGTCTTTCTTTCAAGAAGTATCTTCTGTTCCTCTACCTGCTCCAGGCTGGTCTGCATGTCCTTTCAAGTGGGAATGTCCCACCTCAGAAAGTTCTAGATGGGGCTCAGGATATCACCTAAGGTCCTATACACTACAAAGACTCCCCAAGAAGTCTATTTTACTGGGCAAGTTCTAGAACCCCTTTCAGGTATTCCAATCAGCAACAGGCTGAAGACAGGCTTACAAGCCTTCTGTAATCATGTTTGCCAATATTTCTTTCTATCCCAATCAAGTGTCTATTTTACAATAATAGGTAAGGGAAACTAATAGCCATAAGACAGTCGAGCATCTTAACATTATTTCCCCACTTTTACCCATTCAGACTATGTAAATCTTAACGGGAGCAGAATGCCTCATCTTTTTTTCCCATTGAACCACTGATAGTTTCTAACTGCTGACTGTGAGATTAGCAGCATGACTCGTAATCACTACGCTACCAGAGTTCCTTATAGTAACTTTGGTGGTGGTGGTGGTGGTTATGTGCTGTGGAGTCAGAACCAACTCATAGTGACCCTGTACAGGGTTTCTGAGGCTGTAAATTTTTACAGAAGCAGAAAGCCTCATCTTTCTGTACCAGAGGAACAGCTGGTAGTTTCAAACTGCTGACCTTGAGGTTCACAGCCCGATTTGGAACCACTACACTACCAGAGCTCCTTTATAGTAACTTTAGAACCATGGAAACATGTCCCCTTAAAAAAAACCCCGAAAACCACAACTTTAAAATAATGAAGGATACTGGTTACCTACCGCTGATTTACAAATGGACTGGAAAGCTCTGCCATCAGGCGGAAATTCCCAACGTATGCCAGCACTCCATAGTTCTGGATAAAAAACATAAAGACACAATAATCAGAGATTAGCATTCTTATTTTAAACTCCAATTATTGAAGGAACATGCAGCATAAAATAAAACTTTTCAGCATGAAATGATACTCAATATCAAAATAAACCAAGAAATTTCTACCTTTGTACACATATTCTTTTTGAAGAGCTAGAAATATTCTTGAAATTCTATAGTATTTTGAAAAGACAGCACATTGTAAACAATATTCTACTTAAATGATTTTCAAATAGTTGTCTCAAGTTGAGTTTATGAATGTTACAAATAACCATTAGTAGTAGCATTCCCAAATTACTGCAGAAAGAATGATCACAAAATATTGAGAATTTCAGAAGGAATTATATAGAATTAGATGCCCGACAGGAATTTATTTTTATAAACATTATTAAATAGAAATTTCAAATGTGTATTTAATAATACCCTAAATACCAATATGTAAGTGTATGAACAGATGCCTATCTGACAAACAAAACACACATGCCAAATCTTACTTATTATATTTGATCAGACAAATGAATTTGCTATAATCAAAAGTTCCTTAAACAAAAATGCATACTTTTGAGGCTTTTTAAAACTTAGAAACATAATGCCTAGTATATTCTTCCAATTTTATAGGAAAAATCATAGTAGAGTTAACATGAGAGAAAAAATATATACATTCTAATGATCTAATATACTTTAAACTTGCTAGGTAATGGAGTTGCTTCAACACTTCCCATTAAATTGGAATTATGAGTATACACCATAGGAAATTGTTCTACCTCCAAAATATAACACGTATAGTATTTCTTGCATCTTAGGCAGGGGATTTTCAGGATGCAGGATTTTCAGTGATAAAACAGGGACAGTCCCAAGCAAATCAAGATGGTGGGTCACCTTATCCAATATCTTTAACTGTTCCTAATCAGTTAGTTCAAAGCATTAGATCAATGATTTTCACCCTCTTTGTGTTTGCAACAGAATTATCTGGGAGGAATTTTTTGAAAATCTGATTTGATTCAGATTCTTAATCATGTTAACTGGGCACTGATATATTTTTAAAAGCTCTCTAGGTAACTACAATGTGCAGCCAGAGATGAGGCACACTATCAGAAAACAGTGGTTATGTTTGATTATATTGTTTTTGTTAAGTGCTGTGGAGTCGGTTCCGACTCATAGTGATCTTGTGTAGAGGTGGTGAGTCTGAACCACCGACTTTGCAGTGAGCTGTTGTTCAGTGCCATCGAGTTGATTCCGACTCAGAGGAGTTAGTACAGTACTAATACTACAGTGCCACACCAGGACTCCATGCTTGGTTATAAATACAACCAAAAAGTGGGAGTTGGGAGGGCAACAAGTATATACTCACCTCATTGCCAAGTTTGGGTGCCTACACTTAAACTACTCCATCCCTGTTTTGGTCCCTGCATGTCCGTGAATACATATGTACATATACACATAGGCTGTACTCCACATCCCAAGTAAATGTGAAGTAGAGTTAGGACTCCATTATCCAATTGGATTAGGTGGCACTAAAAAGATGCTTTACAAAATTTGACAACTGAAAAACACTGCTATCATTATTTATGGAAGGCAAACAGTAAACAGCAATAAATTTGAAGTGAGTCAGTCCCCTCCATTTATGAGTAGCCCACTTAGCTTCATAGAAGAAAAACCCACTGATGTATAAAGGTGATCCACTTAACTTCCTAACTTACTATGTTGTTAGGTGCTGTGAACTTGATTCTGGCTCAGAAAGACCCATATAATAGAACGAAGCACTGCGCAGCCCTATGCTGTCCTCACAATCACGGCTATGTTTCAGCTCACTACTGCAGCCACTGAGTCAGTTCAACTCCTTGAGCGTCTTCCTCTTTTTCACTGACCCTCTATTTTACCAAGCATCATATTCTTCTCCTAGGACTGGTGCTTCTGAAAACATGTCCAAAGTAAAAGAGACAAAATCTCACCATCCCTGCCGCTAAGGAGCATTCTGGCTACATACACTTCTTCCAAAACAGATTTGTTTTGTTCTTCTGGCAGTTCATGATGATTTCACTATTCTTCGCCAACACCATAATTCAAATACATCGATTTTTCTCTGGTCTACCTTATTCACTGTTAAGTTTCCACATGCATATGAAGGGATTGAAAATACAATGGCAAGGGTGAGGCACACCTTAGTTCTAAATGTGACATCTGCCAAATTACTCATGTCCATTTCTGTGTCAAGAAGCCCGGGTGAAATAATGTTCAAACATTCAACTGCTACCTAAAGGTTAGAGATCCCAACCCAAGACACAGTGCTGTGGGAAAAAGACCTAGAGTTGTGTTTGCATAAAGATCACAGCCAATAGAACCCTATGGGGCTGGTCTACTTAGTCACATGGGGTCACTATGAGTCGAAATCAACACAATGACATCTAACAACAACAATTTTTGTTTGCCTGGGCAGGCACACTATGGATCAGGTATTAGAAAATATGTCTCTCTCAACAGGTGTCACCAGGTCAGGTGAAGCTGTGTTCATTTACTTTATACCTTCTTTCTCCACAGCTTTTCTTGGCTGGCTCTGACCCTGGGCCCATGCCAGGGTTAGGCAAGCATTACAACAGCTCTCAGGAAGACAGACTGAAGTGTTTTATAGGGAATGATGTAAGCCCAAGTTTCTGCAGGCAACCTCTTGGTCTTCTCTTTATGGGGCATCCATCTTTGCTGGTGACCTCCTGTCCAGAGATTTCTAGCTCCATTAGCAACCTTCTGCCCAGAGGTGTTCAGTTCTGCTTGTGGGCCAACTCCCTCACTGCTGCCATCTGCCAGTTTTGTGGGTCCGAGCATTCACACCATTTGACTTTACTGTGCTTGCTATAACTTTTCTGCCAATGTGCCCTGCTGTGCTTGCCACCATTTCCCTTGGTATCAGCTCAGTTACCATGCCCTACTGAATGCAAAATGGCTTTTAGATGTCTGTTTTCCTCCTTAATATAACCACTACCATCACCACTGTCTTAGTTATCTAGTGCTGCAACAACAGAAAGAACAGATGTGATGGCTTTAACAAACACTAATTTATTTTCTCATAACTTAGGAAGCTAGAAGTCTGAAACCAGCACCCAGTTCTAGGGGAAGGCTTTCTCTGTCAGCTCCTTCCAACATCTGTGGGTCTAGCATGCCCTGGAGAACTCCATAAATGTTGGCATCAGTCTTCCCCTGGGTCTAAGAGGTTCTCAGCACAGGGACTCTAGGTTTGTAGGTAGTGTTCTCTCAGTTTTTATTTTTTAGTGGTACTGGGATTTTGCCTTCTCTGTTGGTTTCTCTCTCCCTTTACCACTTGTAAAATAAAATAAGTAAGCAAAAACAAAATTATTAGAGCATTATCCTTCACTTGGTATACATTGTATTTTTCTATACTTAAATTTTAGCTCACTAATGAGAAACTTATTCCCTGCTCCCCACCCTCTTAGTTCACAAACACTGGGAATCACACTGGGGTTTAGCTTCTGTAGACAGTAGTGGTTACATGTTGGGCTGCTAACCTCAAGATCAGCAGTTCAAAACTACCAGTTCTTTCACGGGAGAAAGATGAGACTTTCTGCTCCCATAAAGTTTTACAGCCTCAGATACTCTATACAGGGTCGCTATGAGTCGGAACCAACTCCATGGCACATAACCCACCAACCAAATTTTACTTCTGGAGTCCCTGCATGGTGAAACTGTAACATATTCCACTGCTAACTGAAAGGTGGGAGGGTCAAGTCCACCTAAAGGTATTTCAAAAGAAAGTACTAGTGGTCCACTTCCAAAAAGATACTGAAAACCCAATAGGGCCCAGTTCTACTCTGACATACATGAGGTCATCATGAGTCAACAATGATCAATGGAACTTTGTAGAAAATATGACTGTGTTCTGTAGTCACAACAAGAGGCCCTTTTAACAGGTGTTTCAGGCTTTTCAGTAGAAGCTCTAGCGGTTCACTGATAAACTGCTCAGCTTCTAACAGCCAGGCTAGGGGTTCAAACCCACTGGCCACCGAATGACAAAAAGATGAGGCAGCCAGCTTCCATAAAGATAGCCTTGGAAATCCAATGGTGCAGTTCTACTCAGCCCTACAGTGTTCCTTTGAACTAACTAGGCAGAAATGGATTTGGCTCAGGCCTTTGTAGATAGATCCAGACCCTTAGCACAGTTCTATGGAAATCCTTTCAGAGTACCCATCAAAGTAGAAATGAATTTGAGGAACAAAATCCATGCCTACATGAAAAAACTATTTGCTTAATTTAAATTATTCAAAGGTTTTAGACATTAAATTACAAGATAAGGTTTGAGCTAACACTCAGGATGGAGTTGTTATCTGTAACAATAATCTTACCTAGTATATCAAGCTTTTACTAAATGCTACAAAGATATAATAACATCAAAGCATTTAGGTGAAACACAGAGATCTGGGATGTCGAGGGCTATTGGCAACCCAGGACCTGCCTTCCTGCATAATATAGGCAGCTCTTGCCCCAAACAGATGTATGCTCAGCTAAGTGAGGGTCACAAAGTTCCTGTTACGGCAGGGAGAGTTTAAATTACAAAATATCTCCAGTTTATACCCCCAGCCTAAACAACATTCTCCAAGGAGCCAAGCTTCATAGGTCCCAAGTGGTGTACACTCTAAGCAATCCTGACCTAGTCCTGGTGTGACACTGCAGGATAAGCACTGGACTGCTAACCTCAAGGCCAGTGGTTCAAACCCACCAGCCACTCCTTGGAAACCTGCACAGGGTCACCAGGAGATGGAACCATTGGAAATCCTATGAGTCAGTTTTACTCTGTCATATAGACTGCTATGAGTAAAATCGACTCTATGATAACAAGTTGGTTTGCGTGGAAGATCAAATTCCAATTTCCTGACAATGCACCTCATAAGCAGCCATGACACAGCTGTCAATGGAGATTTGCATGTTATAATGCTGAACATGTTTTAATGAAACTCTCAAACTAAGAAAAACTAGGAAGAAAGACCTGAATATCAATTTCCCCAAATCAGCCAATGAAAACGCTCTGGATCACAAGGGTCCAATCTGAAGTAATCATGGGGAGAGTACAGAACTGAGCATTTCATCCTGTTGTGTATGAGGTTTCCATAAGTAGGGGACAGTTAAAAACCACCGTAAATATATTAAATTGGGTCACTAGCTACTTTTTCTTCTCACTTTCCTCCAAGAAAGTGAAAAGATTGGCAGAACAGCTGCTTAAATGCTTTTCTCCCATGATTAACTTAAACACTTAGGTGACATAGTTCTTCTTACTTGCCCATGGTATGTTATTGTTGGTAAGTGCCATCAAGTCGGTTCTGACTCAAAACAACCCTGTGTAGGATTTACAAGGAGTGGCTGGTAGGTTTGAACTACCAACCCTGTGGATAGCAGTACAGTGCTTATTCTATAGAACCACATCAGGACTCCATTGTCCAATGTATAGCTCTCTAGTATTGGACCTAAATCAAATATGACTGAGAATATCTTAGGGTTGTTGTTTGGTGCCTTTGAGTCAGTACTAATTCACAGCAATCTTATGCAAGCACAACAGAATGAAACACTGCCCAGTCCTGCACCATCCTCAAAATCATTGCTACTCTTGAGCCCATCGCTGCTGCCACTGTGCCAATCTATCTTGTTGGGGGTCTTCCTCTTTTTTGCTGACCATCCACTTTACCAAGCATGATGCCCTTCTCCAGGGACCGGTTCCTCCTGATAACGTGTCTGAAGTATGAGTGATGAAGTCTGGCCATTCTGCCTTTTAAGAAGCATTCTGGCTGTACTTCTTCCAATACAGATTTGTTTGTTCTTTTGGAAGTCCATGGTACTTTTAATATTCTCTTCTAATACCATAACTCAAATGCATCAATTCTTCTACAGTCTTTTTTATTTACTGTCCAATTTTCACATGCATATGAAGTCACTGAAGGCCACTACAATATGGCAAACTGGGAGATGAGTGGTGAAGCCTAGAGTTGTTGCTGCTGTTATGAAATGTCATCGAGTCGGTTCCGACTCATAGTGAACCTATGTGGGTGTTTTCAAAGAGCAAATGGTGGGTTTGAACTGCCAACCAAGCAGTTAGTAGTCCAGTAGTCCAGTGCTTATCTGACAGCACCACACTAGCACTTGTTAAACTCATTATATTCCTTTAATTAAAGGCGATATCTCTCTTCTGTAAAACAGAAATCTCTTCTACCTCTCTTTACCATCCTCAATTGAGCCTAGTTTCAGGGTCTGAAATAATCTAAACTAAGTCTACTCTGTCTTTCATTTAGTAGTGTTTTCACACTGCCAAACATATTTCAAAGCCATCATGACTCCAATTTCTTGTCTTTTCTAGGCTGACATTTCTGTGCCCTTTAATTGGCTGTTGTGGCATCGTAAACTTACTTGGTATGACTTGATACCCATAGTCTTCGTTGTTGCTAGAAGCCATGCAGTCAATTCCTATTTATAATGACCCTATGCACACTAGAATGCAGCAATTCCTGGTCCTGCGCCATCCTCACAATTGTTACGTTTGAACCCATTGCTACTGCTATCGTGCCAATCCATCTCATTGGAGGTCTTCCTCTTTTTTGCCGACTCTTCATTTAACTAAATATGATATCCTTCTCCAGAGACTGGTCTCACTTGATAACAGTTCCAAAATATGAGCAACAAAGTCTCGCCATCCCGGCTTCTAAGAAGTATTATGGCTGCACTTCTCCCAACACAGATTTGTTTGTTCTTCTGGCAGTCCATGGTACTTTTAATATTCTCCTCCAACACCATAATTAAGATGCAAGGATTCTTCCACTACTTTCCTTATTCATTGTCCAACTTTCACAAGCATATGAGAAAAACCCCCTTCCAAGACTGAAACTCAAAGAGAACACACAAACAGGCATGTAAGCTTGCTGGCAACAGTGTTGGTCTACATGTTAATGGAAGTGGGGGAAAGGCAGCAATAAAGATATGGGCTGAATGCGACCACGTTCCATAGACTCCTGTCAACCTTGAGATGAGAGAGAGAAGAGGAAGTTTGGTTTGATGTTTGGGAAGACTTGGGTACTCCTGAGTCCATGGACAATGACCTAGCCATGCTGGACTAGAGCTGAGAGTGAAGCATCCAGCTGATACGAAGTGAGAGGAGATACACAAGAACACATAGACTTGCAGATAGTACCCATTTGATCTAGCTTCAATGGCTTGGTGATCAGAACTCAACTAGAGGATGATAGAGAAATTTGATAAAGTAAGCAAGTATAAATTGCTACAATTTGATGAGCCTGACCTATAGTTATAGCTCAAAATACCAACCAAGAGAGAAGGAGTCTTCACATCAAGGATCCAACCTATCCTTCAGTACGGAGGGATGACAGGGACAGGCAACTTAGACATTGGCTACCTAAAAGGGGGGTAGGGGATCTATAAAGGCATGAAGTGGCTGGCTTACAAGTTTTCAAAAGGAAGTTTAGTTTCAGAGTGAGTGGGGGAAGGTAGAATCCCCACTGAATCATTTCCATCTTGTCTAGATGGGTCTGGTGAAAGGAGGTGGGGATAGGATTCTTTTGATTAAATAGTGAGTAATTGTTATCATGACTAATTGTGATTGTCACAACTATAAAGGTAGAAGTTGTGTAACAAAAAGGAGGAAGTAGTTAATCTTACATTCTAGGAACAGAGGACCCTAGGACCATCAAGAGAGAAGAGCATGAGCTGAACGTGGGATCCTAACCAGAGAAGCAGTGACACCAGAGATAAGAGGTGATAGCATGAAGACATTGAGCAACTGAGGACTCTAGACTCATGGAAAGAGAAAGGTTGTGTGCTGACAGCCAAGAGGCTGGCTTGCAAAATGTGTCCTTTGGTTGTTTAAATGATTATATATTCTTGTGTGTTTTTGTGTACATCAGAAAGGAAAAAAAAGAAGAAGAAATAGAAGCAAATACTGTTAACTGATGATGCATGGAGGGGACTGTAATCATTGCAATGAAACATAATACGATACGTTGAGTGCAAAACTGATCCTCTCCCATGTAAACTATCACTCAATTCACAATAAAACTCTTTTTTTTTTAAAGCCCTATTCAGAACCATGCTCTACAGCACTTAACAACAACATACATACATATTTAGAAACATGATTATTTAGCATCCTTACCAGGGCTACTCTCAATGTTACTAGTAAGAGTCATCAGCTAATTGTACAACTTTGATTATTTTATTTAGATTGTAAAATTTAGAGATTATCAATAAAATAATTCCCAAGACTTACTTATGCCAGTCTATTGCTCAATCAATACTATTTAAAAAAAGTTGAAAATCTCTTATTTTAGTAAGAAAAACATTAATAGACTATTAAAAATTTTCAAATATTTGCTTTCAATGTTAAACATGTTTTATTATCTATACATATAGTGGTAAATATTAATCACCCCTAGCTTTAATATTGAATCTTCCTTCAGTAAATTATGTTAGATTGTTATTTTTACCACTTACCTAGTCAATAAAATTATTAATTTTTGAAATTTTATTATCCATTTAAATGTTTCCATAATAGTTATGATGTTGTTGTTAGGTGCCTTTGAGTTGGTTCTGACTTACAGTGACCCTATGCACAACAGAACAAAACACTGCCAGGTCCTAAGCCAACTCCATAATTGTTGTGCTTGAAAAATTATTATCGCTGCCACTCTGTCTGCTTATCGCTTCTCCACAGTGCCAATCTGTCTCATTGAGTCTTCCTCCTAACATGTCCAAAATATAACAGAATAAGGCTTCCCATCCTTGTTTCTAAGGTCTTCCAAGACAGATCTATTTGTTCTTCTGCCCTTCCATGGTACTTTCTTTCTTTTTAAGCTTTTTATTGTGAATTAAGTAAAAGTTCACAGGGCAGATCATCAGTTTACATTCAACAAATCATTTACTTTACTTCAAAACAGTGATTATAATCCACTCCATGTACTATCAGTTAACAGTTTTTCTCTATATTCATTTTAGCTCTTAAAAAAAAAAAACACACTCAGGCATATATAATAATTTAAACCACCAAGGGGCACATTCTGGCCACCAGCTCTCATCCCTCTCTTTCCATGAATCTATAGTCCTCAGATGCTCCCTCTCTCCATGTCCTCATCTCTGCCTTCATCTTTGGTGTCGCTGCTTCTCTGGTTAGGGTCCCACTTGTATTGTTCTCCCTGGATGGTTCTAGGGTCCTCTGTTTCTGGACCACAAGATTAACGACTCTCCCATTTTTGTTACAAAACTTCTACCTTTACAATTCTGACAGTTGCAATTAGTCATGATAACAATTAATACTGCATCACAAGAATCTTATCCCCAGCTCTTTTTTACCAGACGTATCTAGACAAGATGACAACTATTCAGTGGGGACTCTTTCTTCTCCCACACTGTCTTAAATTAAACTTCCTCTTGAAACCTTGTAAGCCAGTCACTTCATGCATTTATCGCCCCCTCATTTTAGGTAGTCAATGTCTAAGTTGCCCATCCCTATCTACCCTGTATACAGAGGGGATAGCACTGATACTTGATGTGAAGACTCCTTCCCTCTCTGTTGTTATTTTGAGCTACTACATCCATGAGTATAGGTCAAGTTCATCATCCATGGTACTTTCAATACTCTTCTCCAACCATAATTCAAATGCACTAACTCTTTTACATTCTTCCTGCTTTTCTGATTATTTGCTCAGCATACATATTAAATAGGAATGGTGAAAGGATACAACCCTGGCACACATCTTTCCTGATTTTAAACCATTCATTATGCCCTTGGTCTATTCGAATGATGGTCTCTTGGTCTATGGGCAGTTTTCTCAAGAGTATAATGAAATGTTCTGGAATTCCCATTCTCCACAATATTATCCATAATTTGTTATGATCCATATAATCTAGTGCCTTTGCATAGTCAATAAAGCACAAAGAAACATCTTGAAGGTATTCTCTGCTTGCAGCAAAGATCCATCTAACATCAGTGATGATATCCCTAGGATTGCGTCCTCTTCTGAATCTGACTTGAATTTCGGGCAGCTCCCATCAATATACCATTGCAATCATTTTTTAATTATCTTCAGCAAAATTTTACTTGTATATGATATTATTCAATGATTTCCACATTCCATTGGGTCACCTTTCTTTGAAGAGGCAGTTATATTTTGACTTCCTTTTAACCTGAGGGGTTCCTTTTCTGATACTATGTCTGACAATATTCCACTACTATTGATAAGGTTTTCAGCGGCTCACCATTCTGAAGTGATCAGCCTCTCTTTCTTCCTAGTCGTTCTTAGTCTGGAAGATACACTGAAACCTGTCGCCCATGAGTAACCCTATTGGTATTTAAAATATCAGTGGCATAACTCCCAGCATTCCATCAATGCACAAGGTACCCCCAGTACAACAAACTGACAGACTCATAGCAACCTGAATTGTAAATCTTTACATGAGCAGAAAGCCTCATCTTTCCCCCACAGAACAGCTCAGAGGTTTGAACTTCTGACCTCCTGGTTCGTATGCTTATTCTACAGTGTGACCCAGACTCCATTACAGCAACTGTGTTTTTGTTGTTGTTGTTGTTAAGTGTGTTGAGTCAGTTCTGACCCATAGCGACCCTGTAGAGGGTTTCCAAAAGCAGATGGTGAGCTTGAACCGCCAACCTTGCAGTTCAAATGGCTTTGCAGTCTGGTGCATTAATCCATAGCACCTAAAATTTTCCTTTCAACTACTAATTAGAAAAAAGGAGGAAATAATAAGAAGGCTTCAAAAGTTCATGGAAAAAATGGAATTGAAAGATAATGGAATTTTCTCCACGAACTTCCTCAAGCCTGCTCATAAAGTATACAGGGGCAATTAAGATTAGTTAATAGGGGATTCTTCTAGGAAACTTGGATCAAAATGTTCAGGCACCATCCAGTTCTTCTGGATTCATGGCAAAGGAAGCAGTTATTTATAGCGATGTAGTTAATTTGGTGAGGTCTCAACAGCTGATCCTTGGAAACCCTATACAGAGCCACTTTGAATCAGAACCAACTTGATGGCACTTAACAACAACAACAACTTGTACAAGTTATCTTTTACGATGCCGAAAAAAGTTATTTGCAATGAATAGGTTACTGGTGATGTAAAATCCTATCATGTGATCTTGAGCATCATTTCTATCACCAAGGCCATGTTTTTCAACTACTGACTCTTCCTCTTTGTTTCCAACTTTTATATTCCAATCACCAGTAATAATCGATGCATCTTGATTGTATGTTTGATCATTAACAACCTGGGCTATGTAGATGACAAAATCTTGCTTGCTAGAAGCCAAGAGGACTTAAAATACTTATGGAGATTAAAGACTACAGCCTTCAGTATGGATTGCACCTCAATGTAAAGAAAACAAAAATCCTCACAACTGGAAAAATTAATAACATCATGATAAATGGAGAAAAGATTGAAGTTGCTGAAGACTTCAATTTACTTAGATCCACAATCAATACTCATGTAAGTTACATTTAAGAAATCAAGTGACGTACTGAATTAAGCATATCTGCTGCAAAAAAATTTTTTTAAATGTTAAAGAGCAAAGATGTGAGTTTGAAGACTAAGGTGTGCTTGATCCACCCCATGGTATTTTCAATTGTGTCATATGCATGTGAAAGCTGTACAATGAATAAGGAAGATTGTACACACAAAAAAAGTAATGTATTTGAATTATGGTGAATAATATTGAAAATACCATGGACTGCCAGAAAAACAAACAAATCTGTGTTGGGAGCAATATAGCCAGAATGATTCTGGGAGGCAAGGATGTTGAGACTTCATCTCTCATACTTCGGACATATTATGAAGACGGACCAGTCTCTGGAGAAAGATATCATGCTTGGTGAAGTGGAGGGTCAGAGAAAAAGAGGAAGACTCCTAGCCAGATGGATTGGCACCATGACAGCAACAATGGGGTCATGTATAACAACAATTGCAAGGATGGTGTAGAGCCGGGCAATGTTTTGTTCTTTTGTACATAGTGTTACTATGAGTTGGAACTGACTCAATGGCATTTAACAATAGCAGCAGCAGGAGTAGCAACAATAACAACTTATTGACAGAAATTGTACCAATCACTTGTGCACATTTACCCTTATTCAATTCAATATTTCCATAACCACTAATCCCCCTCCCTCTCACTGTGGCAACCAGTAATAAACTTAGGTCTCTATCGAAAAAAAAAAGATTGAAATATTTTAAAACAAGTTTTCCTTTTTTAATGCTAATAATGACAAAATGTTAGTGAGTCATAACATTTATTCCATGGCAATGTTGGGAAAATTTTTCTTTAGTCAAAACAGAAGACCAGTATTTTTATAAATCTTGTCTCCTGATGTGAATTACAAATTTACTATGACTAACATAACAAATCATTCATTTTCAACACCACTTCACACATACTGTATTAAATGATTCTCACAGAGAAATTCTCACCTTTAAGCATTACATTGCACTTACATCACTTAGACAAATGCACCAAGAATCACCTGAAGCCAAATTTCTTTCATAATGATCAGACGCCAGAGTAGTGTAATAATGAAGAAGAGACCAAGAGCTGTATACTTGGTAGGTTGCTTTTCAAGGTTATCCTAATAGTAGTCAAAATTTACTATTACTTATCTCAAACCCCAGTTTGACTGGGAAGAAGTGACTCAGAACCAATGCACATGTAAACTAAGCATACTGTTGTTGTTGTTGTTGTTAAGTGCCGTCGAGTCGGTTCCGACCCATAGCGACCCTGTACAGGGTTTCCGAGGGTGTAAATCCTTACGGGAGTAGAAAGCCTCATCTTTCTCCCGCGGAGTGGCTGGTAGTTTCGAACAGCTGACCTTAAGGTTCGCAGCCCGATTCGTAACCACTACGCTACCTAGAGAAGTCATAAATTGTGTACAAAATACAGTAGTTTAACCTTAAAAACAGGACATGGAAGCATAAATGTACTTATTTTCCTTATAATAAGACATTTGTCTGTTTGGTTTCTTGATAATTAGCATCATACACAAGAAGGGTGAAAGTTGAATATCAGAAAAAAAATCGTATGATTTCAACCTCTCTTGTGGCACTGTAGGATAAGCAGTGGACTGCTAAGCGAAAGGTCAGCGGTTCAAACCTACCAGCTAGCTGCTCCTTGGAAACCCTACACAGCGTTGTTGCTATGAGTCAGAAGGTTGTAGCATCTGCATATCACAGGTTGTTAATGAGTCTTCCTTCAATCCTGATGCTGTGTTTTTCTTCATACAATCAAGCTTCTCTGATTATTTGCTCAGCATACAGACTGAATAAGCATGGTGAAAGAATACAACCCTGGCATACACCTTTCCTAATTTGAAACCAGTCTGTGTGTTCCCTTGGTCTGTTTGAACAATTGCCTCTTGGTCTATGTCCGGTTCCTCATGAGCATAATTAAGTGTTCTAGAATACTCATACTTCACAATGTTGTCCATAGCTTGTCATGATCCACACAATCAAAAGCCTTTGCCAGTCAATAAAGAACAGGTAAGCATTTTTCAGGTATTCTCTGCTTTAGCCAAGATCCATCTTACATCAGCAATGATATCCCTCATTCCAAGTCCTCTTCTGAACCCAGCTTGAAGTTCTGGAAGTTCTCTATTGTGTGGTTGTAGCTGTTTTTGGATTATCTTTAGTAAAATTTTACTCACATGGGATATCAATGATATCATCCGATGATTTCCACAAAATACAGATCTCTTCCAGTCAGTTGGCCAGGTAGCTGTCCTCGAAATTTCTTGACATAGATGAATGAGTGCCTCCAGTGCTGCATCAGTTTGTTGAAAGATTTCAATTTGTAATCAATCTATTTCCAGTGCCTTGTTCTTTGCCAGTGACTTTAATGCACTCTGGATTTCTTCCTTCAGAATCACTGGCTCTTAATCATATGTTAACTGTTGAAATGGCTGAGTATCAACCACTTCTTTTTGGTACAGTGACTCTGTGTATTCCTTCCATCTTCTTTGGATGTTTTCTGCATCATTCAATACTTTGCACACAGAACCCTTCAATACCATAAGTGGAGGTTTGAATTTTTTCTTCAGTTCCCTCAGCTTGAGAAATGCTGAGCGTGTTCTTCCCTTTTGGTTTTCTGACTCCAGATCTTCGCACATTTCATTATAATATTTGAGTTTATCTTCTCGAGCTGATCTTTGAAATTTTCTGTTCAGCTCTTGGACCTCCTCATTTTTAAGGGTTGGTGGTTCAAACCTACCCAGAGGTACCATAAAAGAAAAGCCTGACGATCTTTTTCTGTAAAGATGCTGCTTTTGTTATTAGGTGCTGTCGACCCTACACAGAATGAAACACTCACAGTGACCCTACACAGAATGAAACACTGTCCAGTCCTGCGCCAACCTCACAATCGTAGCTATGCTTGAGTCCGTTGCTACTAATTGCCACTATGCCAATCCATCTCATTTGGCGTCTTCCTTTTTACCTCCAACTCTCCATTCTATCAAGCATGATGCCCTTCTCCAGGGACTGGTCCCTCCTGTTCATATGTCCAAAGTATGAGAGGCGAAGTCTGGCTTCCAGGGAGCATTCTGATTGTACTTCTTCCAACATAGATTGGTTTGTTCTTTTGAAAGTCCACTGTACTTTTAATATTCTCCTCCAACTCTTAAGGGCCAGCAATGTGCTGATCTTTCAAAAAGAAACTATTCATGTGCATGTTTATATGTTAAATTCTAGTTTACATATATGTAGTTTATATATTATTTAAAAATAATTGATTATCAAGCAACCAAACATGCAAGGCATAAAAAATGACTTATTTTCAAATGTATACGCATAAAAATCAGGTGGTATGGTGAGCTAAGCTTTAGGTTGCTAACCACAAAATTTGGAAATTCTAATTCACTGCACAAAACAAAGAAAAGTTTTAAGTGAAAGTTCAAAACACTGGGGTTATCATAAATCCTAACAGTCACACCAATATAGACACATGCCAACTTACTGTTTTGGTTAATAAACAAGATAACCTGAATGTGTTTGGAGTTGGTCTTTATAATGTATGTTTAGACTTAATCACTATAGCCATTCTTGTCCACTTTTTAGGCTACTGGAAAACATAGTACTCACCAATATAAAGTAGTATGCATACAGCCCTGTACAATGGTGAATTATAAACATAGTACTCACCAATATAAAGTAGTATGCATACAGCCCTGTACAATGGTGAATTATAAACATTTTGTCACCAATCACTCTCCAATAAAAAATGATAAGCAACAAATCTGTAAGAAGAAAAAATTAGTTAGATATTACAAAGGCAGAAAGCTGCATTGTTATACAAATGTATTTAGCTTTTTTCTCTGACAAACTCATCCTTGTCTATGCTAAGCCCTCAGCAGTTTGTTCATACCTCTGCTAATCCAACCACCCACCTTTATCATTATACATCTTCGATAAAACTGTCACTCACTATGGGGGGTAAGAGGCATTAGTGGGTCAGTGGTAAATTCTCGCCTTCCATTTGGGAGATGCAGGTTTGATGATTATCAGGCAGTACACCTCATGTTTGGTTATCGTCAGTGGAGGCTTTCACGTTGTTATATTACTAACAGGTCTCAGGAGAGCTTCCAGACTAAGACTAGGAAGAAAGACCTGCCAATCTACTTCCAAAAAAAGCTGTTGATGAAACCCCTATGGATCACAAAGTCCCGTCCTGTTGTTAATGAAGTCAACAATAACAACAACACCCACCACACGGGACCAAAAGAAAAAAAAGAAAAACAAAACTCTCAAACTCACTGATTCTGACTCATGACAACCCTATGTATTAGAAAGCAGAAATGAGCTCTGTGGGGTTTTCTTGTCTGCAATATTTATGGAAGCAGAATGCCTATCTTCCCTAGCATCACTGTGTGGGTTTGAACTGCCAACCTTTTGGCTAGCATCTGAGAACAAACTGTTTTTGTCACCCAAGAACTGTAAAGGGCCTATAACTAGCAAAAAATGCCAGGGCCTCTGTTGTCTGTGGCTTCACTGTGCTGCTGTGATATTCCTCAGTGAGAAAACAACAGGAAAAACATCCCAGGTTTTTCTACCACAACAAATTCTTTCCATCACTTCCCCTTTCTGTGAATCCTAAAAGGTGCTCTGGTAGCATAACGGTTACAAATCGCGCAGCTAACCTCAAGGTCAGCAGTTCAAAACTACCAGCTGTTCCGTGGGAGAAAGATGAGGCATTCTGCTCCTGTAAAGATCTGCAGCCTCGGAAACCTGTGCAGGGTCATTATGAGCCGGAACCGACTCCCCAGTACTTAACAACAACAACATGAATCCTAAAAGTTTTATCTTCAAATCAACAAACCAAAAGCATACACTGTGTGTTCTTTGCATAATTCCATGAGTATTTTTAAAAGAAGTAGATAGTAAACCACATATCACATACCAGAGCTGAGGTAGCCACAAGTAATAGAAAGATTCACATCCACAAGCGTTGATTTACCCCTATAAGTATTTTAAAAGAAAAAAAAATTTTTTTTTTCCCCTTTTTCTTTTCTTTTTTTTAGTATACGGGCTATAAATGACACTTACTTTTCTAAAATTAAGATTTCTATATAATGAAAAGACTTTCGATACATAGCTTCTCAAATGTTAAGTTGCCAATTTCAAAGATAAATCATAAAACATACAGTAACAGTTAAGAAGATGTGAAATGCTCCCGCAGTATCAATACTAGCAGAATCCTGATGTGGCACGCAGGTTAATGTGTTGGACTATAAGGTTGGTTTGAATCAGTGTCAGCAGTTCAAACTCACCAGCTGCTCTTAGGAAACCCTATAAAGGTAGGCTGTGAGTCGGAACTGACTCCACGGCACTTAACAACAACAATAGCAACCAGTACTGGTACTAGCAGGCATATACTGTTCTCAGGATCATATCAACCCATGCCCCCGCTAAGGAAAATGTATAGCCTTCCTGCCTAAAATGACTTGTTTAAATTAAGAAATCTCTGTAACCCATAATTTCCCTGAAGTTTACTCTAGGCCAAGCCCAGTCTCCAAAATTTCCTTGAGAATAAATAAAGTCCCAGAATTCATGGTAGGCTTCAATCTTCTAAAGTAAATCCATCATGAGATTCCCAAAATTAGGAGCAGACCTTTGGATGGTATCTATAAATCCCCGCTGCATTTTGTACCAAGCCCAGAATCTCCAAATTCAGGGGTGAAATGAAGGTTTTGTTTTACTTTTTTTCCCAGAATTTAGAAGACATCATCCATTCCATCAGTGAAATTTATAATTGACTCTAGAGAATATCTAAGGGCCCACAACCACTGACATGCCAATGAGTTATGTCACCTAAGGAATGGCTCAATAGGAATTCTAGATCCCATTCTAAGCCTTGTAGTGCATAAAATACTATGATAGCTATGTACTTCTAACTGCACAAATAATCATAATTTCTCATATACATTAGCCAAATGTTTTACTGATACAATCAAAAGATAAATGTTTATTAATGTGTTCTCATCTTCTCAAATGATTTGTTTGCATGCAGATCCAAAATACAGATGCTAGTTCTTTTTATTTCCTTATTCTAAATCCGAGACACAAATACCTTGAGACATTATCTAGTCCAGCCTCTCATTCTGAAGCAATATGGTATTGTAATCATTTTACTGAGGACAAGAGGAATTTGCCTATAATCATATCATTAGGAAATGATCTGAGCAAGACAGTTTAAGTTTGCAATTTCAACCTCTTTACTTTTTAATATTCTGCACTTTTGCCCTAATGCCCTTTGCTTCAAGAAACAAACAGAACTTACTAGTCCTGTTTCTGATTTATAATGTGAGCTACAATTGAAATATTTACATCCCAATAAAAACATGAGAAAGTAGATGTCATTTATAACAAAATAAAACTGTCAACAGCTAAAACTACAAATGGCAAGATTTAGTTAGAGTCATGTATTCTTTACAAACTTAGATCTGAAAAAGGACACATATAAGCTGAACTAGAATAAATTATGACATAAAAATACAAAACTATAACACAATAAAAGTTTGATAAGAAAAAAAGATAACTCTGTGTTGTAACATTTACTTCTCAAATGAACAGGTTCTTCTAAAAATCATATATGTGAAATAAAAATAGAATTTAAAAACCTGGTCAAAACTTAAACCCACTAAATTAATTCATTCTGAAAATTATTTTCCTGAAAATTAATCAGTATTGGAATAATATTGATGAAAAGGACTCAATATTGATAGATGAGAAACAGTATCCTTCCAGTCAAACCAGCAATGGTCAAATGTCTAGTCAAACTGTTCCTGCCAAAGCCCAACGTAGTGCTTTCTTAAAACACATCTCATCTCTCAGACTAAGCCAAACTAAGCCTTTCCTCTAGCACTAGAAATATATTTTGTAAAACTGCTACCACTGGAATGACATCTGAACATTTCAAAAGGAACCAATTACAAATCATCTTACTATTGGCAAACACCGTTATAAGTGCCTCAAATCTTCTCATGTGGAACTAAATTCTTCTCACATATCATTGTTGTTGTTATTAAGTACTGTCGAGTCAGTTCTGACTCATAGCAGCCCTGTATAGGGTTAAAAGAAGTGGCTAGTGAGTTTGAACCACCAACCTTGCTGTTCAAATTGACCCTATGGTTACGTGCTTATCCTACAGTGCCACACTAGGACCCAATAATTCTCATTTTTTAACTCTGTTATCAATTGATGGCTACAAATTTATGAATTTGAAAACCAATACTTAAGTAACTGTTAACCAAGCTGACTAACTTATCGCAATAATAACTCATATTTTTAAACTCAGAAATAGTTATAACTTGGTTTTATTCATGGGCATAGTAGAAATGTTTATATCATCACCTATTTTTTATAAAAATTGCAATGCCAAGTCAAAATGGTCCTCATTATTTGTATTCAAATCTAGAATAAATCATCTTAGGGCACTTTGATGAAATAAATCTCAAACACAGCATTTTCATCGAGCATGCATCATCACTGAGCTTTATGTTTTAGAATAAAGCATGTTCTAAAAGTAGGAATCAAATTGACTATGTTTGGAATAAACAGCTTACCAAAGTCGATCAGTTTTAGTAGCCTCATCAAAAAATAAAATATAAAGGCCAAAAACTCCAACCACTAAAGAATGGCATGTAGATACTATCCTGAAATGAAACAAAATGCATACAATTAGATTTTCTAATAAACTTTAACTTGTTCTGGCAAGGTATTTAACATTCTAGAGGCGTTTAACTATCCTAGCAGAATACATCTAAGAGTATAATACAGAATTATTATGTAGAAATCTAAGGGCCACACTTTACCTTGAAATCAACAGGGGGGTGGGGGGGAAAGCCCATGTCTGCAATTCCCAGCTAGAAAACTGAGGAGGACTCACTGCTTGGTGATGAACACTAAAGCAGAAGCATATGTAATCGTGCGGTTGATGCAGTTTTTAACACAGATGGCATTTGGCAAGCCCCACTACCCAGAGCCTCACTCTATCTCCAAGTGCATCACTGATGGTTGAGTCCCCTGCTCTTTAGGAAGTCAGCTAGGATGCCTCCAAATCTACTTGCCTTAATCATCTCCTTAAAACAGAATTCAGATGGATCATGAAACAGAAATGTATTCTCTTGGAGATTTCAGTTTTAAAAGTACATCCACATGCATTATTTCCCTTGATTTCTGTAACAAAGCCGCTAGAAAGCTAGGACAGCTATTATTATTCCTTCTTTAAAAGTATTATGAAAGCACTTATAAATAGAGGAATTGAGGTCTGTGTAAAGCTAATCCATTTTCAAAAGAAATACGCAAGTGAAAGCAAAATGTTCACAAGATCCAGACTCAGTTTTCTGTTACAAAAATAATAAGGTTTAGATGATTTTTTATGAAAAAAATCAGTTTCTGTGAACACATTAATACTCAATAATTTAAGGACTCAAATGATATCCAAATCCCATAAAGTGCCACCTAGAGAACTAGATACAGGGTACTGTGTATTTTTCCACACCGTGAAGTTTTTTTAATCCAGCAATTTAGGATTTCTCATATCTTGACTGAGTTTACAAATTATGAAGTTTCTTTCCTCTTCATTAGCATAAAAAATGGAAGGATTAGTAAAGCTTTCTCTGCAGAAATTACTAATGTACATACAGCAAATTTCTCTCTAAAATATGACCCTAAATCTTTTACAATAACTAAACCTATCAATCAAAATAAAGCTTACTGTTAGAAAGCCTCATCATGTAATAAGAAAAACCATTATCACTGATCTAATAAGTAATAAATATGCTCCTAAATAGATGAGTGTAAGCATATTAAATCAAATGTTATTTTAAATGCTCAAAGAATCTCACTAATGTAAAGGCATTGATAAAGAACCCTTTGTAATACGAAAGGATCATTTTAGAGTGTGAATAATTAACTCAATTTATGTAATTTACAAGTCTGGAATTTTCATGCCAAGCACACCTGTAGGAGTTGTTTCCAAGGAGCAGCTGGTAGCTTGAACTGCTGATCCTGTGGTTGCTTAGCAGTTCAGTGCTTATCCTACAGGATGATACTAGGACTCTTCCATCTAGTTTCACTTTTGTTTGTTTGTCAAGTGCCATCGAGTGGGTTCCAACTCATAAGAATCCTGTACAGGGTTTTTGAGGAGCAGCTGGTGGGTTTGAACCACCAACCTTGAAGTTCGCAGTGCAGTGCTTATCCTACAGTGCCACACCAGTTTTTCAGTCAGAGAAAAATGTAAACTCCTCGGTGATTAACTGAAACACTCCATCTTATCCTACAGCTACCTTTCTGCTGCGATTCAACAATTCCATAAGACGGAAAAACAATACAGTCTTACTAGCCAGTTTTTGTGTTCAATAACCTTAAGTCAAAAAGTTTCCTTTTAGAAGAAATCTAACACTTTGTTCCTAATAGTTAGGCCTCAAATTCTCTTTTCTGTTATATGATAAATGTTATGGATTATTAACCCTCAACTGATGGATATGGAATATAATACATAAGAACCAAACCAACGCATGGAGTCAATTCCAACTCTATAGGACTCCTGGTATGGCACTGTAGGATAAGCACTGGATTGCAAGGTCCAGTTGAACCACAAAATCGGTGGTTCAAACCCACCAGCTACTCCTTGGAAACTTTATACAGGGTTGCTGAGTCAGAACTGACTCGAAAGCACTTAACAACAAAAAGGACATAGTAGAACTGCTGCTTAGAGTTTCCAAGGCTGTAATATGGACCAAATAACCCATTCTAAGGAACAGCGGCAGATACCCAGTGCTTACAGACTATCCTGTGTTAAAAATCTCTATTTTGACACTTTTCTGCTAGTAAAAATTTCTAATTTTAGTCTTTAAAAAGAGATTCCTGGCAAAGGAAAATGTCAATCCCTTCATGTCTACAAAGCAGTAGCAAAATCCTACCTGTTCATGGTTGAAATGTGTCTCCCCAAAATATGTTTTGACTCCTAACCTCTATAACTGTGATTATAATCACATTTGTGAAATGGTTGTCTTTGTTAGACTACTAAGACTGGATTAGTACAGGGTGTATCTTGAGTTCATCTCTTTTGAGGTATAAAAGAGATTCCATAAGCAAGCAGAGCATAGACAGGGGAGGAGAGACGCCAAGCTACATGAAGATGGTCCAGGAGCAGAGCTCTGAAGAGACAAGGACTTGCCTTCAAGCCAACAGAGAGAAAGCCTTCCCCTAGAACTGGCACCCCAAATTTGGATTTCCAGCCTCCTAAACTGTGAGAAAACAAGTTTGTTAAAACCACCCAGTTGTGGTCCTTTTGTTATAACAGTACTAGACACTGATAAGGATAAACTATTTCAATTTTTTTCAAAGAACAGTAAAAAATAAATGTTTGTATTTTTAAAATAACACTGGTTTTCTAGGAAATAACTAGTGACCATTTTTAGAAGCGCAATTTAAAGTCAATGATTTAATCACTCACAAATAATCTGAGTATGACCAAAAGAAATGTTATACCTCAAATAAACAAAGAATTAAAATTCAGAACAGTAGAATTAAAAATTAGGAGCATTTCAACCTGTTGGAATTTTTAAAGCTATATAAAAGCCACTGGATAAATATAACTAAGAATTTTCTTAAAATATAGTATTATATTTTTATCTATAACCTATAAGTACATGTTTTATATTTGTGTTAAGTTTCTATTTTTATATATAATCCACAAGTACATATTAAAAAGATGTAAGGAATACACAGAGTTATTGTACTAAAGAATCAGTTGATGCTCAGTCAATTCAAGAGGTAGCATATGATCAAGAACTGACGGTTTTGAAGGAAGAAATCCAAGCTGCACTGAAGGTAATGACAAAAAAACAAGTTAGCTGGAGATAACTCAAAGACAGTTGTAGCAGAACATCGACAGAGATATGGCAGAAATTCAAGCAAGTTTCAAAAGATGACACAGAACAAGGAATATCATTGTTGATGGATGGAAAGATGTTTACTAGTGCATTATTGACTATGCAAAGGCATTTGAATGTATGGATCATAAGAAACTATGGATAACATTGAGAAGAATAGATATTCCAGAACACTTCATTGTGCTCTGGAAGAACTTGTAAACAAACCAAGAGACAGTCATTTGAAAAAACAAGGGTATACTGAATGCTTCAAAATCAGAAAAAGTGTACGTCACCATTTTTATGGTATATCCTTTCACCATACTTTTTCAATCGGTATGCTAAGCAAATAATCCCAGAAATTGGACTCTATGAAGAAGGAGGCATCAGAATTGAAGGTAGATAATCTGTGATATGCAGATGGCACAACCTTGCTTTCTAGAAGCAAAGAGGACTTGAAATATTTTCTGATGAAGATCAAAGACTACAGCCTTCAGTGCGGATTACACCCCAATGCAAAGAAAACAAAAACCCTAATAGCTAGACCAATAAACAGCATCATGATAAAAGGAGATACTCAAACATAATTCATGTGGTATGTACATAAATAGAATTATTACTCAGTCATAAAGAGAAATGAAGTCCTGGTACTCCAACATGAATAAACCTTGAAAATATTACACTGAGTGAAGTCACAAAAAATATTACATGACCCCACTTACATGAAATATCAAAAAAGCCCTGGTGGCATAGTTGAGTTATGAGTTGGGCTACTCACTGCAAGGTCAGCAGTTCGAATCTGCAGTTGCTCCACAGGTGAAAGGTGAGGCCTTTTGCTTCCATCAAGATTTAGTCTTGGAAACCCTGTATGAGGTTGCTAGAAGTTGGAACCTACTTGACAGCACAGAACTCCTGCCATCAGCATATGAAATATCAAGGAGCCCTGGTGGCACTGTGGGTTAGGCATTTGGCTGCTAACCTCAACCCCACGAGCTGCACCTCAAGAGAAAACATGAGGCTGTCTACTCTTGTACAGATTTACAATCTCAGAAGCCCTGCAGATGGTGGCTGAGAATTGGAATTGACTCAAAGGTTTTTAGGTTGGTTGGTTTGCTGGGGGGAGGAGCATATGAAATATCTAGAACAGGCAAGTATATCAAAGTTTATTAGTGGTTATCACAGGGAGCACGATGGAAAAGGAAAGGAAGAGGCAATGCTTAGGGGGCAGTAAGAGTCTGTGAAGAGTGCTGGAGAACTTCCAGAATGACTAATGATGATGTTATGGTTAAACAGCATGAGGAACATATTTAATAGACTGTGAAAATGGCAAATGTTTCATTTACCACAACTTAAAAAATAAAGACTGGATATCTGCAAAATAATTGGACTTAAACAAAAATGGGGGGGGGGGGGTAGGCCCTCAGGTTAAATATGAGCCTTCTCAAATACTTAGGCATTGGGTAGAAGTTCTTTAATTCTAAAAGACAATGTCAATGAAAGACAATTATAGCAATTTTAAAAGTTTGCTGATTTTGTTTTATAGTTAGCATTAACACAAACTAAATTACCACAAAAAAATATTCTCAGAGCTGCTACAATTCACTGAAGTTTGCAAATGCACGATGTGTGAGCACATGGAATGCTTTAATGTCAGTGAAGTAGTTAATTGTGTTTGAAACCTTGCGAGATGTTAATGAAACAAAGGCAAAAAAAAGAAATTGTGCACCCAGTTTATTTTAAACCCCCAACACATTTTTCTACATCCTTAGATAGGTGACCTTAGATTTTGTTAGTCCTCAAAAATACTCTTTTGGGATAATTTTAAATAGCTACTTTATGCCACAAAACTAGTATTAATAAGTTACATTTTTAAATGCTTTACCTTGAGTGCCATTCAATTTTCTTTTCGAAGCTGAGACTACTAAAAGCTGGAGAAATTTTTGCTGAAAACCAAGAACTTACGAAGTGGAAAAGAAGCTGAAAGACCACAAAGCTGGTAAAAATAGTGCTTAGTTTAGTGATGGGATCCATATTTCTTCAACCTGTAAAAAAGAAATGATGGGTGTAAACTGTTGTCTCATGATAAATTCACATTAAAAATCTCTTAAAATTTAAGGAGTATCTAGAGGTTTATTTTGTAATTGTTTTTTAAATTTAGTACAAACGTAAGAAGAACCCAAAGAAACTATAAGAATATAAGCCTTTTGTGTTTCCATGTCTTCATCAGCAATTTGTCATGATTCTTACATTTGTATTTTACTTTAGGGGAGGACTTATTATTATAAAGATCTCAATGCTTTAAATTTTGAAGACAACTTTAACATCATGAGATTCAAAATCATCTAAGTCTTAGAGTTAACATTAAGAGGAAAACTGAAGTACTATACTGAAGATATCCTTTTATTAACCTTTAATAATTAAATTTAGGAAAAATCACTTGATTTCTCTTTGCCTCAATTTCCTTATATGAAAAAATGAAAGTTGGATAGATAATTTCTAAGGTGTAACTAAGCTAAAGTTGTTAGAGAAAAACATTACCTGGTGAAATCAAAACAAGCAATATTACCAAATAAAAAGTAATTGTACACAGGGCCAAATAATATTAAGAACAAAATTCAAATCATAAGAATAACACAGTCCTAGAAAAGAACCATACCATTGTTACTATTTAAATTAATATTTAACTTTTAAAAAATATTCTGTAACCATACATGTTCTTAAACCAAAAATATTCCATGGTTTTTTAATCTCTTAAAAAATTGTTTTTATAAAAGAGCTTCAGGTGTTAAGAACACATTTAGAATAAAGAATATGCATACATCCACACTCAAAGCATATTTTCTATTATAACATTTGGTTCTTAAAAACCTTAAGGAACATTAAAAAACAAACAAAACAAAAACCACTAAATCATTTGCTCATATCCAGCAAATGGTGAATTTCTATGGCTCCATCTTTGATAGAGCAGACTCTTAAATGAAAAGAAAATGAATCAATACACATTTCCAGCTGCCAAATGTGAAGAATTGACGCATTTAAGTTATGGTGTTGGAGAACAGTATTGAAGGTGCCATGAGCTGTCAAAAGAACCAATAAATCCGTTTTGGAAGAAGTGCAACCACAGGGCTCCTTAGAGGCCATGATGGCCAAACTTCGTCTCTCATACTTTGGACATATTGTCAGGAGGGAGCAGTCGCTGGAGAAGGATATCATGTTTGATAAGTTGGAGGGTCAGAGAAAAAGAGGAAAACCCCCAATGAGATGGACTGACCAAGTGGCAGCATCGAAGGACTCAAGCATGGCAACAGTAGTGAGGTTGGCCCAGGATTGGGTAGTGTTTCGTTCTGCTGTGCATAAGGTCGCTATAGGTCGGTACCAACTCAACAACAATGTGAAGAAATAAAGTCACCTACTGAAGCCTACTAAAGAAAAGCCAAGTCATTGACCACACCAGTAATATCCCCACTTCATTCCCTTCCAACCAGGATCTCAAAATAAGAATCTGTCTCCCACAGGGCCCCTTCCAACAGAATTCACATGTCTATAATGAATTCCTTCCTTCCTCATGTTGGGTTGTGTGTGTGTGCTCAGTAAAAAAAAAAAAAAAGAAGAAGGTATCACAATTCTTTGTATTGGAACTCCATTAATTATAATGCTCGTTTGCTTTCTTTTTTAATTCAACACATGTTGATTGAGTATTAAAATGTTAAATTCTGGGTCTTTTAGCCTAAGCTTAATATTAAACAAAAACACATAAAATTTTGTACATAAATATCATTAAAATCCACTAACTACATTTCTAAGATTATGATGCATAAATGTTTTTCTAAAATTAAAGCAAATAGGAGTTCAGAGACAGGGTCAAGGTGGGAAGAGAGTAGATAAATGAAGAAAATAAAACCAGTAATCAGGACAGAGTGGGGAGAATATATTCTAAACTGTAGGGCGGTTTCTCTGAAGGGTTTTATCTGCTCTCTGCTGTTCCTTAAGTGGGCCTGGGCATAGGCCACTAATTTATTTTCACTAAAATGTGTATGATGAATAATCTTTCATAAACGTTTGCTACAAGTTATTCTGTAAATCAATGTATATATTACATTATGCAGATTACAATAATGACATAAATAAAATGTATATGTATTTTGAATGGAAAACTGATTCACTCTCTAAGCCTTAACCAAATTCACAACAAAACATTTATAAATAGGTATCAAGCAGGCATTTTATGAACTGCTAATTTAACAAATTCAGTAAAAGGCATACAATCCATTTACCACTAAGATATTTATCATTTCCCCAAAAAACAGTTTTTATTGTCTTTGTTATGTTGAAGGTTTTATGTTTTCATATATATATATATAAAATGTTGAGTCTCCCTTTACAAAAATGTTTAATTTAAAACTACATAAAGAAAATCAAAACAATAATGAGCTATCATCTCACACCAGCAAAAGATCAAAAAAGCAGAGGACAATAAAGGCTGGCAAAGATATGGAGAGACTGGGACGCTGCTGCATTGCTGGTGGGAAACCTCTCTGGAAAGCAATATGGTGCTTCCTCAGAAGGTTGGAAGTAGAAATACCTTATGATCCAGCAATCCCTCTACTTGGTATTTACCCACAAGAAATATGAGCCATAACATGAGCAGATATATGTACATCAATGTTCATAGCAGCACTATTTACAATAGCAAAAAGATGGAGACAGTCTAAGTGTCCATCAATGGAAAAATGGATAAACAAACTGTGGTACATACACACAATGGAATATTATGCTACCTTGAAGAATAACAAGGAAGCTATAAGTTATTACATAACATGGATGAACCTTAAGGACATTATGTCGAGTGAAATTAGTCAGTCGCAAAAGGAGAAATACTGCATAGGACCACTACTGTAAAAGACTAAGAACAAGAACCCATACTAAATGGGGGGAGGGAAATTCATTGCTGGTTATCGGGAAGTGGTGGGGGGGTGAGGGGAGGGAGCAAAAGGTGAAGCACAGGGCAGGCAACAGACACAGGATACTTTGGGTGCTAGGAAGGGGATGCAATACACAAGAAGGGGTAGGGGAATGGAAGAACAAAGCAGATGGGAAAATAATTAGGCAGATTTGCATGGGATAAGCGAGACAGAGGTAAATAATGATGTACGCACAACCTTGGAACAACAGGGCTCTGGGATACAGGGATTGAGACATGGTTGGAATGGGCAAAAGGGGGGAAATAATGTTAAGATGCTTAGATGTCTTTTGAATCTTGGTTTCCCTGGCATACCATTATAAAATAGACACTTGAGGGGGGCAGAAGGAATAGCCAGAAATATCACCATAGAAACGTTGTAAGTCCCTCTGCTGCCTATAACTGATTGGAATAGCTACAACATACCCAGTGAAGGAGGCTTCCTGTGGAGCCTCTGCTTTACGTGAGACCGTAGGTGGAATCCTGAACCTGATGACCCTCACCCAGAATCTTCTGAGGTGGGAAATTTTCACTTGAAAGGACAAGCAGAGCAGCCTGGAGCAACTAGAAGAATACAAGATACCTCTTGAAAGAAAGACCAACAGGAAAAAT
>NW_006408520.1:16338495-16366763 GCF_000296735.1 Chrysochloris asiatica
TTCAATAGACTCCTGTGAACCCGGGTGGAGACCTGGTTGGCCAGCATTGTAGCAAGACATGGGGACTCTTGGGCCCAGAGTCAGTGAAACAGCCACAGAGGACTAGAGTGGAGAGTGAAGCGTCCAGCTGGTTAAGAAGAGAGGGCATATGCATAAGCACATCCACAATTGCACATAATACCCACTTGACCTGGTTTCAATGACTGGATGATCAGAGCTCAACGAGAAGAAGAAAGAAGAGAAAAAAGAGAGTAATCTGATACAAGTTGATAAACTTGACTTACACCTATGGATGCAGTAGCTCAAAAGAGGGAACAAATCTTTACAGCGAGGATCATTCCCACCCCCTCCATACACAGAGTAGACAGGGATGGGCAACTTGGACATTGGCTACTCAAAATGCGGGATGGGGGGGAGGGGGCTACAAAGGCAAGAAGTGATTGGCTTACAAGCTTTTAAGAGGGAGCCTAGATCCAGAGGGTGTGGAGTAAGGTAGACTTTCCACTGAGTAGTATCCAATCTGTCTGGGCGGGGCTCATGAGAGGAGATGGGGATAGAACCCTTATAGTACAATGGTGAATAATTATTATCAGGACTGACTACAAGGGTTGGAAATGTAGAGGTGGACGTTTTGTAGCAAAAGGAGGGGAGTGATTGACTATGCAGTCCAGGAGCCAAGGTCCCTGGAACCATCAAGGGGGAAAAGTGGAGTATAGGACCCTGTCTAGAGAAACAGTAACACCAGAGATGGAGGCAGAGACGATGATGTGGAGAGATGGAGCGGCTGGGGACTTGAGACCCAGAGAGGGAGAGGGGCTGTGTGCTGACAACCAGGGGGACAGGCTTGTAGTGTAGTGTATACCCTTTGGTTGGTTGATGATGCATGGAGGGGAATGTAACCATGGCAATGAAATGACATACAATAGGATGAATATAAAACTAATGTTCTCCCATGTAAACTGTGACATATTCACAATAAAACATTTTAAAAAAATAATTAGAAACCTACATAAAGAGTTCCATGTAAGCAGAGAACGGAGCCCTACCCAGAGAAGCAGTGATACCAGGGATTTAGGCAGAGACAATGGCATGGGGCGATGGAGCAGCTGGAGACTTTGGACCTGGAGAGAGAGAGGAGCGGTGTGCAGATGACAGGGGGGCAGGCTTGCGGGGTATATCCTTTGGTTGATAGATGATGCATGGAAGGGCTGTAACCATGGCAAGGAAATGATATACGACGGGATCAATGTGATGTTGATGTTCTCCCATGTAAACTATCATATAATTCACAATAAAACATTTAAAAAAAAAAAAGAGTTCCATGTGTTCAACTAAGATTTCCAAAAAAGGCTCGACACATACAGAAGCTAATTAAATTGTTTTACTCCCAGCTTTGCTTCTTATTAAGTAGCTGCTTGCTTAATCAGCCATGCCAAATCAAAGACTAATTTAGAGATTTTTTTTTTTTTTTAAACAAATTCCCCCCAGAAAACCACTGCTTCTGGCAAGAAGAAACTGCCCCTGGTCATTCACTTTAGGCAACCGAGTCAGGTACGGAAAATGGTAAAAACAGAAAGAAAGGAAAAACAGATGCTCATTAGTAATACAGATTCAGGACCTTGAGTTTGGTGATTATTAAGTACAGGAATACTCAGTAAAAGTAGAGAAGCATTGGTCCTAGTTAATGCACCTCTACGTGTAGCTAGTAGCTGGCAGTAAGCTAGAATACTGGGTGTTCTAGAAAGACACAGCTAACACAAATGGCAAGTGCTTCAGTGGCAGTTTTACAAAGAGAATTTCTAGACCTGAACTTGACAATATAACGAGCCCATCCTGAGTCACAGAAGTTGTAAACATCAAAGAAACTCTTCTAGGGACCTGCTGAAAACCATGTTTTTTGCCTTTACCCCCAATGCAATTTAGTGTGAGCTGGTTTCTTAGGAGGGAAGAACACTGAAAAGGTTTGATGTGCACCTCTCAAACAATGGTAAAACCAAACCTGTCTCCTCCTGGCAGGAGGACTTCCCAGCAACAAGGCAGATAGAGGCTTCACTTTAGTAACAGTACATTCAACATTTGTCACATGTCTTACTACGTGTCAGGCACTGTGCTGGAGCTCCAACACAAACCGGGAACCTGCTAACAGCCCAGTAGGGAAGCAGGCACACAGATCATCATCACAGCATAAAGCTATGATGTTCGGGATGCTGAGGGAGCACACCCAGCAGAAGTGACCACCAGGTTAATGGAGAACCAGCAACGTAGAAACACAGTAACTTTTGCTTACATTTTCCCATGTTTGTATGGGTTCCTTAGGGAGAAGGTCAGAATCATATAATTGCAAACAACCATACTCTTTGCCAGTCTGATACTACCTCCAGGTGAGAACCACTGTTGTGGTATCTAACAATACTATTTAAAAAGGGAGAGAAAGGCCTTGTGTGTTAAAATTCTTCAGGAGCATCAAGTAAAGGGAAGTTGGGAAGAATGCCTCACTCAGACTTCACATTCTGTTTCCCATCCTTAGTAAGTTACATTGGTGGCAAACTTCCATTGATCTCATACCTACAACTCTCCTGATCTTAGAACAGATGAGGATTCTTCCCATTTCACCAAGAAGACAACAGAGGCTATCTCGCATGAACTCTATCAACTTGGCAATGCTGACCTCCCTCACTCCACCTCTCCATACAACTTCAACACTGCTTTTGTTGTGTGTTCCCAGACTCCACCATCCCCCAGTGCACCCATTTTGGATGGTCAGCTTCCCACAGTGTGGCTCCAGTTGTGCATTCTGGAGGCCCTACCAGTGTCTGTTGTTGCTGTTGAGTCAGCTCTGATTCAAGGCCACTTTATGTCTAACCGAACAAAATGTTGCCCAGTCCTATGCTTCTGCCATCACCAAGATCTTTGGTGTGTTTAAGTTCACTGTTGTGGATCTTATCAATACATACATAATATATTGTTGTGGTATTATCAATACATCTCTTCAGGGTTCCCCTCATTTTCCCTGACCCTTTATTTTAGCAAGCATGGTGTCCTTTTCCAGAGATTGGTCTTTCCTGATGCTGTGTTCATCCTCAATTTTAAGGAGAATTCTGGTAATATTTATTCTGAGACTGCCTTGTTCATTCTTCTGGTTGTTGTTGTTGTTGTTAAGTGCCATCGAGTCGGGTCCGACCCATATTCTTCTGGTAGTTCACAGTATATCCAATATTCTTCACCACCAGGATTTGAATGCATTTTTCTTCTGTCTTTCTTTCTTACTGTCCAGCTTTCACATGCATATAAGGCAACTAAGAAAACCACAGCTTGGCACTACATGGCCCAAACTGAACTTCACCTCAAATCAGCCCTTCCTCCAGTTCCATACCTTAATAAGTAACACTATGATCCAAAAGCTTCCCTATCATTCAGTCTAAAACAGTTGTCCTGACTCCTTCCTATTCCTCACTCCCATAGTCAGCTGATCTGGTAGATGGAAGAATACCAAATAAAGTACAACTTGATTCCAGAGAAGTTCTGAAAGTTTCTCAGTATAGCCTTCTAACTAATACAAAGGTAACAACTGGATAACAAAATTAGGTAAATCCAGAGCCAGATGAACAACTAGAAGAAAAGTGTAGATTAATAATCTGAAGTACACTTGAGAAATATCTCCTGCTATTATACCTGGTTTTCTCTTCTGGGTGTTGTTTCAGTAATTACTTTTACAAATATGTGTTTTCTTAATCTGCATGTGATACAGAACTGCAAATGAGAGCCAATATATAATAGGTAACAGAATTAGGTTTCAAAATTATCTGTATAAACCAAAATCATGAATCCCATGGTGGAATTCCCATGACTCAACTTTCAGTCAAGCCATAGACAGATCTATAAGATAGATCAATGATGCCAGCGAGGTACACACACCTTGGAACAATCAGCCATTTGAGATCACAAGGGCAGCATTCGCACAGGGACAAAGTTAAGAAGGTCAGAAGGATAGGAAAGAAGGACAAAAAGAAATGGGAAACCCAGGGAGGGATGAATGATGTTACACTGTGGGGACTGTAATCAATAGCATGAAACAAAATGCGTGTAAATTGTTGAATGGGAAACTGATTTACTCTGTAAACTTTCACCCAGATCACAATAAAAATTTAACAAAAACAAAACAAAATAATGAATTCCAATCAGAAAGAAGAAATGTAATAGATAAAATTTAAAAGGCAACACTCAAAGGTACCTGTGCATACAAACACACAAAAGATTTCAGTATTGTAAGCGTCAATAGTCAATAAGCGCTAACAGTGTAATGAAGAGACTAAAACCAAAACCAAATGTCAGACTCATGTACGGTTGGATAATGTGTGCAAGTATAGTTTAATCACATGCTAAAGTAGTACACCAAAAGATTGTATGCCAAAGAAGGTGAAACCATGAAAAGTTAAAAGGCTCAGTTAGTTTGGGAATTTAAGAAGACTTGAGAGACTTCTCCAAACAGCTCAATCACTGCTATTTGAAAAATGAAAAAGGAACTTACTCTGCATTTCTCAAAATGACACAAATGGGCAAAAATCATAGGGAGAGAAGAACTCAGCTTAATTTAAGGAGAAACTGTCTAACAATTTAGAAGTATCCAGCATCCACAATGGAACTAAGGAAAGGATCACTAAGAAGATTGGTCTGCAGAGTGGGTGGAGTGCTAGTCTGACCTTCACAGTACCGTCAAAGTAATATTTTTGGATTCTAGGACTGAACTTAATTTTGGTGTCTGAAAAGACAATGTTGTGTTAAACACTGCAATAACGTCCAACTATTTTATCACTCTAAAAAATCAAAATTTCACATGTAAGAAAATATTAAGGATATAAGACATGGTGGTAAATGCTTGGGCTCAGTCTGATAGTCTCGAGTTTGAATCCCAGCTCTACCAGTCACTAGTTGTATGACCTCAAATTACTTAATGTGCCTTAACTGATCCTCTGCTTTTTCCATGGTAAAATGGAGGTAACAATAGCTATCTTTATACAATAGTCAAGGGGAATAAAAAACGCAATGTTCCTTGCGCACCTAGAATAGCTGATGGCATTTGCGCACTCAATAAGTTTCTGCTTCCACTGTCATTCATCTCAAGCAGCATGGAGCACATGCAAATTAGGGTCTATTGACACTCCAGCCAAGGGAAACACATCATCCTCGGGACACTGGACACTAGGTCCTTTGCCTCTAATTCATCCTTGTTTTCATCACTTAACATTCAAAATATAGATAGCCCCCCCACCACCACCACTGCACAAATCTATCCTCTATGACATGCCTCTTACTGTCATACACTCCAAAGTTCCTTCCGAGTCACCGGCTCCAGCCCATCACTCTCTCCACCTCCTAAATACTTCCACTAGGCCCTCTGCAACTACTGCTCCACACCTAGAAAACAGGGCTAGCTCCTTGGCCTCTCCTCTCAGTGCCATGAAGACACCTCTGCAAACATCTGGGGTTAGAAGGCAATCCTAGCGTCTTGGCTCTTCATGGCACCCTTCAAGTTTTCCTTCCTCCATCCCTTGTGAATACCCATATGTTTTTGTGGCACTGTGGGCTAATGCGTCAGACTGTGAAGTCAAACTGCAAGGTTGGTTGTTCAAGCTCACCAGCTGCTCCTAGGAAACCCTATACAGGGCGGCTATGGGTCGGAATCAACTCAACGGCACTTAACAGCATTCCATTATACCACTTTCTCCCTATCCTCATTGGTACCATGTTTCAACCTTCTAACTACTTCTTCCCATTCAAAGACTCAGAGATCTTGTTATCCCACTCTGGCCCCTGGCTTTCTACTCCAAGGTCAACTCCCAAGCTTCCTTCAAGCTCGCAGATGAATCCTCACTTCCTCAGGGTAACCTGCTCTGAGCTCCTTCAACAGGCGAGAATCCTCTTCCCATTATATGTCCTCATGGTACCTTGTGGTTCCTTTTTACAGCAGCACTGTAATTTATTATTATTTGTGATATATATTCTTTGTTTAATTATGGTCCCTTTCCCAGTGGAATGTGAGCGCCATCTTTCCCTACACCATGTTCCAGCGCCTAAAACAGTACCTGCCATCCACTTGGTGGCGGTGGTGGTAAAATGAGGCAACTGTGTTGGATGAAATACATTAGCAGAATGCAAAGCACATAGACAAGTTGTTGTTGTTGTGCTGTCTAGTCAGTTCATAGTAACCATGTATAGGGTTTCTGAGGCTGTAAATCTTCATGGGAGCAGAGAGCATCATCTTTCTCACCTGGAGTGGCTGCTATATTCAAACTGCTAACCTTGTGGTTAGCAGCCCAATTCATAACCCACTATGGTACTAGGGCTCCTGTGTACTAGGTACACAATAAATGTCTGGTCAATAAAACAACAACCAATAACAAATTAATACATAGTCATAATGGTGCAATGTCGGATAAGAACTGGACTGCTAAGCACAAGGTCGGTGATTCGAAACCACCGACTCCTCTTCGGAAACCCAATGCTAACTTGCTAAGTCGTCGGAACCTAATTGACAGCACACAACAATAACAACAACTCGAGCATGTGCTTTAAATTCTGCTAATATCTCATCCGCTTCAGGGGCCTCATTTTACCAGTATAATCTGAATCCTGAAGAAAGCGTTTCTGAATTGACAAGCCTGGTATTATAGCATAAAAACACAAGGGAGCTTTAAAAAGTTGGTGGAAAACTTACATTATCTTTTCATTCAATTTTCTCCACACATTTTGAAGCCCCTCCTATATTAACTCCAAAAGGATCCTCTCCTCCAAATATGTCCCAAATAGAACTAATACTATAAGTGAACTAACATTGTGCTTAGGTCCTGGGTTTGTACTTAACTGCTAACATAAAAGTTGGTGGTTCAAATCTACCCAGAGGTACCGTGAAAGTAAAGCCAGATGATCTGCTTCCATTAATAATATAGTCAAGAAAATCCAATAGAGCCGTTCTGCTCTGTCATACATGTGATTGCCATCAGTCGAAAGCAACTCAATGGTAATTATCCACAATATCTGGTATGGTGAAATTTGGTATGCCCAAATTCCTTACATTACAGTTTGTTAAAAGATATCCTGGGTACATATAATGCTAATCTGTACCATATTTTCATACCCTCCTCAAATCCAGAAGTACAGAATTACTGATTTAGTTACCATCGTCAGCAATCCTAACACCCTAGGATTTTAAAGTTTCTATGTGCGAACTAAGTCATTTGTAAATAAACACCTAACAGTTGGAAATGACTTATTTACCGAACTAACTAGCTACACAAACAAAAAGGGCCCAATGAAAAAGACATACTAGCCCCACACCCATTCTGTTTTTGTTTGTATTTTCATATGGTTGGCATATGACAATTATCTGTTTAAATGCTCACAAAATGTCATTGATTAACCTCCTGCTGCTGTGTGCCACGGAGTCAGCTCCAACTCAGAAGGACCCCATATAGGATTTCTGAGGCTTTAAATCTTTATGGAAGAAGAAAACCTCTTCCTTCTTCCAAAGAGAGGCTGGTAGATTCCAACTGCTAATCTGTGGCTAGCAGACCAACACACAACCCACTATGCTGCCAGGGATCCTTAATAAATAATCTAGAAATGTTAAAATCCCTTAGTAAAAAATAACTATTAAACTAGCCTCTTTTGATTTTTCATTCATATAAAAACTGCTCACCATCTAATATATACAAAGCACTTGGTTAACTGCTGGCAGTTTTTCTGTTTTGAAATTCTGCACTGGGAGACTTATGAAAGGGGAAAAGTTAGAATCACGGACAAAAATAATTTCATTTCTTATTCTTTTCAGAGCTTCAAATTCAACAACCATTAGCCATTAGTGTGAACGTATATGTGAAGGCAGCCACTTAAAACAGTCAACCAAGCTTTTATCAATCCTCTAGCATTCATGGCACTGCTTTTTAAACTCAAGCAAGTAGAAAGAAAATGAAACTAAATCTGGGAAAGGCAAGGGAACCCTGCATTAACAGGATTAAGTTTTATTCCTTTTCTATGATGCTACTCTTTGATATCCCATGAGAGTAAGTTTTACTAATGGTAATACAGAAACGGCTGCAAGCATACATTGACAGAGAACTTCCAGAGGTTCAAGCTGGATTCAGAAGAGGCCGTGGAATGAAGGATATCATTGCTGATGTCCAATGGATCTTGGATGAAAACAGAATATCAGAAAGATGTCTACCTGTGCTTTACTGACTATGCAAAGGCTTTTGACTGTGTGGATCAAGACAAGTTATGGACAACATTGTGAAGTATGAGTATTCTGGATCACTTAATTGTGCTCATGAGGAATCTGTACCTGGACCAAGAGGCAGTTGTTCGAACAGAACATGGGTACACTGAATGGTTTAAAATCAAGAAAGGTGTGTTACAGGGTTGTATTCTTTCACCATACTTATTCATCCTGTATGCTGAGCAAATAATCTGAGAAGCTGGGTTCTATGAAGAAAAACGTGGCATCAGGATTGGAGGAAGCCTCATTAACTACCTGCGATATGCAGATGATACAACCTTGCTTGCTGAAAGTGAAGAAGACTTAAAACATTTACTGATGAAGATCAAAGAGTGCAGCTTCGGTATGGATTACATCTCAATGTAAAGAAAACAAAAATGCTCACCACTGGACCAATAAACATTTTTATCAATGGAGAAAAGATTGAAGTTGTCAAGGACTTCATTCTTCTTGGATCAACTATCAACACTCATGGAAGCAGCAGTCAAGCGATCAAACGATGTATTGCATTAGGCAAATCTGCTGCACAAGACCTTTTTAAACTTTTGAAGAGCAAAGATGTCAGCTTGAGGACTAAGGTGTGCCTGACCCAAGCCATGGTATTTTCAATAACTTTATATGGATGTGAAAGCTGGACAGTGAGTAAGGAAGACCGTAGAAGAATTGACGTATTTGAGTTATGGTGTTAGAGGAGAATATTGAAAGTGCCATGGGCTGCCAAAAGAACAAACAGATCCGTGTTGGAAGAAGTGCAGCCAGAGTGCTCCTTGGAGGCCAAGATGACCAAACTTCGTCTCTCATACTTCGGACATATTGTCAGGAGGGACCAGTCGCTGGAGAAGGATATCATGCTTGGTAAGGTGGAGGGTCAGAGATAAAGAAGAAGACCCCCCAACGAGATGGATTGGCCAAGTAGCAGCATTGATGGACTCAAACATGGCAACAGTAGTGAGGTTGGCCCAGGATCGGGCAGTGTTTCATTCTGCTGTGCATAAGGTCACTGTGAGTCGGTACCGACTTGATGGCACCTAACAACAACAACTCAAGATTTAACAAGTAATTGCCCATAGCTAACAGAAATATTTCTCTATGGTTACTCCCCATCCGTTAAAATACTAAAATTTGAATAATGGTACCCCTTCCCAATCTTTTGATTCTCTGCTTCCAATTTCACAGACCCCCTTCTGCTCAAGAGCATACAACAGAATTCAAATTAAAGAGAAACTATTCAATTCTGGTTCTATAGACCCTTTTCCCCAAAGTTCTATGCTATAATAGTATTTCGACTCACAGGATATTGTTGTTGGTATGTCTTGTAAGTACCATGGAGTCAGTTCCAACTCATAGTGACCCTGCACAGGGTTTCCAAGGCTATAAATCTTTACGGAAGCAGAAAGCCTCATTTTTCTCCTGTGGAACGGCTGGTAGTTTCGAACTGCCAACCTTGAATTTAGCAACCTGATTCGTAATGACTACGCTACCAGAGCTCATTGTTGTTGGTATTAGGTGCCCCAAAAGTGATTTTGATTCACAGCAATCCCATGTGACAGAGAAGAACTGCCCCATAGGGTTTCCCAGGCTGTAATCTTTACTGGAACCTACCACCAGGTCTTTTTCCTTTAGAATCTTTGAGTGGGCTCGAACCACACCTTTTTGGTTATCAGTCAAGTGCTTAGCCATTGTACTTAAACCCAAACTAGAATCTACAAGGGCGATTAAGTATCTATAATCGAGGGTGGTCCCATAACCCCAACTGCTATCATACCTCTAATTAATTCATACTGCTACACATCACTTCTAAAGTCTTGGTGTGGTGCTGTAAGATAAGCACTGGACTTCTAACTGCAAGATCAATGGTTCAAACCCACCAGCTGCTTCTTGGAAACCCTATACAGGGTCACTATGAGTCAGAACCAACTAGACAGCACTTAACATCTCTTTAATCTATGTTTCCCTTATCAGTCATAATTCTTCCCGTCTTCGCATAACCTATATTAAATGCTGAGTCCTGGTATGGCACTTTAGGATAAGCACTGGACTATTTGTTATCCACAAGGTCAGCAGTTCAACCTACCAGCATCTCCTTGGAAACCCTACACAGGGTCGCCATGAATTGGAAGCGATTCAGTGGCACTTAACAACATATTAAATGCCTTCTTTTAAGAATTCTTCTCTGATCCAAGTCAGTGTTTTTCCAAATTTCATATCCCAACATACAAACATAGAATTACTTGTTCAGTATGTATTTTTTGGCTGCTTATTCCTACCAGTCAAAAAGGTTTTATAGAGTCTTACTTTCTATAGTTTGTTGGGGAAAGCAGGTTTCTTGAATTTTTTTTTTTTTTTTTTTTAAATGGCACAAAGTCCCTACCAAGAGATTCTGACACAGCAGGAGTGGGATTATCTCATCTCCTTACTCCTACTGAGAATTCCTGCCTTTTAAAGAACAAATTCTCTAGAAATACCAGATGACCCAGAAATCTTTCTACTTGGTATATTTCCTCAAGAAATGAGAGCCGTGAGATGAATAGATATATGCACACCCATGTTCAAATAGCAAAAAAGATAAGACTGTCTAAATGCCCATCAAAGGAAGAATGGTTAAAGAAACTTTGGTACATGCACATAATGGAGTACTACATAATGTCGAAGACTAATGGTGAATCTACAAAACACCTCCTAACATGGAATAATGTAGAGGACATTACACTGAGAGAAATTAGTTAATCACAAAGGACAAATATTATATGAGACCACTGTTATAAACAGTTAAGAAAAGGTGTTCTTGCTAAACAAAACATTCTATGATGATTATCAGGGATGGGAGAGAAGGGAAAATTATTCACTGGGAAAAGGGCTTTGTTGTTGTTGTTGCTAAAGGCAGTCAAGTCAGTTCCAACTCAAAGAGACCCTGTATAGGGTTTTCAGGGAGCAATGGTGAGTTTGAATCATCAGCCTTGCAGTTAGCAGTCCAGAGGGTAGACACATTAATGTGGGTGATTTTGTTGTTGTTATTAAGTGCTGTTGAGTCAGTTCCAACTCATAGCGACCCTGAATAGGGTTTCTGAGGATCAGCTGGTAAGTTTGAACCACCGACCTTGTGGTTCAAATTGGCCTTACAGTCCAGCACATTAACCCACACCAGGACTCCAATTTGGGGGAAGGAGAAAGCAACATACAACAAGAGGGAAGTTGACAGAGGAAAGGTGAAGGTAGCAGGAGACACAGGGAGGAAGGAGTGCAAGAGTTAAAGTGAATAGAGGTAAATACTGTTAACTAATAGTTAACAGTAGGGATTGCAGTCATTGCAATGACACAAAGTTGAATTATTTGTTGAATGCAGCACTGATGATCTCTTCTGTAAACCTTCACTCAATTCACAATAAAAATGGTCTTTAAAAAAGAAAGTATGAGCCATGAGCAGGGCTAGAGAGGCAGCAGAGGCATAAAATGGCTCATGGACCAGTAAAGCTGAGTGCCTATGGGCAGGAAGCTGGCTCACATAATGTGCCCTTTGGACATTTATAGCCGGGCTAAAGGAGCTATGCAAAGGCTTTCGATTGTGTGGATCATGACAAGCTATGGACAACACTGCGAAGTATGAGTATTCCGGAACACCTAATTGTGCTCATGAGGAATCTGTACCTGGACCAAGAGGCAGTTGTTTGAACAGAACATGGGAACAATGAATGGTTTAAAACCAAGACAGGTGTGCAACAAGGTTGTATTCTTTCATCATACTTTTTCAGCATACTTGTATGCTGAGCAAATAATCTGAGAAGCTGGGTTCTATGAAGAAAAATGTGGCATCAGGATTGGAGGAAGCCTCATTAACTACCTGCGATATACAGATGATACAACCTTGCTTGCTGAAAGTGAAGAGGACTTAAAACATTTACTGATGAAGATCAAAATGCACAGCCTTCAGTATGGATTACATCTCAATGTAAAGAAAACAAAAATCCTCAACACTGGAATAAACATTCTTATCAACAGAGAAAAGATTGAAGTTGTCAAGGACTTCATTCTTCTTGCATCAACTATCAACACTCACGGAAGCAGCAGTCAAGAAATCAAACAACGTATTGCATTAGGCAAATCTGCTGCACAAGACCTTTTTAAGGCGTTGAAGAGCAAAGATGTCAACTTGAAGATTAAGGTGTGCCTGACCCAAGCCATGGTATTTTCAATCACTTCATATGCATGCAAAAGCTGGAGAGTGAATAAGGAAGACCGTAGAAGAACTGAAGCCTTTGAGTTATGGTGTTGGAGAATACTGACAGTGCCATGGGCGGCCCAAAGAACCAATAGATCTGTTTTGGAAGAAGTTCAGCCAAAGTGCTCCTTGGAGGCCAAGATGGCTAAACTTCGTCTATCATACTTTGGACATATTGTCAGGAGGGACCAGTCGCTGGAGAAGGATATCATGTTTGGTAAGGTGGAGGGTCAGAGAAAAACAGGAAGACTTCCGATGAGATGGATTGGCCAAGTGGCAGCATCGATGGACTCAAGCGTGGCAACAGTAGTGAGGTTGGCCCAGGATCGGGCAGTATTTCGTTCTGCTGTGCTTAAGGTCACTATGGGTCGGTACTGACTCTATGGCACCTAACAACAACAAAAGGAGCTTTGTAACTCTTGCCTGAGCAGGGCCGAGGCTGAGGAGCCTCATGCCTTACAGGCCAAAGACAAGAAGGAGGCCTGCCTGAAGTATAGCAGAGTCATTCCTGACTGGAGAACTGCTACATCCTAAATTGTTTCTGCTCCTGAATTGTACCGTGTTCACTTCCCTAATAATCCCCATAATCGAGGGGAAAAAACTATCTCCTGCTGACTCCCTACAACACTTGTTCAGTTCTCCCTTTCACTACCAATATATTTTTTTAATTAAGTTTTTTGACAAACCTTTTATTCTTACTTTTCTACTTTAAGTTTATTTTCAAGATCCAAAGAGCAGCATTTACCCACAGACAATGTTCGAAAGGGTTAGGAGAGATGGAGGCATGAAAACAGAGAACACTGGGAGGAAGTGGGATGTTACATTGAAGTAATTATACTTGAGATGAAACAAAATATGTATGAATTACTGAATGTAAAATGAATGATCTATTCTGTAAACCTTTACCCAATTCACAATTAAAAGTTGGGTTTTTTTTAAGTTTATTTTCATATTCTGGCTTTTAATTTAAATATAAAGTAAAATTTAATATAATTAGGCTATCACATGACAACACTTTTTTTTACCTTTATTTGGGGCTTGCTTTTATTATAATATCTAACAAGAAGTGAAAGGAGCTCTGGTAGCACAGTGGTTACCAATAGGTAGCTAATCTCATGATCTGCAATTCAAAACTACCAGCGGTTCCGAGGGAGAAAGACGAGGCTTTCTGCTCCCGTAAAGATTTACAGCCTTGGAAACCCTGTACAGGGTCACTATGAGTCAGAACCAACTCCACGGCACATAATAACAACAACAACAAGTGAAGGAGCTCTGGTGGCAGTGGTTAAGCATTCAACTACTAAGTGAAAGGGTGGCAGTTTGAACCCACCAGCAGCTCCATGGGAGAATGATGTGGCAGTCAGCCCCATGAAGCTTACAGTCTTGGAAAGCCTAGAGGGCAGCTCTACTCTGTACCATAGTGCCACGGAGTTGGAGTCGCCTAGATGCCAATGGGTTCACAAGAAGTTTGGCTTCAAGGAAGTGCAGTGGGTAAAGGTCTACTTTCCCTAGCTATCCCTCAGGTTCCCAATCCCCAATCCATTTACAAATTCACCCCTCAGGAAATTCATGCACTCCATTTCCTAGGGTCTTAAGGCTCAAAGGAGTCCTGGTGTGGAGCTACAGATTAATGTGCTGGACTGTAAGGTTGGCTACAAGATCAGCGGTTCATCATCTGCTCCTTTGAAACCCTATACAGGGTCACTATGAGTGGGAACTGACATGATGGCACTTAACAACAACATCTTATTTAAAACTCTGTTTTATGAACCCATGAATTCCATTTACCACCACTGGATTTTGGAAAAAAGCAGAATGCCTTAAGCCAAGGATGGACACTGGAATGTCATACTAATATAGTACACGACACAAACAAAAAGAAAGGTTTTGAAGCTTATACAATTTGAAGGTTCCTCTTCAAGAAAATCAACATTTCAAATACCATGTTAGAGCTGGGCTTCAGAAGGGGTTTGTGCAGAAAGGGTTTGAAGGATCCAGAAGCTGAAGCCGGCATTACTGTGATCACCGGCATCACCGGGTGAAGACTCATAAGAGGACTGAGGTTCTGCAGCCAACTTTTAGCTGGCTTGTAGCATAGTTATTTCCACACCAGTGCTCTTGCCTTCCTGGAGGGATCACAGAAGGAACCTCTTGACTTGAAACTTCTGGCTTTCTGCCGACACTGAGAAATCAAGGAAAAGCTGGACATAGCAATAATTATCCCAAATAGACAGATATATGGTGGTGGTGGCTGTGTGTTGTCAAATCAGTCCCGACTCATAACAACTCTGTATAGGGTTTCTGAGACTGTAAATCTTTACAGGAGCAGAAAGCCGCATCGTTCTCCCACAAAGCGGCTGGTAGATTTGAACCGCTCTCCTAGTGACTAATAGCCAACATATAAACCACCAGGGCTCCATAATATATATGACTAAAAAACAAAAAATTATGTATACAAACACACTTATATGTGTATATATGTTGTTGTTACATGCCTTCCAGTTGGTTCCAACTCAGAGTGACCCAGTATAGAGTTTCTGAGGAACAGTGGTGAGTTTGGATTGCTGATCTTGCGGTTAGCAGTCCATTGCTTATCCTACAGCATCACACCAGGAATCCATATATACGTTGCTGCTGTTGACGTTGGTAAGTGCCATCGAGTCAGTTCCAACTCAGAGAGAACCTTTATAGCATGGGTTGTTGTTGTTGTTAAGTACCATTGAGCCGATTGTGACTCAAAGCAACCCTGGGTAGGGTTTCCAAGGAGCGGCTGGTGAGCTTGAACCGTACACCTTGTGGTTCAAACTGACCTTGCAGCCCAGTACTTAATCCCACAGTGCCATATCAGGACTCCACAGCATGGGTGGGGAAACTTTTTTCTGCCAAAATTTCTAACATCATTCATGGGTCATACAAAGTTATCAACTTAAATATTAGCCTGCTAGGCTTTCATAATGTGTCCTTTAGTTGTTTAAATTATTATATATTCCTGAGTGTATTTGTGTACATCTCCCCACACCACCCTTCCAAAAAAAAGAAAACCAGAGAGAATAGAAGCAAATACTGTTGAATGATGATTCACGGAGGAGATTGTAATCATTGCAATGAAACGATGGTGTAAAGCAGATGTTCTCCCATGTAAACTATCACTCAGTTTAAATAAATAAATAAATAAATAAATGCATACATACATACATAAATAGCCTGCTATATTTGGTCAAGGAGTCCTGGTGTTGTGCTGCAGGATAATACATTGGGCCACAAGGCAAGTTTGAACCTCAAGGTTAATGGTTCAAACCCACCAGCTGCTCCTCAAATATCCTATATAGGGTCACTATGGGTTGGAATCAACTCAACAGCACTAACAAACGACAACAATGTATTTGGTCCAACATTTAATTAACTCACCCCTAATGTGATGGCTGTAACTTTGGTTGCCTTGGCAGGGCCAGACTTTCCACACCCCTGCTTTATAGGGTTTCTGTAGAGAAGCTGGTGGGTTTGAACTGCCAACTTTGTGGTTAGTAGTCAAGGGCTTATCCTATAGCATCACACTAGGACTCCATATCATGGTGGCTCTGTATAGTAAATAATGGACTGAAAACCTCAAGGTTAGCGGTTCAAGCCCACCAGTCGCTCTGAGGGAGAAAGATGAGGCTTCTGCTCCATAAAGATGTACAGCCTCAGAAACCCTATATAGGGTTGCTATGAGTCAGAACCAACTCTACAATACACAACTATATATCTATGTATATGCAGACATACATACACATATATATAGTTTTTTTAAAATAATAAAAAAAGAAGGGATCTTTGGAGCCCCAACCAAACTACCTAGAATGGCAGAACCTCAGGAGGCAGGAAGGCAGATCCTTCTCATTTCCCAACTGATATACCTGAATGAGAAAGGCTGTCCAAAACATACAAGGAAATGGCTGAGGCAGAGCTTTGCCTTCCTTTTTTGTTTGCCTGATTCTCACAGGGAACAGGAGATAATATTAAGTGCATTGCAGTATTTAGTAAATTTCTCCTATCTATTGGGTCCTTAAGAAGAATCAAATTAATCTAGAAACCTGGAATTAAATCCTAATCCTAGTATTCACCAAATCATCTTGGGCAAGAATATGGCCTCTGACCTGCAGATTCTATAAAATGGGAATACGAATAACTGCAATGCAAGGCCATGGTTATGTGGCTTAAATAAATGAGTTAAACACATCTAGCAGCACATGTAACCACTTGTGGTACATAAATTCCTTTATGGCCATAAATTCCTTTGTGATGTGCCATTGCCAGTGCTCTTATGCAGAAGTGAATCTATGCCTCCACCCTGTGAATCTGAGCTGGTCTCACTGCATGCTGACCTATAGAGGGCAGTGGGAGTGACACTGAGAATTACGGCGTTTAAGCCTCAAAACTCACTCTTGGAAACCTAATTAGGGTCACTGAGTCGGAACCAACTCGACAGCACAAAGCAACAAAAAGCCTGAAAAGATCTTGAAGTGTCTGCCTTGCTCTCTCATGGAACACTGCCCTGAGAGTGCCATGTACGGCGACGGCCTGTCTAGTTTACTGGAGAATGAGCAGACCCATGGATCAGCAATGAGGCTCCCCAGATAACAGCCAAGAGCCGACACCAACTGCCAGTTACATTGGATCTTTCAGCCCAAATAACCCTCCAGCTGATGTCAGACACACAAGTGAGCCCCTGAGTCATCAACAGAGTAACTGCCCAATCAGCCCACAAGATCATGAGAAACAATAAATCATTGTTTTAAACGACTAGGTTTCTGGGGACATTTGTTTTGAACTTCTGGTACAGTGATGAAGTATAAGCACTGGACTGATAACCACAAGGTCAGGGGTTCTAACCAACCAGTTGCTCCTCAGACACCCTACACAGGGTCACTATGAGTCGGAACTGACTCTACAGCACTTAACAACAACAACAACAACAGTTTATAGGTATTGGTGGTTCAGTGGAAGAATTCTCATCATCCATGGAGGAGTCCTGGTATGGCTCTGTAGGATAAGCACTGGGCTGCTCACCACCACAAGGTGGGCAGTTCAAACCCACCCAGCACTCCTCGGAAACCTTATAGTAGGGATTGTTGTTGTTAAGTGCCGTTGAGTCAATTCTGACCCATAGCAATCCTGTATAGGAGTTCCAACTAGAAGCTGGTGAGCTTGAACCACTGACCTTGCAGTTCAAACGACTTTGAAGTCTGACATGTTAGTCCATAAAACCACACCAGGACTCCCTATAGCAGGGGTAGGGAACTTTTTTTCTGCCAAAATTTTTAACGTCATTCTTGGGTCATAAAAAGTTATCAACTTCAAAATTGTTGTTGTTGTTAGGTGCCATCGAGTCGGTATCAATTCATAGCAACCCTATGCACAACAGAACAAAACACTGCCCGGTCCTGGGCCAACTTCACAGTGGTTGCCATGCTTGAGCCCACTGATGCTGCCACTTTGCCAATCCATCTCACAGGGGTTCTTCCTCTTTTTCTCTGAATTTCCACCTTATAAAACATGATATCCTTTTCCAGAAACTGGTCCCTTCTGAAAATATGTCCGAAGTATGACAGACGAAGTTGGTCATGCTGACCTCTAAGGACCACTCTGGCTGCACTTCTTCCAACACAGATCTGATTGTTCTTCAGGCAGCCATGGCACTTTCAATATTCTCCTCCAACACCATAACTCAAATGCATCAATCCTTCTACAGTCTTCCTTATTCACTGTCCAGCTTTCGCATGCATATGCGGTTATTGAAAATACCATGGCTTGGGTCAGGCACACCTTATTCCTCAAGATGACATCTTTGCTCTTCAACACCTTAAAAAGGTCTTGTGCAGCATATTTGCCTAATACAATACATTGTTTGATTTCTTGACTGCTGCTTCCATGAGTGCTGATAGTTGATCTAAGAATAATGAAGTCCTTGGCACCTTCAATTTTTTCTCCATTGATAAGAATGTTGTTTATTGGTCCAGTGGTGAGGATTTCTGTTTTTTTTTTTTTTACATTGAGATGCGATCCATACTGAAGGCTGTGCTCTTTGATCTTCAGCAGTAAGTATTTTAAGTCTTCTTCAGCAAGCAAGGTTGTATCATCTGCATATCGCAGGTAGTTAATGAGTCTTCCTCCAATCCTGATGCCGTGTTTTCATCTAGAACCCAGCTTCTCAGACTTTTTGCTTCCAAATTAGCTTGCTATATTTGGTCAAACATTTAATTAACTAATCCCCAACGATGTCACTTAACAACAACGTGATGGTTAAGGAGCTCTGGTAGCATAGTAGATTACAAGCTGAGCTGCTAATCGCTAGGTCAGAGGTTTGAATCTACCAGCTGCTCCTTGGGAGAAAGATAAGGCTTCCTGCTCCCATATAGAATTACAGCTTCAGAAACTCTATATAGCACACAAAAACCCCATACGGCACGTAATCACCACTACCACCAATGTGATGGTTGTAGTCTTGGTGTGGCACTGCAGGATAATGTACTGGACAGCAAGATCAGTTTGAACCACAAGATTGGTGGTTCAAACTCACCAGCTGCTCCTCACAAACCCTATACAGAATAGCTATGAATTGGAACCAGTTTGACTACACTTAACCAACAGATCTGTGTTGGAAGAAGTGCAGCCAGAGTGCTCCTTGGAGGCCAGGATGGCCAAACTTCGTCTCTCATACTTCGGACATATTGTAGGAGGGACCAGTTGCTTGAGAAGGATATCACGTTTGGTAAGGTGGAGGGTCAGAGAAAAAGAGAAAGATCCCCAATGAGATGAATCAGACAAGTGGCAGCATTGATGGACTCAAGCGTGAGGTTGGCCCAGGATCAGGCAGGGTTTTGTTCTGCTGTGCATATGGTCATTATGGGTTGGTACCAACTCGATGGCACCTAACAACAACAACAACAACAATAAATGTGATGGCTAGAACTGCGATTAATGTGGCAAGGCCAGACCAAATGATTTCACAGGCCTTAAAGGGCCCCCAGGCTAAACATTCCCCACCCATGCCCTACAGGGTCGCTATGAGTCAAAACCACAAAAATAACAGCATGCAGGAGACTTGGATTCAATCACCAGTCAATGTATCACATGCTTAGCTACCACTTATCTGTCCACTGAGACTTTCACATCCCATAAAGATTTACAGCCTCGGAAAGCCTATAGAGGGTCGCTGAGTCAAAACCGATTCCACAGCACACCACTTCCCCCATGATGCCAGACAGGTTTCAGCCCAGCTTTCAGACTAAGATGAACTAGAAAGAAAGGTCTTCTGAAATCAACGAACAAAAACCATAGGGATTACAACGTTCCAATCACAGGGAACGCATTTCCATCTGTTGTGCATGGGGTTGCTTGAGTTCTGGGTCAACTAAAAACATAGTTATTACTAGCCATTTCCTGAAAGTTCACACCTACTTCTCCACTGGAACCAAATTATAAAGGGCTATGATATTTTGAAGTTCAAGCAAAAGGAATCATTTCTGCGTCCTTTAAAACCTTACACTAGGGTCACTGGTATGACACTGCAGGATATAAGCACTGGACTGGTAAATGGAGGGTTGTGAGTTCATACCCACTAGCCACTTTTAAAAACCTTAGGAGTCATAACCGACTCTGAGGCACACAAAAACAACAACAGGGATAATGCTATTTGTAACTATGGTCAGACAGGAAATCCAGAGACTAAAAATCGTGAGAGAGTCAAGGAGTTTCTAAATCTAGGTGGGCCTTTATCCTGTTATCCATGAGCCACTTAAAACTCTACCCAAGTAGTCTTTCTCGTCTCACAAGACTGCCATTGCCTAAAACTGGTTTCAACTATACTGTTTCCCAATAGACATGGTACTTACTTACCTGATTCAGTGTACGTCTGATACTGTCGGGGAGCCAAAATATTTCAACATAGTGGCATGTTTCCTTGAATCAATTCATAGGCTAAAAAGTTAGTGTATAAAACAAACTAGATGTAGCTTCAGGTGACTTCAAGTTTAGCACTTACTACAGTGGGGCCTCTAAAAGTTCATAGAAAAATGAAATGAAAAAATAATGGAGGAATTGTGAAATGGCGCAACCACTGTGGAAAACAGTATGATGTGTCCTCAAAAAGTTGCAAACAGTAATAGCTTATGAGCCAACAATCCCTCAACTTGGTATATATCCTAGAGAAATAAGAGCCACTGAATGATTAGATAAATGCATACCCCTTTTCATCACAGCACTATTCACAATAGCAAAAAGATGAAAACAACCTAAATGCCTATCAACGGAAGAATGGATAAATAAGAACGAGGAGGAGAAATTATTCACGGGCTAGAGGGTAAACACATGTTAGCATGGGTGATGCAGCAGGCGATATACAACAAAAAGGAGACACAGGGAAGAATGCAATAAAGTGAATAGATGTAAATACTGCTATTAGTACATGACAGGGATTGCAACCATTGTAATGAAGCAAAATATATGATTTGTTGAAAGCTAAACTAATGATCTGCTCTGTAAATCTTTACTCAATTCACAATAAAAAGTTTCTGTAAAAAACAAAAGAATGAATCAACAAATTTTGGGGTAAGCACACACAAAGGAATACTAAGCCACATTAAAGAATAACAATGAATCTGCAAAACAGCTCACATCATGGATGAGTCTGGAAGACATTGTTTTTGTTGTTAAGTGCCGTCAAGTCGGTTCTGACCCATAGCGACCCTGTATAGGGTTTCCAAGGAGAGGCTGGTGTGCTTGAACTGCCAACCTTGTGGTTCAAACTGACTTTGCCGTCCAGCACATTAACCCACACCAGAACTCTCTGGAAGACATTATGCTGAGTGAAATTAGTCAATCACAAAAGGACAAATATATGAGAGCAGTATTATAAAAAGTAAAGAAAGGGGTTTTACACTAAAAAAAGAAAAAAAGACTGATAGGCTTTTCTAAGGAGCTCTGGTAGTGTAGTGGTTATGAATCGGGCTGATAACCTCAGGGTCAGCAGTTCGAAACTACCAGCTGTTCCGCAGGAGAAAGATGAGGGTTTCTGCTCCCGTAAAGATTTGTTGTTGTTGCTGTTAGGTGCCATCGAGTCAGTACCTACCCATAGCGACCTTATGCACAGCAGAACAAAACACACTGCCCAATCCTGGGCCAACCTCACTACTGTTGCCACGCTTGAGTCCATCGATGCTGCCACTTGGCAATCCATCTCATTGGGGGTCTTCCTCTTTTTTTCTGAACTTCCACCTTACCAAACATGATATCCTTCTCCAGTGAATGGTCCCTCCTGACAATATGTCCAAAGTATGAGAGACGAAGTTTGGCCACCTTGGCCTCCAAGGAGCACTCTGGCTGAACTTCTTCCAAAACGGATCTATTGATTCTTTTGGCAGCCCATGGCACTTTCAATATTTTCCTCTAACACCATAACTCAAAAGCATCAATTCTTCTACAGTCTTCCTTATTCACTGTCCAGCTTTCACATGCATATGAGATTACTGAGAATACCATGGCTTGGGCCAGGCACACCTTAATCCTCAAGCTGACATCTTTGCTCATCAACACTTTAAAAAGGTCTTGTGCAGCAGATTTGCCTAATGCAATACATCGTCTGATTTCTTGACTGCTGCTTTTGTGAGTGTTCATAGTTGATTCAAGAAGAATGAAGTCCTTGACAACTTCAATCTTTTTCTCCGTTGATAAGAATGTTGTTTATTAGTCCAGTGGTGAAATTTTTGTTTTCTTTACATTGAGATGTACTCCATAGTGAAGCCTGAGCGCTTTGATCTTCATCAATAAATGTTTTAAGTCCTCTTCACTTTCAGCAAGCAAGGTTGTATCATCTGCATATCGCAAGTTGTTAATGAGTCTTTCTCCAATTCTGATGTCACGTTTTTCTTCATACAACCCAACTTCTCGGATTATTTGCTCAACATACAGGTTGATTAAGTATGGTAAAAGAATACAAGCCTGTTACACACCTTTCTTGATTTTAAACCATTCAGTGTTCTCATGTTCTGTTCAAACAACTGCCTCTTGGTCCACATTCATATTCCTCATGAGCACAATTAAGTGTTCCGGAATACTCATTCTTCACAATGTTGTCCATAGCTTGTCATGATCCACACAATCAAAAGCCTTTGCCTACCTAGTCAATAAAGCACAGGTAAACATCTTTCTGATAGTCTCTACTTTCATCCAAGATCCACTGGACATCAGCAGTGATAGCCCTCGTTCCACGGCCTCTTCTGAATCTGGCTTGAACCTCTGGAAGTTCTCTGCCACTGTATTATTGTAACTGTTTCTGTATTACCTTTAGCAAAACTTTACTTACATGGGATATCAAAGAGATTGTGTGATGATTTCCACAAAGATTTACAGCCTCAGAAACCCTGTACAGGGTCGCTATGAGTCGGAACCGACTTCACGGCACATAACAACAATAAACTTTTTGAAGCCCCTCTGTATTTAAATTCCAGTAATGTAAGTCATATAGAAAAGCCTAAACTTGGCCCACAGACTTGGAAATGAAGACCTATTCTGGGCAATATTCTGAAGGTAAGAATTTGTTGAATGTGGTTATAGAAGTTTAGACCGAGACAACTCACACAGAGGGTAACCTTGCCCAACAAATACAAAATAGACTCAGGATGACCATACTGGTACATCTCTGATCAGCTCCAGTAACCACCTCTGAACAATTCTAAGTTTGGAGATGCTCTCAAGACTGTTTGGAATTGTAGCTCTAATTCTTTCTAACTTGTGTTGTTGGATCACTGCGAATAAGTATCATCCTTTCTGGATGGACCCAAGGCACTGTTTTGCTGTTTGTTTTTTAAGAAACAGATTTTGCTCCATTAATTCCATCTAAAACACCTGAATTTCTTGATTGATGAGTTGCAAACCTAGTATTCTTCAAGCAAACATGTTTTATTCACAGAAATTCCACTAAAAGCATATCTTCTGTGTACCTATGGAAAAATTATCCAGGAATATTACCAGACTGCTGTCTTCATTAGCCACGTATTCCTTTAGATACTCTTAAAGCTATTTCTGTATGAAACCTATGCTCCTACACCTTACCCTACTGACCTTTCACTGAGCAGTGCTGAGGCATCGCTGGCAAGCATGAGGTAACATGATCTGAAATGGCATCATAAAGCCAGGTCACTAGGTTTTACTGTATGATATTGGGAACGTTATTGATGATGCTGTCCTTTGCAAACATAGTTGTTTTCTTGATTTAAAAAAAAAAAAAAAAAAACTCATAGGAGAAATTTCTTTCTTCTCCCTGAAACACAAACAAGTGGGCTTCTCTGATTTCAATTGTTTTCTGGACACTCTGAACCTTATTACAGATTGTTTCTCTTCTTCCTAACTGCTGCAAAGGTCATAGCCAGAAATCTATGAAGAAGAGAATAGGATTTCAAAGTACGTTTTATGTGTATGAACCAGCCTCATTCTTAGTTCCATCTTATTTTCTTTTGATCTTTTTTTTCTTTTTTACCCTAAATTTACTTTAGCTTGTCATATTGTATGCAACTTAGTAAGTAAGTGATCACAAATCCTTTTTTAGAATAAGATAGGATATAAATAAAACGAAAAAATCTTATAGTCCATATGTATGCCTAATCCCCCCTACTAGGCAGTGAGCTTTTGTAAGTAAAAGTTGTGCATTTCCCCACTTAGAAATTTGCATAGTGTCTACAGATGTGCTTTCACAAAGTAGACTTGCTGGTGAATCAAAAGGCAAGAATTGTACATTTTGATGGCCCTATGTTACCCACAAGGAGCTCTGATACCATAGTGGTTACAAGTTGAGCTTCTAACCTCAAGGTCAGCAGTTCGAAACTATCAGTCATTCCACAAGAGAAAGATGAGTCTTTCTGCTCGCATAAAGATTTACAGCCTCAGAAATCCTATGCAGGGTCACTATGAGTTGGAATCTACTCCATGGCACACAACTACCACTACGTCATGATCCACAGCAGTCCTGGTATGGCACTGCAAGCTAATGCACTAGACTGCCAGGTAGGTTTGCACTGCAAGGTCAGTGGTTCAAACTCACCAGCTGCTCCTTATAAACCCTATTCAGGGACATTACGAGTTGGAACCAACTCAATGGCACTTAACAACAGCAACAATGTAAACCACAAGGATATCTAGCGGCATAGTAGTTAAGCACTCAGCTGCCAAAAGGTCAGTGGTTCAAACCCAAAAACTACACTGTGAGGGAAAGATGTAGCAGTCTGCTTCTGTGAAGATTATTGTTAAGTGCCGTTGAGCAGGTTCTGACACACAGCAACCCTATATAAGGTTCCCAAAGAACTGCTAGTTGTTAGTAGTTCAGTGCTTATCCTACAGCACCACCCCAGGACTCCAGCCTTAAAAAATCCTATCAGGTAGCTCACAGTGGTTATGAATCAGGCTGCGAGACGCAAGGTCAGTAGTGTGAAACTACCAGCTGTTCCGCGGGAGAAAGATGAGGCTTTCTGCTCCCATAAAGATTTACAACCTCGGAAACCCTGTACAGGGTCACTATGAGTCAGAACCAACTCCATGGCACATAACAACAACAACAGCTCTATAATAGCATCAAGTTTGGTTTCTTGGTTATGTTACCTACACAGAGACACCTCAGAACATACACCTGGTGGTCTGATTCCCAAAAGTCACAGCCTTGCTAACCCTATGGAGCAGCATTTCTAGTATGTAGACATGGGTCACCATGAGTCGGAACCAACTCAATGGCAACAACCACATGGTACTTGAAGTCTACAATACGTAGTATACTAATGATCTAATCTTTTATTCCCAAAACAAATTCACACAAGTGTGACAGGATGTTTGTAAAAGGGTACTTACTCTGGCGTTATTTAGGATTAGCAGTCCAGGATAAGTAATTTAAGAGTCCTCTGATAATGGTTAAATACACTGAAACAGCCATACTGTCAGAAGTTAAAACAACTCCCACTGCCATAGAATTAATTCTGACTCATATCATTCCTGTGTAGGGTTTCTGAGGCTGTAAATCTTTGTAAGAGAAGAAAGCCTCATCTTTCTCCTGTGGAGCAGCTGGTGGGTTTGAACGGCCAACTTTCTGGTGAGCAGTCCTGTGTTTAGCTCATATTGCTAACGGCTCCTTAGAGGTTACACAATTTTAAAACATGATTTAATATGGAAAACTGTCCATCACACACTAAAGTTTTCCAAGCCTCCCAAACCCATTGCGGGAAATCAGTTTCTACTCATGATAGCCCTATGTATGAAAGAATAAAACCGCTTCATAGCATTTTCTTTATGGAAGCAGATCGCTAGGCCTTCTCTCTGCAGTGCCACTGGGTGGGTTCGAACCACCAACCTTTAAGTTTGTAGTCAAGCACAAAAACTATTTGCACCACCCAAGGATACATTTTTCATAAATAACTAGGGGTATATTTTGGCTCCTTGGAGGCCAGGATGCTAAGCTTCGTCTCTCATACTTTGGACATATTGTCCAGAGGAAACAGTCGCTGGAGAAGGATGTCATGCTGGGTAAGGTGGAGGGTCAGAGAAAAAGAGGAAGACCCCTAACGAGATGGATTGGCCAGGTGGCATCATTGATGGACTCAAGTGTGGCAGCGGTAGTTGAGGTAGGCCCAGGATCGGACATTGTTTCGTTCTGCTGTGCATGGGGTTGCTATGAGTCGGTTCCGACTCGATGGCACCTGACAACAACAACAACATATTTTGGTTATTTACAGAGGAAAGCGTCTATAGAGCTATATTCCCAAAATTGATTACAGTGGTTGCTTTTAGGAGTGAAACTAAAGGATAGAAAAGTTGGGGAAGAGGAGAAAGGTGAACTTTCATTCCCTTTAGTATTGGTTGTTAAAAACTTTTGTAATTAAAACGAGAAAACAAACAAATAATAACATTGAGAAAAATGTTTAGGAACTTGAAGGCTATAACCAAACCAAGCTCAATGCCACTGAGTTGATTGTAACTCAGAATTGCCTCATAGGGTTTCCATGGCCGTAGGTGGCATAGTGGGTTACATGTTGTGCTGCTAACTGCAAGTTCACCCACTCTGAAGGAGGAAGAAAATATTTTCTGTTCCTTTAAAGATTTATTGTTGCTATTAAGTGCCGCGAAGTCAGTTCCAACCCATAGCAATCCTGTATTGGGTTTCCAAGGAGCAGCTGGTGAGCTTGAACTGCCGACCTTGTGGTTCAAACCCATTTTGCAGTCCAGCACATTAACCCACAGCACCACATTTACAGCCTCAGAAACCTATCTATACACTTTGTTGTTGTTGTTTTCAGGTGCCATCAAGTCGGAACCGACTCATAGCAACCCCATGCACAGCAGAATGAAACAATGTCTGATCCTGGGCCAACCTCACTACCGCTGCCACACTTGACGCCATCAATGATGCCACCTGGCTGATCCATCTCATTGGTGGTCTTCCTCTTCTTCTCTGACCCTCCACCTTACCCAGCATGACATCCTTCTCCAGCTGCTGTTCTTTCCAGACAATGTGTCCAAAGTAGGAGAGACGAAGCTTAGCCATCCTGGCCTCCAAGGAGCACTCTGGTTGTACTTCTTCCAAAACACTTACGGGCTCAGAAACCCTATATAGGGTCACTATGAGTCGGAACCAACTAGACGGCACAGGACGACGACCACCACCACCACCAATCTTTATGGAAACACACTGCCACATCTTTCTCCCCAAAACCTGCTGGTGGATAAGAAACCCCAACCATTCTGCTAGCAGTTGAGTGCTTAATCAGTATACCACCAGAGCTCCTCAGAAGATACCAAGCACTCTCAAATCCTCCCAATAATGAATATGTTAAAGGTTTTCTAGAGATAAGAAGCTGGGAGGGGCCCCAGGCAGTCAAGCTTTCCCTTCTGGCCACTTGGCTTCAGGGCTTCTTTAATCTTTATCAACTGTAATCTAAAGTCCTTAAAAGAACATGTCATACATTACAGGACACTGACATAAATCTGTAATTGCCTTAATATTCTTGTATGTATTCAAGTGCAACATGTTAATTGAGCAAGACTAGCTTTAAGAATTGTGTCTTAAAAAATAACACTTCACACCCACAAAAAAATTTTTGCTCAAAATATATCCTCCAATGAGCATTCCTCTTTTCCTCCATCCCACTAAAAAATACACAAACAAAAGAAATTTTTCATACTTTCAAACCATCTGTAAACATTTTTAAAAGAGTTCATTTGGAGCCCTGGTATGGCACTGTAAGATAAGCACTAGACTGCTAACCACAAAATGGATGGTTCAAACCTACCAGCTACTTCTTAGAAATCCTATGAAGGGCTGCTATGAGTCAGAACTGATTCAACAGCACAATAATTTGGAGAAAGCTTATTCAAATTAACTTGACAACATTAATTTTTCCATTTATGAAAAAATGTAACATTTAAATTAAACCAAAGTATAAAGTCACCAATTCTATAGTTATGTCTTGAACGTGTCATAACAGAATACATCTGTCACTAATCCAAATCTGGACCCCACAGGAGAAGTCGGATGGACACCATGAAGTCATAAGAAAGACCACTAGAGAAACCAGGGTTGAAAGCATTAGAGAACAGAAAGTAGAGGAGAACTGAAGTCAAATATGAGGAGGCTTCAAATAAAATTTGTGGGAAAATGGAATTAAAAGATAATGGGTCCCCTGTGAACTTGGCTGAACCTCAGCATAGTGATCCTGCTTGGTCGTCTTAGAGCAGGTGGTGGTCTGGCAACATCTTGCGTGTGGG
>NW_006408520.1:16367484-16376468 GCF_000296735.1 Chrysochloris asiatica
AAAAAAAAAAAAAAGAGATCTTTCCATAAACTTTTTGAAGTCAAAGGGGAAACATACAGGGCCACTATGAGTTGGAATCTACTCAATGGCAGTGGATTTGTTTTGGTTAGGGTAAGAAAATCAGACAAAGCAAGGATGGATCAAAGGGAAGATTCAACTAGGTGAGACTATCCATGATTAAAGCAAGCAGTAACTAAGCAACACAAGGCTGAACTCTGATACCTGTGTACATCTTCTCCAGGCATTGTTTTACTTGCCCTCCGGTGTCTGTGTTATGTGTTGGAGTCATGAAAAGTAAATCAAAGGTCAGCAGATAGACTCTGATCTTGATAAATTCTAGAGCATATACCTATACCCACTGCGGTAAGCAAGGAGCTCTGGTAGTGTAGTGGTTACGAATTGGGCTGCTAACCTCAGGGTCAGTAGTTTGAAGCTACCAGCTATTTCACAGGAGAAAGATGAGGCTTTCTGCTCCCATAAAGATTTACAGCCTCGGAAACCCCCGTGCAGGACTCCATGGCACATAACAACAACAACAACTGCGGTGAGCATCATACCAATCTTTTATAGGGGAAAACTGCTCCTTAAGGTTTCCAAGACCGTGAGTCTTTACAGGAGCAGACAGCTTTATCTTTCTCCCATGGAGAGGCTGGTGGATTTGAACTGCTGGCCTTGTAGTTAACAACCCTAATGTCTACCTCAGAGTGCCACCAGAAAACTCCTTACTCCAGGGCAGGGATGGGGAATGTCAGGCCCACGAAATCATTTGGTCTGGCCCTGCCAAGGCAAGCGCAGTTCCAGCCATAACATTGTTGTTAAGTGCCCTCGAGTCGATTCAGACCCATAGCAACCTTGTATAGGGTTTCTGAGGAGCAGCTGGTGAGCCTGAACCACTGACCTTGTGGCTCAAATAACTTTGCAGTCCAGCACATTAATCCACAGTGCCATGCCAGGGTTCCAGCCATCCCATTATTAAGTGCCGTCAAGTTATTAAGTGCCGTCGAGTTGATTCCGACCCATAGAGACCCTGTGTAGGGTTTCCAAGGAGCAGCTGGTGCTTGAACCACCAACTTTGCAGTTCAAACAACTTTGCAGTCTGATGCATTAGCCCACAGGCTACCCCAGAACTCACATTCACATTAGGGATGTGGTAATTAAATGTTTAACCAAATACAACAGGCTAATTTTTAAGTTGATCATTTTGTATGGCCTGCGAATGATGTTATAAATTTTGGCAGGAAAAATGTTGCCACCTCTGCTCTAGTGCATAGATAGTGGAATTAGCTCACAGATGGTGGAGGTGGCTTCACCTATTTCTCCAAGAAGCATTTTTGGCCAATCCAAAGACTATGAATGATGATTCCAAGTCTGATTTTAGACGTTGAAATTGACTTCTAAAGAAGTCTTGATAGTCTATCCCTTTCAAATGCAGTAAGGAGACTGTTCCAATTCTCTACAAGGCAAGCAGCCAACTTCCGAATGAGTTTGATCAGTAAATAGGGTTTAGAATCAACACATCCTATCCATTTTCTCTCTGCAACAACTTCTCAAAACTGGAAGAGTAGATGTCAGCCTCCCACCTACCCACCCAGCAGTATAAGCTCTTTTACTCCTATTCAGCCAATGAAACAGTGGACATGGCCTCAAGCCATCAGTCAATTTGTTCCAGATCCATTTGTCTTTTCATGTAAACTACAGAGAAAAAAACTGGCCACTTTAAAGACATCTGCTTTCAAATCCAAGTTAGCTCCTTCATACTTCCCTCAAGACCATTTGTTTTGCTCAGAAATGGAGAGAATGGGTGGGATGCCCTCCTTGTAGCAAACGGTCCATCAGTTGCCTTCCATAGATACAGGTCCTGCACCTATCAGATGAGTTCCTCTGTCCCCACCACCAGGAGGCCAGATCCCAATCAATCTTGTGCCCTTACAAGCCTTCCACCAGCATCTCAAAACCAGGTCTGGACTGCTCTGTCGCTACCTGTTCCCCGACCCTCTGAACAAATGGTTTTCAAATCGAGGCTTGTGGGTTTTTGATTTTTTAAGAACACAAAACAGAATAAAAGAGAAAGGAAAACAGACTGAAATACGCAATAAGAGTAAGTATTGTTTCATGAAACTATGTTTTAGGCCTCAATGTAAACATGCATTTTGTACTGGGTGGTGTAGTCCAAAATTGTTGGATGCACTGCATTAGACAAGCCTTTGCCTATCTATTAGACTCCCCGCTGCTAGTGGTACCAATGTGCAACAACTCCTTTGCCCTCCCTGCTGGTTCTGGCATTGAACAGACTTCCAGCTGTCTTCTTCACAAGTTGCTTTCACAAACCTTGGTCTTTCACACTGATCCACAGCTCCTACTCATGCATCCACAAAATCGCCTTCTTCTTGAGCAGACCAATGTTCTAAGCAAAGGAACACCATTTGCTATTCCTGCTTTATCCTGCCTTCTCAGAACTGGGATATGCTTACAGCATATCCAACTGTCCCACCATGAATCACAAGCCTCAGAGAGCAGTAGGATCCATTTCTTTTCATGCTACCTTTCATCCCAACAACAAAAACCACCACCACAGTTCCTCTTGGAACACCTTAGATTTTCTTATAAAATTATCTGCACTTTTCTGATGCAATGCATTCTCTGGTATAATATACCCAGTGGCTAATACCAAGGCCAGGTGAATATAGCTCATCCATCCTTTTTTGTTTTTTGGTTTTTGTTTTCAATTAAAGTGTATTGCCCATCCTTGAGAACAGATGTTTATTCCACCTCCATACTGTTATCTTCTCCTTCTCAGAAAAAAATTAAAGACAGAAGAACAACAAGTAAACTGTACTTGCCTGGTAGCATCCTCTCCTCTAACTCTCAAGGCCAAAGGTACAAGCTGTCCAGTACAATTCCTCCCCCAGTCCTACCCTCCCTTGTCAAATTTCCTACAATTCTCACTCAGACCACTGGTTTATCTTCCTCTACATAAATGTCTAGTTTTAAGTTTATTGGTTTGTTTGTTTTTTTATTATTTCAATTTAGACTGTTCACTTTACTTTTATCAACCAAGCTGAGTATCCCACTTTTTAATCTTACAAGAACTACTGAAACCTAAATGAATTGTTAATGTGTGGGTTATAAAATGTTAATCTGGGAGTAAGGATGGGGTTTGAAACTGAGGTTTGAAGGGTTTCTTATAAATTAAACCACTCAATTTCCTCTAATACATACAGGCCCAGCATTGAGAGAGGACAAGATGCTGGGCCTCCTTTAGAGCCCTGAGAAAGGAGAGTCAACAGATGTGAGAACTGTAGGACTGGTGCGCTTAGCTTTGAGAGGCAAGAAACACTCAACGGGGGATGAGAGAGAACAGGTCACATGGTGGACACATCCCACAAATTTCCTCTGAGTTCCACCACTCCCTTCCTGCAGTCTAGCCCCTTCTCACTCTGAAACCTAGGGTTCTTCTACTACCCAGCTAGTTATTATCAGGCAGGTCCTCCACTCTCCTCCCAAACTGTTACTTGCCCCTCCCCACTCCTTTGTCGGAAATACTCTTAATCAACTGTCATAACCAATCTAGCACTGGGTTAAGAATTCTGACAGCTCCCACTCGCAAGTTGCTGTTGTTGTTAAATGTCTGTTGTTGTTAAATGTCTTCCAGGGTTTCCGAGGAACAACTGGTGGGCTTAAACCACCAAACATGTGGTTCACAATCCAATGCTTATCCTACATCAAATCTCCAATGGAGATTTCAGAAAATAAAGCAAAAAATAAGCCGACACTTGCATCCATGCTCCAGGATTTAGTCAGAAGATGCCAGAGAAGACTCAGCGTCTCTGGAGTTTACCTAAAATTTCAGCCCCTTGACCACCACCATTCCTAGTCACCTCCAAGTATACATCAGAGAGCAAAGATAAAGGTTTAGGGATGGAGAGAAACATGGAAAGCAATAGTGTCAATAATGATGACTAACTGAGGCATCTAGCTCTTAACAAAAACAAACATTGCCATGCTATAGTCAATTCCAGTAGGTAACACTCATGCCAGTTCTCAAAGTTTGTGCCTCAAAGGAGTCATAAATGCTTAACTGTTCAAGAGGTAAGTAGTTCTAATTAACCCAGATGCAGCTCTGAAAAAAGGCCTGGCAAACTACTTTCAAGAAATCAGTCATTGAAAACTCTATGGAGCACAGTTCTACTCTGACACACATGGGGTCTCCATAAATTCAAATCTATTGAGCAACTGGTTTTAATGTGGCAAAAGTTGTCGCAGGTGTAGGAAAAAAACAAGCACACTCAAAATACATTATCCTCTGGATCATCTGACTGCCAAGGAGTGACAAATACTGTAAATTAAAATCCACGGTTCCTTGAACAATTTTTGCAAAAATTTCTAGCATGATGGAGTACACTTTAGTATTTAGTTTACACTCAGATAGTTTTAGGAAAAGATAAATGAGGGGAAAAAATTTCAACCTCATATATAAACCACTTGAAAGCTTAATTGGCTACATATACAACGATGAGGCTGCATTCCAATCTATAGGATGTACTCACAGACAGCACTTCTCACACAAAACACACACACACTCCAGGATCTACCTTTCTCAACAACTGAGCAGATTTTACTTAAATGACTTCTTCCTACTTCACACGCTCAATTCATAACATCCACACAAACTCTCCCCTTTTGTCCCCAAACTGGTATCTGAATTAATTTAAACACTGCCAAAAAAAATCACTCTTTGAGGAAAGTCTCATATTTTTATATAAAAATGTGCACTACATTAACATTCAAACCTGACAAGAAAGCATAGACCTGTAATTGTAATCCTTTTAGGAGCTTGGATAACTCAAAAGTGCTTTCATAGGTTTTACATACCGTTTGGTATGTAAATGGCTGCTGGTGTGTAAAAGGTACGTAAAGGCTGCGATTACCCTCCCCATTTTATGGCTAGGTAAACCGAGGTACTTAGTTTAGTAAACTTGCCGGGTTCCAAAGTAGAGCCGGAAATAGAAACCAATTTCTCCCTCTGATTCTGTGCCCAGTCCCTCTTCCACTAGACTCTTCAGCATTCGGTGGCTAAAAATGGGACCCACTTGAGAAGTGCAAGGGTAAATAAAAGCTACTTGTTTTAGAAGGAGGCGGGGAAGGGGGGAGGACTTACCCTCTTGAGACACCTGATTGTGTACGGGCCACACGCGGTTCGAACAAGACAGCTTTGCCCGGATGCCCAGAGGTTTGTACCCACCCCTAAGAGTTTAGACCAGGGGGCTCTGCAAGGCAGACCCGGCAGCCCAAATCGCGCAGCCTAGGAAATGCGAGTGTGGCGCGGGGCGTCTATGGACTCGGGGGCCTCAGGCCCCGGACACCGTCTGCGCCCCGGCGGCGCCGGGACCCTCCGGGCAGGGAGGATGCTGCGCCCGCCGCACACACCTGCTGGAGCCCGTCCCAGAGCCCGGGCCGCCTCCCGCGCTCCGGCCGCCCACCCAGCCTCCGGGCGCTGGAGACCTCAGCCGCGCTAGGCCGGGGCGGGAAGCCGTGGCGCCCCTGTCCGGGGGCTACGCTCTGCGGCGCGGAGAAGCCGCGGGGCGAAGCGAGCTCGCCCTCCTCCTTGAGCCCCCTCCAAACGGCGTCACCTGTGCCTGGTCCCGGGGCGACTCGGCGCGCGGGCGGCGGCTGCGCCGGGCCGGGAGAGGACGGTGGGTGGTTACAGGCGCCTGGTCATGCGGCCCAGCCCTAGGGCTGGCGCCGGCCAGAGCCCCACGAGATGCTCCTCGGGAGCCAGGGGAGCCACGGGCTCCGGGCCGCTTGGAGGAGCAGTCGCGGAGGCTGCAGCTATCGCCGCGCCCGCCCGGACTGCGGGCTCGGGTTACCGCAGAGCGGCTCCTTAAAGGGGCCGCGGCCGCTCTGGCTCTCGGCGGCTCGGACCCCCCGCCAAAGTGGGCGGGGCGGGGCCCCGAGGTTGGCAGAAGGACAGACCTAAGGGTGCTGGAAGTCGAGTGGCAGAAAGGGCTCATAAAACGCAAACACACAAGGTGAGAGGTGGTGGGAGCCTGAAAAAGCAAACCTCACCAAGAGCAGAGCATACGGTTCTCGGGCTTTGTAAACCAAGTAACAAAACTCGCAACTGGAGAACACTGAGTCTGCCTCCGCAGCGGTCAGTACCTGGGATCGCCACGTCACCAAACACCTTTTTGGAGCTTGAATCTACAGTCTGCCCCAATGCTCGAATACTACGTAAATGAACTGTATGGTTTGGCCATCAGAAAGGAGTGAAAGGGCAACGGCTGGTTTTTCATGCCACGTCTGTCATGGCCAAAGTCTAGTCCCGCCCTATTCTTGCTTGAGGTGCAGATGCCTTGCAAACTGGGTAGGGGGCGTGTGGGGGAGAGGCACTCAGCAGCCTTCATTGGAATCCGCGGAGTACACATTGAAGAGAGTACACCAGCAAGCGCTCTCCCCACACCTGGAGTTTCTCAAAGTGACATCTTTGTTTTTTAATACTTTAAAAGAGATTTTTTTTTTCTTCAGCTGATTTATCCAATACAGTAAGTCGCTTGATTTCCTAACTGCTGTTTCCCTGGGTGATGATTGTGGATCCAAGTAAAATGAAGTCCTTGATAACTTTTGTATTTTTTGTATTTGTCATGATTTTACTTATTTGTCCAGTTGTGAGGATTTTTGTTTTCTTTACATTGAGTTGTAATCTATACTGTATGTTGTAGTCTTTAATCTTCAGTGAAGGCCTCAAATCCTCTTCACTTTCAACAAGCAAGATTGTGTAATATACATATTGCAGTTTGTTAATGAAACTTCATTTGATGCCTTGTTCTCCTTCAGAGTTCAGCTTCTCAGATTATTTGCTCTGTGTACAGATTGAAGAAATATGGTGAAAAGCTACAACCCTGAGGCACACCTTTTTTTTTTAAGCTGTGCAGTCGCACTATATAGGGACAGAAACCACAGTTAGGCAGGGAGAAAGACCCTGCTGTCTCAAGTCCATGTTCCCTCCTTTTCTCTCCAAAACTCTCTCAGGACATGTGAGAGCACCAGTGCCCTTTGATTGCAACCTGTCCCATCATAATTGTTTCACAATGTGCATAGTCTGATAACTTTGGGTTGCCCCATACTGTCTTATGCACTCACATAGCCATTTCATAATAACTCTCTGTGGCCAGGGTAGTTACATGTACACAAGGTCAGCCTAGTTTCACCCATCAAGTGCAGATTCCACAGTGCCATCTTAGGACTCCAAATCAAAAATTATCCCCACCCCCTACTCTTACGTAAGTCTCTGGTTGTTGATTGTTGCTCTGTTTCTTCCTGATAAATGCACCACCATTATCTTTGATGTAATATTCTCTAACAATCAAGGCAAAGTAAACCCCCAAAATGCCACTGTGCTCTATGTCCCACTATATTTCATGTCATCGCTATTGTTATTAGGTGCCATTGAGTGCTAACTTATGTATATATGACAGAATGAAACATTGTCAGGTCCTGTCCTATCCTTACAATCATTGTAACATTTGAGCTCATTGTTACACCTACTTTATCCATCAATTTTCTTCATATTGTTGTTGTCATCAAGTGCCATTGAGTCAGTTCCTAACATAGTGAACCTGTATAGGGTTTCCAAGGAATGGCTGGTGGGTTTTATCTGTCAAATTTGCAGTTAACAGTCCAGTGCTTAACAACCTATAGCACCACACCAGAACTCCTTTTATGTATTGTTGTTGTTAAGTGCTGTCAGGTTGCTTCTGACTCATAGCAACCCTGCATAAGACTTCCAAGGAGCAGCTGGTAGGTTTGAACTGCTGACCTTACAGTTAACAGTACAGTGCTTATCCTAAAGCACCATACCAGAACTCCTTCATCCTTCTACAAATGCATCATCAAGTTCACAGAATTATTGACAGATGAGTTTTGTGTTTTTCAAGTTGTTTCAGGAAAGATATTAAGAGTGGTTATCTCCATGGATCTACCACTTGTCTGTCAGTTAGTCGTACTGTGGTGGCCTGTGAAGTGCAAGTGCTCTGATTCTGGAAGCCATGCCACCGGTATTTTAAATACCAACAGGGTCAACCATGGTGGTCAGGGTTCAGAAAAGCTTACAGACGAAGACAGACTAGGAAGAAAGTGATGAACTACTTCCAAATCTTTACTCACTGAAAACCTTATGAATAGCAGAGAAACACTGTCAAATATAGTGCCGGAAATGAGCCCCTCAGGTTGGAAGGAAGGCACTCAAAATGCAACTGGAGAAGAGCTACCTCCTCAAAGTAGAGTAGACCATCATGACGTGAATGGAATAAAGCCTGTATGAGTAGAGCCCTTGGAACCCTCATTTGCGGATGGGGCACAATTGAAAATGAAGTGAAACCTCTGTAAACATCCATTAATAATCAGAACATGGAATGTATGAAGTACGAATCTAGGAAAATTAGAAATTGTCAAAAATGAAATGAAACACATAAACATTGATATCTTAGGCATTAGTGAGCTGAAATGGACTGGTATTGGCCATTTTGAATCTGACAACCACATGGTTTACTATGCCGGGAATGACAAATTGAAGAGAAATGGCATCGCATTCATCAAAAAGAATGTATTAAGATCTGTCATGAGGTACAGTGCTGTCTGTGATAGGATAATATCCATGCGCCTATAGGGAAGCCCAGTTAATACTTCTACGATTCAAATTTATGCACCAACCACTAAAGCCAGTGAGGGTGAAATTGAGGCACACCTTAGTCCTCAAGCTGACGTCTTTGCTCTTCAACACTTTAAAAAGGGCTTGTACAGCAGATTTGCCTAATGCAAATGTCCTTTGATTTCTTGACTGCTGTTTCCATGAGTGTTGATAGTTGATCCAAGAAGAATGAATCCGCAATGAAGTCCTTTGGTATAGATTGCATCTCAATGTAAAGAAAACAAAAATCCTCACCACTGGATCAATAAACAACATTCTTATCAACGGAGAAAAGATT
>NW_006408520.1:16382596-16384352 GCF_000296735.1 Chrysochloris asiatica
GTTGGCCTAGGACCAGGTAGTGTTTCGTTCTGTTGTACATAGGGTCACTATGATTGGGTATAGACTGGATGGCACCTAACAACAAGGGTTCTTTCTCTTCCCTGATTGGTCCTTTTGTTATGGAAATTCTTCATCAAAGGATAAACCCAGAGAACCATTGTGTGAATGGTTACATATGGTGGCGAAAGGACCCAGGGACCTAAGAGATTTGTAAACCTCTTGATGGCAATCTCACCTGTTCAATTTTTGATCCACCCCTGCCTTCCAGAATAAGCTATATCTACAAGTGCTCAGTCTCCTCTGTCCTATTCCACTTTGCAAAGCTGGTCACCACTACTCCTTCCAAAGTCTGACTTCCAAAATGTTTGACCTCTCTCATCTGCTGCAGTCCTAGAAGTCCAGTGTGGTGCTGTAGGACTAGCACTCAACAGTAGACACAAGATCGTCGGAGATTCAAATCCACCAGCCACTCCTCAGAAACCCTATACAAGGTGTCTATGAGTTAGAATCAACTCAACAGCACTTAACAACAACTCATCTGTTGTAAACTTTTCTCCCATTCTCTTTTTCCTTATGGTTTGTAGCTTTTAACTCCCTTTCTATTATATTATTTTCATGCCATTTTGAAAAGAATGGTCATTCCACAGTGTTTAAATAGAGGGACTGTTTTTGTATTATGAAAAAATATTTCAAAAAACAATTCAGTAGTAAAAGAAATGGATCAAGAACTGAAGAAGATGAAAACACATTTCTATTTTCCTTCCATTGCTAACATGTTTTCATTAAATTGTGTCAATAAGGTTTTCATGAATTTCTTTGAACAGATTGATTTAAATCAATGTTAGCCATCTTCAGTATGTATCTATCTATAACTTTTAGGCCATTTTGTTGAATAGCCTTCAAGGTATTTTAATGCTTCAGGTTTGTTTGTTTTTTAAACCAAAAAAATATACAATTCAATTTGCTTGTTTAAAAATATATATATCAGATTTTTTCATATACTTTGGTGTGATTTTTTTTTTTAGTAGTATAAAGAATTAAAGAGTACTTACTGTTTTGCAACTACTCTAATCATTCCATTCAGTGAATATACTATAATTTATTCAAGAAAAATTTAGTGTTTGACATTTATGGACTTAACAAACAACAATAATTATTGTTGTTGTTAAGTGTTGTCTAGTCAGTTCCTACTCTAGTGACTTGAATAGGTTTCCAAAGAGTGGCTAGTGGGTTTGAACTGCAGACTTTGTGGTTTGCAGTCCAGTGACACACCAGGAATCTCATACCATAGAATTTCACCTTTTCAGATATAACAAAGTAGTTAATTTAAACTGGATATGAGTTTTAAAATGTTAAAGTCATCCTCAAATTTAGTAGAGGAAAGACTGGAGAATTTCTGCTCAAGTCAGTGGAGAACAAAGGGGTTATCCTTTCTGTCACAATGAATTCACCTGCTAGCTACTGAAGGGATCAGTCAATAGGGACACTAGATGAAAAAAAGAAAATTACCAAAGGTGTAAAATACATTGTTTGTGGATGTTATGGTTTTATATCCTTGAAGCCCCAAGAAAATCAACTGAAAAAAATATGTAAACAATATAAAACTAAGTATTTTTAGAATATAAAATTAAATTACAGAAAACAGTGAATATACATGCACATACACGCTAGAGTCAGTTATGACTCATAGCAACCCTTATAGGATTTCCAAGAAGTGGCTGGTGGGTTTGAACCAGCAACCTTGCAATTAGCAGTC
>NW_006408520.1:16384452-16386661 GCF_000296735.1 Chrysochloris asiatica
CAGTCAAGAAATCAAACGATTTATTGTGTTAGGCAAATCTGCTGCACAAGATCTTTTTAAAGTGTTGAAGAGCAAACATGTCAGCTTGAGGACTAAGGTGTGCCTGACCCAAGCCATAGTATTTTCAATAACCTCATATGCATGCGAAAGCTGGACAGTGAATAAGGAAGACTATAGAAGAATTGATGCTTTTGAGTTGTGGTGTTGGAGCAGAATATTGAAAGTGCCATGGGCTGCCAAAAGAACAAATAGATCTGTGTTGGAAGAAGAGCAGCCAGAGTGCTCCTTGGAGGCCAGGATGGCCAAACTTCATCTCTAATACTTCAAACATATTGTCAGGAACGACCAGTCACTGGAAAAGGATATCATATTTGGTAGGTGGAGGGTCAGAGAAAAAGAGGAAGACCTCCAGTGAGATGAATTGGCAAAATGGCAGCATCAATGGGCTCAAGCATATAAAAAATTATGAGGTTGGCCCAGGACCAGGCAGTGTTTCATTCTGTTGTGCATAGGGTCACTATGAGTCAGTACTGACTTGATGGCACCTAACAACAACAACAACAACATCTCAATTGGTAAGATTCTGGATATCTTTTTTATTTGTGGTGCATGTGTGTTGCCTTTTCTTTGCATTTTTATTGATATTTATTCTTATGAGAAATTAATGAAAATAATACATATACATAGTGTCAGAGTATCTCGATCACTTGGCATAACAGTCCATAACGACATTGTTCAGCATCCTATTTTGATGACTAGTGATGGAGGTCCTAAAGCTTTCAAGCAACCATCTAAGATACAAATTATTGGCTTATTTCCCATTCAGAGCAAAGAAGGATGAAGAAAATTAAAAAAACAAGGAAGCCATTAGACCACAGCACTAATGGACCACATGAACCACAGCCTCTACTAGCCTAAGACTAGAAGGACTAGATGGTGCCCAGTTACTGCTACCATCTGCTCTGATCAGGATCACACTAGAAAGTCTTAAACAAGAAAAATACAGAACAAAATTCAAAATCATAAAAAAAGACCAAACTTATTCATCTGTTAGAGACTAATGAAATTCCGTAAGACACTCTTCAAACCTGGAAATGATCCCACTCCCTGAGATTGCCTTTCAACCAATCAATAGAAATATCTATACACCTCTGAGGAACATGCTCCTCAGAGCAATCAGCCATGAAACTAAACGGGCAGCATATGCCCCCAAACAAAAATAAGGCAAAAGGGGTAGAAAGGATGGGAGAATGAAAATGGGGAATCCAGGAAGGTAGTAGCAAGAGTATATTACATCAAGGGGATTGCAACTAACATCACACACAAAAAAGTATATAAATGGTTGATTGGGAAACTAATTTGCTATTTAAACTTTCACCCAAACCTCAAAAATGTTAAAAAAGAAAGGAAGGAAGGAAAAAAGGCAACTGACTGCACTGTTAAGAGAAAAAAATAACAATACTACAATTGACAGAAACATCCATGAATAGACTTCCTTCCCAGGCCCACCCCACTTCTCCAGTCCAATAAAGTAGCTCACAGGTTATCACTGTCAATTCTGAAGGGCATTCTGCATTTCCTAAATGACATGCTTCTACCAATTTTTTCTTGATTTTGTATTGACAGCTCATGGCATTTAAGGATTCAGCTCTTTCATACTCTATCATATTTCACTTGCCTTCTTCCCACTGTAGGCACATCACAGCTTTCACTCCAATCAATAATTAGGATTTACATCATCTTGTCCATGTAAATATAGTGCATTGCTGAATCAAGTATTGTTCCATGATCACTCTTTTGGTGAAGAGTTGCCTATTCTTCCTGGAGTTAATAATTGCCTTGCTTTTACATTTATTTATATATCTCACCTGAATTTTATGCAACTCCTTCAATATATCAAATATCCATCAATAATATCTTCCTACTCCCAAACACATTGACTTTTACTCTCATTTTGCTGAAGCATGGACTCTGGTAGCTTACCCACAGGAGATGCATAGAAGGTGAATTTTTTATTACTTGCTTGTCTAAAAATGTCTATTCTCATTTGCTTGGTAATTTATAAAGATTGGAGATCATTTTCCCTCAGTATTTAAAAAATGTTCTTTGTCTTGTGTTTCCAGTATTGCTGTTGGGATGTCTAAATGCATTTCTAGTTCCCATTTCTCAATATCTACCATTTTTTCATTCTAATATCATCGCATTATCT
>NW_006408520.1:16392011-16400658 GCF_000296735.1 Chrysochloris asiatica
GTAGATTAGAACTACTGTCCTTGCAGTTAGCAGTCCAGTTCTTTACCAGAGTTCCTTTATATACATTATTAGTTCTGACTTATATTGACACCATGCACAACAGAACAAAACACTGCCCAGTCCTGCACCATCCTCACAGTTGTTACGTTTGAGTCCATTGCTGCTGCCACTGTGTCAATCTATTTCATTAGGGTTCTTCTTCTTCTTTGCTGCCCTTTCACTTAACCAAGTAGATAAAGAGAGAGAGAGAGACTCCTGGTGTGATGCTGTAGGATAAGCACTGGACTGCTAACCACATTGTACTGTTAACCTCAAGGTTGGTGGTTCAAACCCACCAGCCACTCTTTTCATTCTTTTTATCTATAGGCCATTGTTGTTAGTTGCCATTGAGTTAGTGCCTACTCATAACAACCTGTGCACAACAGAATGAAACACTGCCCAGTCCTGCACCATATGCAATATTGTTGCTACGTTTGAGCCCTCTGCTGCTGCCACTGTGTCAATCCATCTCATTGGGGGCCTTCCTCTTTTTCACTGACCCTACACTTTACCAAGCATAATGTCCTTCTCCAGGGACTCGTCCCTCCTAATAATATGTCTGGAGTATGAGAGATAAAGTCTGGTAACCCTGGCTTCTAAGGAGCATTCTGGCTGTACTTCCAACACAGATGTGTTTGTTCTTCTGGCAGTCCATGGTACTTTTAATATTCTCCTCTAATACCATAACTCAAATGCGTCAATTCTTCTATGGCCTTCCTTATTCATTTTCATAAATATAGATAAGAATCCTGGTGTGTCCCTGAGGGTTAATGCGCTGGACTGCAAAGTCAGTTTGATCTTCAAGACTGGCAATTCAAGCTCACCAGCCACTCCTCAGAAACCCTACATAGAGTTACTATGGGCTGGGACCAACTGAACGGCACTTGCGGCTCATACCAACTTTGCCGTCCAATGTATTTACATTAGTTAATCTTAATTTAGAAGTTTATTACAATGTCAATAAAATTCCAAGAGGCTGTTTTCTGAAATAGGATGTCTTAGTTAACAAGTGCTACTGTAACAAAATACATGTGGATGGCTTTAGCCACCAGAAATGTATTCTCTCACAGTTTAAGAGGCTAGAAGACCAAATTCAAAGCACAGGCTCTGGAGAAAGGCCCTTGTCTCTGCTCAGTATCTGTAGCCTCAGCATTCCTTGGAGATCTCCATGTATCTTGATACCAGTCTTCCTCTGGATCTTGGAGCTTCACAGTGAAGGGACACCAAGTCCAAAGGACACACCACACTCCTGGCTTTTCTATCTTGGTGGTAGTAGGTTCCTCTGGACTCTGCTCATTTCTCTCACCTTTTATATTTCAAAAGAGATTGACTCAAGACACAACCTATAGGAAGACCTAAAATGGGGCTACAACTTGCCCAGTGAAGGAGGCTTCCTGTGAATCTTATGCAATGCATAAGACCATAAGTGGAATCCTGATCCCCATCCAGAATCTTCTGAGGTGGGAAATTTCCACTTGAAAGGACAAGCAGAGTAGCCTGGAGCAGCTAGAAGAACAGAAGATGCTTCTTGAAAGAAAGACCAGGAGGAAAAATCAAAAACAGTAAAAGCAGTCTGATTGACTACTACAAGAATAAACAAGTCATTCCCCCAGGAGCCATTAAGGCAAGTGCTCAGGTCCCCTCAGGACAAACCCTCTTCCAAGACTAAGACTCAAGGATAAAACACAAGCAGGCATGTGGGCTTGCTGCTGACCACGTTGGTCACCTATAAGGGGAAGTGGGGGAAAAGCAACGATGAAGTTGTAAGCTAAGTCCAACCACATTCAATAGACTTCTGTTAACCTGGATTGAGACCTGATTAGCCAGCAGTATGACAAAACCTGGGACTCCTGGTTCCAGGGACGGGGACATGGCCACAGAGGACTAGAGTGGAAAGTGAAGGGTCCAGCTGATATGAAGTGAGGGGAGATGCACAAGAACACCCATACTTGCAGATAGTACCACTTGACCGGGCGTCAATGAACTCAGCTAGAAGAAGAAAGAAGAGGAAAAAAAGAGTAAACTGCTACAATTTGATGAACTTCACCTATGCTTGTTGATGCAGTAGGTCAAAGGAGGGAACAAATCTTTACAGAGAGGATCATTCCCACCCCCTTGGTAAACAGGGTCAACAAGGAAGGGCAACTTAGACATTGGCTGCCCAAAATGGGGGTGGGGCTACAAAAGCACAAAGTGACTGCTTACAAGCTTTCAATAGGGAACCTAGTTCCAGAGGGCGCCTGGGAAAGGTAGAATCTCCACTGAGTGGTTTCTAACCTGTCTGAATGGGGCTGATGAAAGGAGATGGGGATAAGACTCTTGTGATTCAATAGTGAATGATTTCTATCAGGACTGACTGTGAGTTTTGGAAAGGGAAAGATAAACATTTTGTAACAAAAGGAGGGGAGTAGTTGATTTTACAGTCCAGGACAGGAGGTCCCTGGAACCATCAAGGAAATAAGGGAAGTGAGGGACCCTATCCAGAAAAGCAGTGATGCCAGAGATGGAGGCAGAGTAGATGACTTGGAGAGATGGAGTGGCTAGAGACTTTAGACTCAGGAAAGGAGAGGGACTATGTGCTGACGGCCAAGGGGCAGGCTTGCGGGGTGTACCCTTTCGTTGTTTGATGATGCATGCAGGAGATTGTAATTATTGCAATGAAACGAAATAAGATAGGATGAATGTAAAGCTAATGTTCTCCCGTGTAAACTATCACATGATTCACAATAAAAACTTAAAAAAAAAAAAAAAAAAAAAACACACACAACCTAATCCTGTAGATTTCATCTAGCGTCATTAACATTATAGAAGTGAGGATTCATTGCATAATTGCATCAGATCAGTTAATGGGACTGATTGTATTATATTAAATCTCATCTTGGAGGTGATAACTACATCTTAACTGCTAAGCCACTAAGAATCCTGGCCCAGCCAAGTTTACACAAAACCTAAACTATCACATAAGACAAAGAGATTCTACATTTCTTTGGTAAAATATGTAAGACTAGATGTACTCTAAAAAAAAAAAAATCAATGAGAAAGGGATAGATAGCTTTCAATATATTAAAACATTTTGGGATTGTCATATGAATAGACAGATATAATTGAATAGGCAGTTCAGAAATAGACCCTAACAAATGACATTTCAGATTAGTGGAATAAAATTAACTTTTTAATATGTACCAAAACAAAAACCAAACCTACTCTGACTCATATTGACACTGTTGTTGTTTTTGTTGTTAAATACCATCGAGTCACGATCCTGGACAGGGTTTCTGAAGAGCAGCTGGTGAGCTTGAACCACTGACCTTGAAGTTCAAACAGCTTTGCAGTCTGGCGCATTAACCCACAGCACCACACCACTGTAGGACAGATTAAAGATGCACTGGTGATATAATGATTAAACCCTCAGCTTCTAACCAAAAGGTTGGAGGCTGGAACCCCACAGTTTCGCTGAGAGAGAAAGATGTAGCAGTCTGCTTGCATAAAGATGACAGTGTTGAAAACCCTCTGAAACAGTTCTGCCTTGTCCTATAAGATTGCTGTGAGTCAGTCCACTTGACAGCACACGACAGGGCAGAGAACAATCGCCCTGTAGGGTTCCCCAGGCTGTCATCGTCACAGAAGCAGACTGCTACATCCCCCATCCATGGAGCTGAATGTGGGTTCTAACCACCAACCTTTCAGTCTGTAGCCAAGTGCTTAACCGCTGTGCCACCAGGAGCCTTCTTTGATAACTAGCAGTATGGTAAAAATAAAATCCATATCTCATACTGCACACTAGAGTAAGTTCCAGATGAGCAAATGATGTAAATGTAAAATTAGATTTATAAACAGAAGAAAATATGGATGAATTCCCTTTTTACCTTAGAATAGAAAGGCCTTTCTAATTATGGCTTAAAATCTGGAAGCCATACAAGATTAATAAATATAACGAAATAAAAACAAAAATGTATCCCATGACATAAAACAACAATGATGTGGTGTCATTGAATTATTTGATACCTCTCTTCTAGCCCTAGTCTTTATGTTTTTGTTGTTAAGTGCTGTCAAGTCAGTTCTGACTCATAGCAACCCTGTATAGAATTTCTGATGAGTGGGTGGTGAGTTTGAACCACTGACCTTGCAGTCAGCAGTCCAGTGTGTCCTACAGCACCATTTGTAACACCAACCAAGTGATTGGGTTGGAACTGTACAAACGGGGTGTATGAAACACTAGTGTGGGGATTGGATCACTTTTGCCATCCCATTGGGTTTTAAAGGAGTCATCTCAGAAGCAGAAATGGAGGATCTCACTGCTATCAAGAAAGCAGAGCCAGAAGTGAAACTCATTCTTAGGTTCCTGAGATCCCTGAGTTGAACCTTCTAGATCCAAGAGACAGATAGCTATGAACCAGAGATGTGGCAGAAAAGCCACAGTAGCAGAGACAGCAGCACAAACAGCACAAGAGACAGAGCGGTGGTTTTTCTGGCTCACAGAACAAGAAATCTGAGTGCCTTCCAGCAGGAGACTCCCTTGCAGTGTGGCTTGCCTTCAGACACTTAATGAGGAAGGCTAGGTTTGCTAACTCACTGAGCAAAAGTTGAGCGCCTTTGGGCAAAAGCTTATGGCAGAGTAGGATGAGCTTAGTGCACTTATTGGCAGTACAAAAGTAGCTTTGTAACACTTGCCTGAGCAGGGCAGAAGCCAAGGGGCCACATGGCTGAGAGGCCAAGGACCCATAAGAGGCATGTCTGACCAGAAGAACAGCATCCTGAGCATTTCTGATTGTGAATTGCACCCTGTTAACTTCCCCAAACACCATAATCATGAGTACTGTCTGCGGTCAACTACATTATCCTGCAGCACCACACCAGGACTCCTCAATATATAAGAAATGTTTAGAAATCAAGAAGCCAAAGACCAGCAATCCAGAAGAAAAATAAGCAGAGGAAATTGACAAGTCACAGAAAAAGAAATATAAATGGCTCTTAGACATTAAAAAGGAGCCCCTAAGTGGTACGAATGGTTAAGCTACTACTGGTGAAAAGGTTGCCACTTGGAATCTGCCCAAAGACACCTGGGAGAACAGGTCTGGTGATCTGCTTCTGAAAGATCACAGCTTTGAAAATCCTATGAAGTGCAGTACTACCTACACACATAGGGTCACCGGGGTCACCGTGAGTCAGAATCTACTCCATAGCAACAACAGCAGTACTTTATAGCCTCTCTCAGAATACAAAGGATACAAATTACAACTACCAACTACATCTCATTAATAGATTGTCAATCTACTTCTACATTACTCTGATTTTGGAGTATTCACTTCTCAATACATCCTTTCAGATTGGCTCTACCCAGCATCATTTTAAGAAAAAAAAAAAAAAAAAAAAGGGGGAAATTTATGAAGCTATATCTTTTTTCTTTTTAAATTTAACTTCTTGATAGAAACTACCTCATTTCCAATGTAAATAAACCTTAACTGGATAACATACAGGTATCATTGTTTATCAACATATAAAATTCATGTTTACTGTTTTAAAAGTTGAACGCACATCAGTATGATGAAAATCATACTGAACACATTCCCCATTCTGTGACTATGAACAAAAATATTTTAAAAAATAAAGCTGGCAGCTGGTAGTTCATAGTTAGTTTTCATAGACTTTGTTATTGTTGATGTCGTTAGGTACCTTGGAGGCTGTTCCAACTCAAAGAGACCTTATGCAAAACAAAACAAATATTGCCTGGCCCTGCTACAACCTCACAGTTGTTATGTTTGAGCTCATTGTTGCTGCCACTGTGTGGATCCATCTCATTGGGTCTCTTCCTCTTTTTCACTGACCCTCCACTTTACCAAGCATGATGTTGTTCTCTAGTAATTTGTTCCTCCTGACGCTATGTACAAAGTATAAGAGATGGAGTCTCGCCATCTTTCAACACTCCTTCCCAGGAGCCTTCTGGCTGTTCTTCTTTCAAGACAGGTTTGTTTGTTCTTCTGGCAGTTCACAATACTTTCAATATTTTTCACCAGCACCATAATTCAAGTGCATTAATTCTTCTTGCTTATTCATTGTCCAACTTTCATAAGCATATATTGTTATGGTTGTTGTTGTTAAGGGTTGTCAAATTGACATGGTACAGGATGTATCAGTCAATAGGAACACTAGATGAAAAAGAGAAAGTAACGAAAGGTATAAAATTCATTGTGGATGTTGTGGTTTTATATACCAGAAACCCCAAGAAAATCACCTGAAAAAGATATGTAAAAAATAGAAAATTAAGTATTTTAAGAATATAAAATTAAATTACAGACACCAGTGAATATACATGTGTGTCTGAGTCAGTTATGACTCATAGCAACCCTTGTGGGTTTCCAAGGTACAGCTGGTAAGTTTGAACCACCAACCTTGCAATTAGCAGTCCAGTTCTTATCCTACAATGCCATACCAAGATCCTATGTATTTATAAATATTCATTTCTATATGTCTTCTATACTTTTGTGGGAAAATGGAATTTAAAAACCGGAATTTTCCATGAACTTTGGAAATTTATTATATATACATACATATATATATACACATTGTGGTGGTGGTGGTTGTGTGTTGTGGAGTTTGTTCCAACTCATAACAACCCTGTATAGGATTTCCGAGACTTTAAATCTTTGCGAGAGCAGAAAGCCTCATCTTTCTCCCAAGGAGTGACTGGAGGGCTTTAATTACCGAGCTTGTGGTTTGCATAGCAGTGCTTATTCTATGACTCCAACACACTCACAGGCGTATGAGGCAATTGAAAATACCACGGGTTGGGGCAGGTACACTTTAGTCCTAAAAATCACATCATTTTAGCTCTTTAGCACTTTAAAGAGGTCTTGTGCAGCAGGTGTGCCTAGCAATACATCACTTGATTTCTTGAATGCTGCTTACACGAGTGTTGATTGTAGATCCAAGCAAAATGACGTCTTGGATGACTTCAATCTTTTCTTTGTTTATCATGATGTTATTTATTGGCCCAGTTGTGAGGATTTTCATTTTCTTTACATTGTGCTGCAATCCACACTGAAGGTTGTGATCTTTGATCTTTATCAGTAAGTACTTCAAGTCATTCTTCACTTCCAGCAAGCAAGGTTGTATCATCTGCATATTGCAGGTTAGTAATGAATCTTCCTCCAATATGGATTCCACATTCTTCTTCATATAATCCAGATTCTCTGATTATTTGATCAGCAGACAGCCTAAATAAGAATGATGAAATAAGACAACCCTAGTGTACACCTTTCCTGATTTTAAACAATTCAGCATCCTCTTGTTCTGTTCTAATCACTGTCTCTTTGTCTATGTACAGGTTTCTGGTGAGCACAGTTAACTGTTCTGAAATACCCATTCAATATAATGCTACCCACAGTTTATGATACAGACAGTCAAATGTCTTTATATAGTCAATAAAAGCATAAGTAAACATCTTTCCAATATTAGACTTTGTAGCAAATGTAATTTTAGAATTTAGAAATATGCTTTAATATAAATGCATCCTGTCCTCCTATTCTCTGCCAAATATATTCAATATCAAAAAAGTTAAGTATTTGTAGTGATATAAATCAACTACTTCAATGACCATGTATACAAAGTCCTGGTGTGTCACTGTGGTCTAATGATCTGTACTGCAAAGTTGGTTTGAACCACATATACAGGGTTGCTATATTAATGCCAGTTAATACCACTATTATTCAAATTTATGCACCAATCACTAAAGCCAGTGAGGATGAAACAAAAGAATTCTACCAATTTCTTCAACCTGAAATTGTTCTGGATTGGAACTGACTCAATAGCATTTAACAACAACAACTACATCCTAAAAATAACTAAAATAATAATAAAGTCATTTTCATGACAGTGTTATTTTAGTATACAAAACTGTTAGCTCCCTTAAATATCCCAGTCAAATTGATCTCCCACGGTGATTATAACATAATACAATAAACCAGTTGCCATTAAATCCACTCTGACTGATATGCATCTCATGTGTGTCACATTAGAACTGTGCTCCTAGGGTTTTCCACGGCTGATTTTTTGGAATTAGATTGCCACATCTTTCTTCTGTGTTGCCTCTGAGTGGACTCAAAATTTCAACGTCTTGGTTAGCAGTTGAGGGCATTCACTCTGTACCACCCAGGGACTCAATTCATGAAGTGCCCAGATTGTACATTTGAGTCATGTTTGTTCATCACTTACTAGGTTCCTATTTTAAATGTTCTATATGAAGAAACATCAGAAGTATCAAGACTGACAATTCTAATCATTACTTATTTAGGAAATGCATATGCTACATTTATTTAGATCTCTCAATCTTTGGGTCTATGTGTATTTTAGTAAGAGCTAAACCACCACTTGTTTGTGTACAACAGACCACCGATCGTCTGTCAGTTAGTCATACTGTGGTGGCTTGTGAGTTGCTGTGATTCTGGAAGCTATTCCACTGGTATTTTAAATACCAGCAGGGTCACCCATGGTGGACAGGTTTCAGATGAACTTCCAGATGAAGACAGACTAGGAAGAAGGAGTGACAAACTACTTCTGAATATTTAGTCACTGAAAACCTTATGAATAGCAGAGAACCCTGTCAGATATA
>NW_006408520.1:16404136-16405693 GCF_000296735.1 Chrysochloris asiatica
CAACATAATAGTTAATACCCAAAATGCAGAGAGAAATGAAATAAGGAAAACAAATTTAACAATTAATACTATCTAATATGAGTCCTGGTGTGGTGCTGTGGGTTAATGCATCAGACTACAAAGCCATTTGAACTGCAAGGTCGGTGGTTCAAACTCACCAGCTGCTCCTTGGAAACCCTATACAGGGTTGCTATGGGTCGCAACCAACTCAACGGCACTTAACAAAACAACAAGTATAACACAGGAGTCTTGGTGTGGTGCTGTAGGAAAAGCACTAGACTGCTAATTATCAGGTTAGCTGTTCACACCCATCAGCAGCTCCTTGAAAACCCTATACAGGATTGTTATGAGTCAGAAATGACTTGATGTCTCTAAACAACAACATGCATAATGTAATAGCATTTGTCTGTCGGTTTATCATATGTGGTAGCTTTGTGTGTTGCTGGAAGTTATGCACTGATATTCAACGTATGAACAGGGTTTCTCATAGTAGATATGTTTCAGCACAGCTTCCAAACATAAGACAAACTTAGAAGAAAGAAAGGCGGACCATTTCTGAATGGTTCTTGTTGGTAAGTGGCATTGAGTTGTTTCCGACTCATAGCCATCCTGTATAGGACTACTTTTTGGTGACAAGTCCAGTGCTTGTCCTACAGCACCCCAGCAAGACTTCATCTGAAGGATTGTTTTGTTGTTAAATGCCATCAAGTCAGTTCTGACACACAGCAACCTTGTATAGGGTTTCTGAGGAACCATTGGTGGGTTGGAACCCCTGACATGATTAACACTCCAGTGCTTATCCTACAGTGCCACCAAGAATCCATGTGAATGGTTAACCACTGAAAACCTATTAATAGCTCTAAAGCATTGTCTGATATAGTGCCAAAATATGAGCCCCTCAGGTTGGAAATCACTTAAAAATAAAAATAGGGAAGATTGCCTCCTAAAAGTAAAATTGACCTTAATGATGGGGTTGGAGCAAAATTTTTAGGACCTTCATTTGTTGAGGAGGCACAACACAAAATTAGATTGCCACCTGCAAACATCCATTAATAATTGAAATGTGGAATGTATGAATCTAGGAAAATTGGAAGTCATAAAAAAAAAATGGAACTCATCATGATCAATATCTTAGGCATTAGTGAGCTTACATGCACAGTTAAGAAAGCACAGGTAAACATCTTCCTGATAGTCTCTGCTTCCAACTAAGATCCATATTATGTTAGCAATGATAGCCCTAGTTGCTCGTCCTTTTTTTGGATCCAGCTTGAGTTTTTGGCAGTTCCCTGTTGATATACTTACTGTTGCAGCCATTTTTTAGTTATCTTCAGCAAAATTTTATTTGCATGTGGTGTTAGTGATATTGTTCAATAATGTCTGCATTCCATTGGATCACTTCTCTTTGGAATGGGCACAAATATAGATCTCTTCCAATTGGTTGGCAAAGTTGCTGTCTTCCAAATTTTTTAGCATAGATGAGTGAGTGCCTCTAGCATTGCATCAGTTTGTTGAAAGATTTCTATTTGTATTCCATCAATTCCTGGAGCCATATATATA
>NW_006408520.1:16407740-16408824 GCF_000296735.1 Chrysochloris asiatica
ACCACAGTTTGTTTATCCATTCTTCAGTTGATGGGCACCTTGGCTGCCTCCATCTTTTAGCTATTGTAAATAGTGCTACTATGAATATTGGTGTGCATATATCTTTTCGGATTGTGTGGAGCCATATTTTTTGCCAATATCTTCAATGCAGCTTGGAATGCTTCCTTCAGTACCATTAGTTCTTGATTATATGTTACCTCTTGAAACGGTTGGACAGTGCAACCATTTCTTTTTATACATTGAGCTCTGGTAGTGTAGTGGTTATGAATCGGGCTGCGAACCGCAAGGTCAGCAGTTCGAAACTACCAGCTGTTCTGTGGGAAAAAGATAAGGCTTTCTGCTCCCATAAAGATTTACAGCCTCGGAAACCCTGTTCAGGGTCGCTGTGGGTCGGAACTGACTCGACAGCACTTAATAACAATACCTTTCATCTTCTTTTGATGCTTTCTATAGCATTCAATATTTTATACATGGAATCCTTCAGTATTTCAAGTTGAAACATGAATTTTTTTGGTTCAACATTTTCAGTTTCAGAAATGCTGAGCGTGTTCTTCCCTTTGAGCTTTCTAACTCCAGGTGTTTGTACCTTTCATTATAATATTTGACTTTGTCTTCTCGACTTGTCTCTTGAAATTTTCTTTTCAGCTGTTTTAATTCCTCATTTCCTCCAATGACTTTAACATCTCTATGCTGTAGAGCAAGTTTCAGAGTCTCTTCTGACATCCATTTTGGTCTTCTTTTTTTCCTGTCTTTTTCTTGACTTTTTGCTTTCTTCCTGTATGATGCTTTTGATATCATCCCACAGCTCTTCTACTTTTCGGTCTTTAGTGTCTAATGCATCAAATCTGTTATTAAGATGGTTTCTCAATTCAGGTAAGATATGTACAAAGTCATCTTTTGGTTCTAATAGACTCGTTTTAATTTTTTTCACCTACTGCTTAAACTTAAGGAGCTCTGGTAGAATAGTGGTTACGAATTGGGCTGTGAACCTTAAGGTCAGCAGTTCAAAACTACCAGCTGTTCCGCAGGAGAAAGATGAGGCTTTCTGCTCCTGTAAAGATTTACAGCCTTGGAAACCCTGTAC
>NW_006408520.1:16418863-16420813 GCF_000296735.1 Chrysochloris asiatica
AAAAAAAAAAAAAAGCGGTATTATTATATAACTGGTCTTCCTTATAGGCCTATGGACATTATCCTATCACAGACAGTATTGTACTTTAACATACATCTTGAGATCTTCTTTTTAACTATGAATGCTATACCAATCCTCTATCACTTGTCACTCTTGCCATAGAAAACTATATGATTGTCAGATTCAAAATAGCCAATGCTAGTCCATTTCAGCTCACTAATTCCTAAGATATCTATCTCCATGCATTTCATTTCACTTTTTAACAGCTTCCAATTTTTCTAGATTCATTCTTTGTATGCTTCATGTTCCTATTATTAATGGATATTTGCTGCTGTTAAACCTCAATTTAAGTTGTGCTATATCAGCAAGTGATGGGCCTGAAAGCTTACTCCATTCCCGTCATTACGATCAACTCTGCTATGAGGAGGGAGCTCTTTCCCAGTCATATTTTGAGTGCCTTCAAATTAGAGAGGCTCCTCTTCCGGCACTACAGCTGACAATGTTCCACTGCTATTCATAAGGTTTTCAGTTGCTAAACATTCATACATAATCTTCCTCTGCTTCTTCCTAGTCTACCTTAGTCTGTAAGCCTCACTGAAACCTGTCCAACCTACCATTTGAAATATTGATGGCATAGCTTCCAGCATCACAGCAACACATAAGCCACCACAGAATGCTGCCTATAAACCAGGATGGCGAGACTGTGTCTCTCATGCTTTAGGCATGTTACCAGAGGTACCAGTTTCTGAAGGAGGACATCATACTTTGTATAATGGAGGGCCAGTGAAAAAGAGGAAGATTCCCAAAGAAATAGATTGGCATAGTGGCTGTAACAATGGGCTCAAATGTAACAACAATTTTAGGATGGCACAGGACCGGGCCATGTTTTGGTCTGTTGTGCACAGGGTCACTATGAAATGGAATTGACTCGATGACACATAACAACAAAAACATACCTCCCTAGTGTTATTGTTCCCCTTATTGTTTGTATTGGTTTTTGTATTCTGTTCAGTCGGTTCCAACCCATAGTGATCCTGTATAGGGTTTTCTAGTAGCATGGTGGTTACATGTTGGGCTGCTAAGCACAAGTTCAACAGTTCGAATCTATCAGTCAATCCATGGGAGAAAGATGAAGTTTTCTGATGCCACAAAGAGTTACTGCCTCAGAAACCCTATACAGGCTTGCTTTGAGTCAAAACCAACTCAATGGCATACTCCCAACACCTACCCTCAAAGGGTTTCTAAGGCTATAAATCTTGGTAGCAAAAAGCCTGCTCTTTCTCCCATGGAGCAACTAGTGGTTTTGAACCATTAACTCTGTGTTTAACAGTCCATTACATCATCAAAACTCCTGGTGTGGTGCTGTAGGATCGACACTGGACCGTGAACCCCCAAGGTCGGCCATTCAAACCCACCAGTAGTTCCTTGGAAACCCTATACAGGATCACTATGAATCAGAACCAACTTGACGACACTTAATAACAATGTTCTATTCCCCTTATGTTGTTGTTGTTGTTAGGTGTCATCGAGTTGGTACTGACCCATAGCAACCTTATGCACAGCAGAATGAAACACTGCCTGATCCTGGGCAAACCTCACTACTGTTACCACACTTGAGTCCATCGATGATGCCATTTGGCCAATCCATCTCGTTGGGGGTCTTCCTCTTTTTCTCTAACCCTCCACCTTATCAAACATGATATCCTTCTCCAGCGAATGGTCCCTCCTGACAATATGTCCGAAGTATGACAGACGAAGTTTGGCCCTCCTGGCCTCTAAGGAGCACTCTGGCTGCACTTCTTCCAAAACAGATATATTGGTACTTTGGGCAGGCCATGACACTTTCAATATTGTCCTCCAACACCATAACTCAAAGCATAAATTCTTCTATGGTCTTCCTTATTCACTGTCCAGCTTTCACATCCATATGAGGTTATTGAAAATACCATG
>NW_006408520.1:16421083-16433879 GCF_000296735.1 Chrysochloris asiatica
TTTTCTTTACATTGAGATGTAATCCATACCGAAGACTGTGCTCTTTGATCTTCATCAGTAAATGTTTTAAGTCCTCTTCACTTTCAGCAAACAAGGTTGTATCATCTGCATATCGCATGTTGTTAATGAGTCTTCCTCCAATCCTGATGCCACGTTTTTCTTCATATAAACCAAATCCTCGGATTATTGTTTCAGCATACAGGTTGAATATGTATGGTGAAATAATACAACCTTGTCATATACTTTTTTAAATTTTAAACTATTCAGTGTTCCCATTTTCTGTTCGAACAACTGCTTATAACAACCCCTTACAGACTCATCTATTGTATGACTGAGTATTGAACCATAGAAGTGAATTCAGTTCTAGACATGAAGGATGACTAAGGACCATAGTTTTATGGTTTCCATCATTTGGCATCATACCAGTTTTGTTGTTAAATGCCGTCTAGTGAGTTCCAACTCATAGCAACCCTGTATAGCGTTTCTAAGGAGCAGCTGGTGAGTTTGAACCGCTGAGCTTTTGGTCCAGTGCCATATCCTGCAGCACCACACCAGGATTCCAGTAATCTTGGTCTTTTTTATGATTTTGAATATTGTTTTATATTTTCTCACACTCTATACAGGATCTTCCAATGTGATCCCTTTCAAAGATGTTTGTAGCAGTAGCTATGTACTATCTAGTTCTTTTATTCTCAGGGTCCAGGTGATTGATGTTTGCATGGTCCATTAGGCCACTAGACTAACTGCCTTTTTTTTTTTTTTTTTTTGGCATCCATATTCATCTTTCTGTTTGCATGCACATTTGTCTCTGTGTCATACCCCCTACCAGGCTTGATAACAGGAGCTTTGTTGGGCTAGGTAAGATAGCAGGCTGTTGGCAACTCTCAGGTTCATAAAGCAATATGATAGGCAGCTGATAGGCAGCTGACTCAAGTGCAAAGAACCAGAGGTCAAATGATAAGCCAAATGCAGAATCCACACCTAGCAATAAGTAAGCAAGTTTGCCTATGTGTCTAATATATTGGTATCAGGCCATACCCCCAAGGAAATTTACTTTCAATTGATTGGCTGCTCATAGCAAATCTCATTGCGGAAATCATTACATCACATTATATCTCATCCTAGAGATTACCATGTCTTAACTGCCAAACCACTGAGAATCCCGTTCACCTAAGTTTACACAAAACCTTAACTATCATAGATGCCATGAAGTTAATCTGTCTCAGTGACACTGTGTAGTACTGCCTCATTTAAAACTCTCTCTCATGAGCTCCAGATCTATAATTTTCAAGATCCTATTGTGTTCCCACATCCTTCTAAGCCAATGAAGTATCATTCATTATTTCATTTCCTCTTTACACTCTTTCTCTTTTTCGATATCTCTTTTCTCAGGTAATAGAATCACTGTGCCTCCAATCATCCAAGCCAGAAATCTACTTTTTCCTAGACTCTTTCCTTTTGCTTGGCCTTCTAAATCAAAGTGTATATCAGATTCTTTCAATTCTACCTACTAAATATCTTTTCTATATCTTACCTCCTCTACCCTTCTTTACACATCAACTTTAGGTCCATACACCATCTCTGCAGTATGGGTGTGGCACTAGGGGTTAAGGCACTGGACTGCAAAGTCGGTTTGATCTGCAAGGTCGGCAGTTCAAACTCACTAGACGCTCCTCAGAAACCCTACACAGGGTCACTATGGGTTGGAAACAACTCGACTGCACTTAACAACAACAACAATACCATCTCTTGCCTCTGATGTCACTCTGGCATCTTCCCTCTCTAGCCCTTTACTTACAATGTTCCAGGAAAACACTTGCCTCCCATCTTTTCCCAGTACATAAGACCATGTGTTTTATACACAATGTTGTTTTTATTGTTAAGTGAGGTCAAGTTGGTTCCAACTCATTGTCAAGAGTTTCCACCAACCTTATGGTTCAAATTGACCTTGCAATCCAGTGCATTATCATGCAGTGCCACATAAGGACTCCAATATATATGCACTGGTACAGAAGAGAGACTTCAAACCTTGTGGCCTCAACTTCTTTCCTTTCCTTTTCATTCACTTTCCCTCTGTTTCTCTAACCATGTTTCTTTTCAGGAGTCTTCTGACTCTCTGTTGGTCCAGTTATGGTCTTATCCTTTCATCTCCAATCAAGAGCTTTCTATTACTCTGTGTTACTTATTAAATAAATGCATGACATTAAAGCCCTCCATTATAGCCCAGAAGGAGCCCTGGTAGTATAGTGGGTTACAAGTTGAGCTGCCAACCACAAGATCAGCAGGTTGAATCCACCACGGGAGAAAGATGAGGCTTTCTGCTTCTGTAAAGATTTCCAACCTTGGAAACCCTACATAGGGTTGCACGAGTCAGAACTGACTTGATGGCACACAACAACCACCAACTTTATAGTTCAAATCTACCTTTCTGCTCTTCTTTCACCACTTCTTCATCTCACATTCTTTACAATCTAGTCAATCCCAACTATTAGTCATTCAAAACAAAATGCAGTGCGCTTTCCTGACTCTGCTTCTTCTTTCATGCTGCATTCAACACATAGGATGTCTTTCCCTCACGTCATTTTGCTTGTCAGCAGCTTTTTAAGGTCTAGATTGAATACCACTTTCTTCATGAAACTTAACAGATTCCATACTCAATGTGCAGTTTTTCAAACTTAGTTTATAACTTTCTTTGTACAAGTGTTTTATTTCTCCTTCTAGAAAAGTGGTAGTAGAGCTGTTAAAAGCAGTATTTTTCAGACCACTGGCAACAGAATAAGTGTCTTGTTAAAAGCCAAACCACACTAAAAACCTGCTGAGTCAGTCTCCTTGAGGTAAAGCTCATAATTCTGCATTTCAAAAGCAGTCTCCCCCATAAAGTACACAGGGAAGATGAAGACCTTTGAGTTGCAGAAATGAAATTTGAATCAGGAAGTTATTGTTGTTGTTAGGTGCCATCGAGTGGATACCGACTCATAGCAACCTTATGCACAGCAGAATGAAACACTGCCCGATCCTGGGCCAACTTTACTATTCTTGCCACGCTTGAGTCCATCGATGCTGCCACTTGGCCAATCCATCTCATTGGGGGTCTTCCTCTTTTTCTCTAACCCTCCACCTTACCAAACATGATACCCTTCTCCAGTGACTAGTCCCTCCTGACAATATGTCAGAAGTATGACAGATGAAGTTTGGCCATCTTGGCTTCCAAGGAGCACTCTGGCTGCACTTCTTCCAAAACAGATCTATTGGTTCTTTTGGAAGACAGGGAGTAAATTTCAGTTGTAACTGAAATATTTTTTAGAAAGAGATAAACTAATTACTTTGATACAGATAAAAAAGAAACACATATTAAAGATTTTATTGAGTTTATTGAATAAGGTAATCAGGCAGATATTAGCCTGTTCAAAAGATAGCCTGAAAAACAGACAAATTTACAGAGTTGTAAAACAGCTCAAAGAAAGAAAGCCATTTAGTCAGAGAAACCAGAAAGATGTGCAACAATGTAAAGCCAACAAAAGGTAGGAATCAGATGACCTAGAAGCTGTTCTCTAAGGCAACACATAATTTTCTACTGAAACAAATTTTCCTACATCTATTACTAGATGTATGCTTTTCAGTATGTTACTTAACTTCTCAGAGTCTGTTACTTTATCTGTAAAATGCTTGCTTATGCGGGGTTCTCTAGAGAAGCAAAACTAGTGAAGCTTAGAGAGAGAGGTTTATATCAATGGTACACATAGTTGTAGAAGCAGACAAGTTCCAAGTCTGTGGGTCAGATGTCAGGCTGAAGGTTTCTTCTGACTCATGTAGCTGCAGGGGTTACTGAAGATCAGCAGGTCAGACATCAGGCTTCTTGTTGCAGAGGTGAATGAATCCAAGGTCAGCAGGTCAGATAACAGGTTGCTGATGATTCCCTGGATCACCAAGCTATACGGCAGGTTCAAAGCTATATGGCTCAAGTTCAAAGAACTGGAGGTCAGTTGACATGTCAGATGCAGGATCCAGACCCAGCAAAAAGTAAGCAAACTGCCCGAGTGTCCAATCTGCTGGAAGTAGGCTACGCCCCCACAGAAGTATTGTTTCAACCAATTGGCTGCTCATAGCCTATCTATCATGGGAAAGATCACATTAGATTAGATCATCATGGGGGATCACTACGTTTTAAGTGCTAAACCACTGAGAATCCTGGTCCAGTCAAGTTGACACAAAACCTTAATTATCCCAAATAATCAGAGTTCATAATTTTCAAAAAATTTAATAAGAATAATATTTACCTAGTAGAGCTATTGTAAGAATTAAATGAGTTAATGAATGCCAAGAGCTTAGGACAGTGTCAAGCACGTGGTACTTGAAAAATATTCCCTAACTATAAATTCCTTGAGACTCATTCTTGTTCAACAACAAATGTTTATTAATACTTATTCATGTTAGATTTGAGTGGATAATAAAATAGTCCCAATTCAAGAAGCTGCAGCTAGCAGAGGAAATGCAAACTCAAATAATTACACGGGATGTAATAAGTAAAAATAGATGGGTAGGAACACAATGAACAAAATAACTAGCCATGTGTGGAATGTACGGAAAAGCATTGCAGACATGAGATTGTGCTGAATCTTGAAGGGTGAGAAGGAAATCACTAAGGATACACAGTATGCTAACAATTATTGTACACATTCTTTATGTATGTTAATCTGATTTCATTCCCACAACAGCCATATAATAACAATAAGAGCTCAGTCTAAGTGACTACTTACTGTGTGTCAGGCACAGTTCTAAGGCACCATCATTATCCTACTTTATGGAGAAAACAAAAAACAAACAAAAATCCCAAGGTTGAGGGAACCCAACCAACTTTCCCAAGGTGATACAGCCAGTGAATGACAAAGCCACAATTCATTGCAGACAATCTATTTTCAAAGGAGAGGAAAGACATACAATCTTGATGTTTCCAATAGAAGAATTAAAGCTCAGGGAGATGAGACCTCACAGGAGAGGCTGATTCAAATTTTGGTCTCTGGTTTTAAATTCCAGATATTTGGGGAGTCTGGACACTCCAGAAATGGGATACCATGCAGAACCCTGGGAGCATGGCATGGTTCTTGGTGTGTCCCCAAGAACCACCAACATTTGGAACTCAACACTCATGTCTTAGTTATCTAGTGCTGCTATAACAGGGAGACCACCAATGGATGACTTCAACAAGCAGAAATGTATTCTCTCATGGTTTAGTAGGCTTAGAAGTTCAAATCCAGAGGACAAGTTCTGGAAAAAAGTCCTTATCTCCTTTCAGCATTCCTTGGAGATCTCCATATGTCTTGTATCACTCTTTCCCTGGGTCTAGTAGTTTCACAGTGCAAAATTCCAGGTCCAGTAAACTCACTACACACCTGAATCTTCTTTCTTTGTGGTAGTAGGTTCCCCTCTCTTTTCACGTCTCTCTCCTTTTCTCTCTTATAAGATAAAGGTGTTGTATGTCACCTCCCCGAGAATCTCCCTTTCATTGGGCCAGGATCATGATGGGATTAAGGTTGATAAGGATGGTATTATGTGCCATTGAGTCAGTTCCAACTCATAACAACCTTGTATAGAATGTTCAAGGCTGTAAATCTTTGTGGGAACAGAAAGTCTCATCTGTCTCCCATGGAACATATTTGGGGAGACACAATTCAATTAAATTCATGGCAATGAATTTAAGGCAACAGCAGCAGGGGAGTAAGACCACTAATGTAGACCTGGACTATGAAAAACAAATTATGCCAAAATAAATTTTGTAGGGAGGTGGGAAAAGCAGAGTCAGGTAGGACAGGCTCCATGGGGATGGTGCGGAAAACCAAGAGAAGGTGCTGTCACAGAACAGCTCAAAAGTTCTGGATCTAGTATAAGGTGCAGGGCGTCAGTTTTCTGCAACAACCAGTGGAAAAATCACTATATAAAGGAAAATATTGCAATTTTGGAATCAATCAAGATGCAGGTTTCTCCCAGCGGCCACTTCCACTCAGGCTGAGTTCAGAGGGTGGGGCCACAGCCAGAATGACACAGTGATACTGATACGGTGCTAAAACCCACGCACCGACATTTGAAAAAAGAAGTGTGGGGGATTCTACATATTTTTTTTTTTCTTAAATGTTTTATTGTGAATTATGTGATAGTTTACATGGGAGAACATTAGTTTTACATTTATTCTATCGTATATCATCTCGTTGCCATGGTTACAATCCCCTCCATGCAATCCTTCCCTCCTGCCCTCCAGGTCTTCAGCACACAGTCACTCTCCCTCTCTGGATCTAAAGTCTCCAGCTGCTCCATCGCTCCACGCCATCATCTCTGGCTCCATTTCAGGCATCACTGCTTCTCTGGGTAGGGTCCCGCTCTCTGCTCTTCTCCCTTGATGGTCCTAGGGACCTCCACTCCTAGACTGAAAAGTTAATCACTCCCCTCCTTGCTATAAAACAATCTACCTTTACATTTCCAACCCTCACAATCAGTCCTGATAACAATTATTCACTATTGTATCACAAGAAACCCGTCTGCATTTCATTGCATCAGCACCGCCTAAGGAGTCTACACATTTTTGCCTCCTCTTCCCTGTCGTACCCTCTCTGCCCAACCTGGACACCTTCAGGTGGGTGGGTACACACCTCCAAAAGGGTCCAGCTTTGAGCCCACAGTTTCCCCACACAGTACAGAGAGAAGGAGCCCCATTGGTCCCACAGGCTGATCCTTTGGCAGTTGCTTATGACATTTGACTCTGGGACCCAGCCCTAAAGTTGCCCTGGACGGGACCTTTTACTCCTGCCTACACATTAACTTCTCAATATCTATCTGTGCACCTCCACGGTGGTAACTAGAGGAGGGGCCTGAGAGAGTAGACAGCCCCACCCACTGCTAGAGGTTTCTACTGTGCACTCACACTAACCTGCACAGCAAAGGCTACTGGTCAGTCAGCCATGGTTCTATTTTTGAGTGGTAGTTTTTGTCTCTGCTTTTGTATGCTTGTGGTTTTGGTCCTTCTGATGACACTTTTTTCGTGGGGATGGGAGCTTTTTCTCCCTACGTTACCCAAGAAGAGATAGCAATTGTGGCCATATAGCCAAATTACAAGCATAGTCCATAATATCCCACCATTGGGACAGGAGCCAATACCAGCTGCTAGTCATTACACATGAAAAAGGAAGCCTATCTCCAGATCATATCATCTAGGAGATGCACAGTAAGCTTAACAACACAGCAACATACATCCATTTAAACATTAAAAACTCACCTAACTACTGAAAATGCCCCCCAAAACACAAAAAAGATCTCAAAATATGTCCCAAAACAGAAAAGAGTAACTGAGAGTAATGAGCTGGAGGCAGACACAGACTTTCCAGGAGAAGAAGAGCAGGCTTTGGATCTGCCTGAGAAGGAATTCAGGAGAATGACACGGGAACAAATTTAAATGCTCCAAAAAGGGGTGGAGGAAAATAAGGAAGAAGTCAGGAGCTACAGGAGCAATCAAACAAGATAGGTACAGCATTGGAAACAATTCAAAATCTGCAAAATAAATTGTGTATACTCTACTCAGGAGGAGATGAGAAAATAATGAAGAATTTTAAGAGGGAAATTATATCATCAAAGGTCTAGAAATTGAAGGTGGAACAACCAGTTATGAGACAGCAAGTTCTAATGTTATTGAGAGCAAGGGTTTTGAAGTCAGACAAAGTGCCACTTATTATGATCTTAGGAAAGAGTACCTCTTTGAGCCAGAGTTTCATCATCTGTAAAGTGAACATAATAATATTATGAGGCTAAAATGAAAGAGCACAGGTAAGCCTGATACTATACTTCAGATTTAGTAGGCATTCAATAAATGATGGTAGTAGGGAGTAGGTAATCTTTCATTTCAGGTACAGATGATCCCAGGACCATCAAGAAGGAAGAGCATGAGTGGAACATGAGCTCCTACCTAGAAAAATGGCAACAACAGAGGTGATGCCATGGAGAAATAGAGCAGCTGCGGGCTGTAGGTGCATGGACTGAGTAAGGCTGTGTGCCTGTGGGCAGGAGGCTGGCTTGCAGAGTATGCCCTTAGGACATTTAAGTGAATATATATATATATATAGTATGTGTACATAAAAAAATAAAATTAAAATAAATGATGGTAATAGTATTAACAGTTGCTTCTTCTTGTGTGATACAAATGCATTAAAACCTAGTTTGGGTGTTTTTGAAGAGATAACATGTTAAGTACATTCTTTCACCTAGGTTTTTAAGAAACAAAATCAATGTTCCTTGATTTGTTCAGCATAGTGGATTGATCTGTCTCAAAACAGACATGTCCCAAGCAGAATAGAGAGAAGCAAATTTCAGAAATGCTATGAGGTGAAGGTTTCAGTTTATCAATCATTTCTTGTTTACCTGCTGTGTGTTTGGCATTGTATTAAGTAATGAGTTATATGTTGCTATGATGCTACATCAGTTTGAACAGAACTTCCAGACAAAGACAGGCTAGGAGGAAAGGTCTGGCGATCTACTTCTGAAAGTCAGCCAGTAAAAACCTCTTTGGATCATGATAGTCATAGATCGCAATGCTTTTGTGGTTGTTGTGTGCCATCGAGTCAGACCCAACTCACAGAGGTCCTGTATAGGGTTTCTAAGAGTGGCTGGTAGGTTTGAACTGCCAACCTTGCAATTACCAGTCCAATGCTTATCCTGCAGTGCCACACCATAAGGGCTTATGGATCACAATAGGGCATTGAAACTGAGTATAGGATGACACAAACCTGATTAGTGGTTTGTTCTGCTGTGCATGGGTCTCCATGGGTCAGAGGTCAACTCAATAGCAACTCACAGTAGCATAATATGAAAGTAGTTAGATACAATTTCCTTTCACAGTGTGTAAAGGGGCTCTTCTATAATTCTTTTGGTTCATTTCCTTTGTTCCAGATCTCCAGCCTCCTACTTACAACCTTACACTTACCCCTCAGTCTGATATTTACACTGCTCTTATGAAGTGATCTTGACCTTCCTACTCCCTCTTAGATTACCTCCTTTTCTAGCTACTCCTGTTGAATGAGTCAGATTACAACTCATCTGTTCCAAGCCTACCCTTAGCATTCAACTCTGCTTTCAAGATACTTTACTACTAAAGTGAAACCAATTCTTTCAACACCTGGCACTAGAATTCTTCTCATAGGAAAACATCTTAATGAATCATTAGGATTAGATGACTAGCTAGAGGTGGGATACCAAAAGAGATTTTTCTACGTTAGAAATTCACTGCAGAGTATGGATGGAGTTGGAGAGGAAAACAAAAGGGAAAAGGAACCGAAGGCAGAATAACTTCATGGTGTACCTAAAACACTGTCAAGAGTGCTAAGTTATTTGCATTTCTTCAACCCCCTTCATTTCTCACAAATCTTCAATAAAGTTACCACTACCTCCAAGCCTCTACCACCTCCCCACATCACACACACAGGGTTGTGGAGATGGTGGTAGTGTGAAGAAATCATAGAATGGAACAGAACAAGGACAGCATTCTCAGAACAATGTGACTATAGGAGTCGGGGCAGAAGGTAATGCTAAAAGCATGAGTGCTTGGGAAATTGGCAGAACACTTTTGGAGGTGATGTACTTTATAAGAGTTGTGTAATCAGGGCTTGAGTCAATGTTACCTAGTTTAAAATTAAACAAACAAATAACCCAGACAATTTCAACTGACATCTGGGTCACAATTTCCTCAGAGTCACTGAGTATCTGGCATGAATTCCATAGGTCTTTCTTTCCAACATTCCTACTTCCCTTGCTTGATACTGCCCACCATTGTCTCCCCTGAGGTTACTTTAACAGTGCCCCTAAAGAGCCACAAACTTACATTTAAAGGGCCAGATAGTAAATATATCAGGTAGTCTGAGCCAGACAGGCTCTATCACAGTTACTCAACTCTGCTGGGAGGACTGGAGGCAGCCACAGACAATACTTGAAGAGTGGGCTTGGCTGTGTTCCAATAAAACTCTATTTACATAAACGGGAATGGGCCTTCTGTTCTCTACAGAAGGGTACCTCCTTCAGGGCCACTGTGAGTCAGAACCGACTCCACCACGACCGTCACTTTATATTTGGTGACTCTTTTCTCACAGAGGGGCCCTGGGTGAAGAAAATGGTTAAATGCTCAACTACTAGCTGAAAGACTGGTAGTTCAAACTCACTCAGAGGTGCTTCAGAAGACAGACATAACTACCTGCTTTAAAAAAATCAGTCTTGAGAACAAGATGGGACAATTCTACTCTGCACATATGGGTTACCAGAAGTCCAAATCAATTCAATGTCAACTAACAATAATTTCTCAAGGTGATTTTGGCTTGCCTTTTAAAGTTAATCAATATTAACATTTCGTACATCATGTGGTGGTTGTGTGCCGTCGAGTCAGTTCCAACTAATAGAAACTCTATCTAGGGTTTTCTAGGATGTAAATTTTTACAAGAGTAGAAAGTTTCATCTGCTGGTGAATTTGAACTGCTGATCTTGCTAATAGCAGCCCAGTGCATTACCATTACACCACCAGAACTCCTTCATATATGGGAGGCATATTTTATGTGCCAGTCCTACTATGACATCCTTTAGTTATCAGTCTTCACAATATTGTTATATGAGATCTCCCACTTTACAGTTGATGACATTGAGACCAAGAGAGGTTAAGTAGCTTGTCAAAATAACATATCAGAGCTGAGATGTGAAGGAAAGTTGGCTCCAGATCTTAATTTTGTAACTTATACTACATTATCACTTCTCTAGGAGCATGTGTGCCTTTTACCTCTGTGTTCTTGTACAATTCCAGAAGTTTCCTGCACTACTCCTACAAGTTTTATCCTGGATTACAAGGATGATATGAATGAACCAAGCCACATTCATTGAGCACATATTATGTCCCAGGTATTGTGTTAAGTGCTGTGCATGTATCATCTCTTTAACCATTACAGACCCTAAGAAGATAAAGTTATCCCCATTTTACAGATGAGAAAATAGAGTCACAAAGTAATAAAATAATGTGTCCAAGGTCGTACAATTAAAATTGAGAGGAGCTAGAATTTAAACCCGAACATCCTGATTCCACAACTCTTGTAACTGGGTTAAGAAGAGATCACATAAGGAAGTAAAAAGCCTAAGGAATTCCACAGGCCTCATAAGATGAGGTAGAAAGTATAGGTGAGGTTGAATGATTCAGGCTTTAATTACCTAGGGAAGGGAATATGGGAGGGTACTTTAGTTATCCATTGCTGCCTAACCAACAATCAGAAAACATAGTGACTTAAAACATTTATTAGCTAACTCTTCTGTGGGTCAGCAATGTTGATTGGACTTAGCTGAGAGATTCTTCTGCTACTTTGACTTGCACACACTCATGGTAGTCTAAGATAGTGCCTTTGGTGGTCAGAGCTGGCTTCATACCGCCTGTCCAGTAGCATAGGACCCTGCTCAGAAGGGCCCAATGTTTGCTTTAGTATTCTGATGCTGCCATCTTGAAATTCTTAATAATTTTAGTAAAAGCTGGCAAATTACATACTGGTACTGCTGGTTTTGGGTGCTTAATGTCATCATCAAAAAGAGCATATCAAGATTCCTCGTGTAATATAGTGTTTTCTGTGATAAGGTAATATCCATATGCCTGGTAGCATGGTGGTTACGAATCAGGCCGTGAACCACAAGTTCAGCAGTTCAAAACTACCAGCTGTTCCGTGGGAGAAAGATTAGACTTTCTGCTCTCATTAAGATTTACGGCTTTGGAAACCCCATACAGTCAGAACTGACTCCATGGAACATAACAACAACAACAAACTAGGAAGACTAGTTAATACCACTATTGTTCAAATTTATGCACCAACCACTAAAGCCAACGATAATGAAATTGAAGAATTCTACCAACTTCTTCAACCTGAAATTGATCAAACTGTATTGAAAAATTACTGGAGACTGGAATGCAAAGGTTGGAAACAAAGAGGAAGGATCAGTTGTTGGAAACTATGGCCTTGGTGATAGAAATGATGCTGGAGGTCGCATGATAGATTTCTGCAAAATCAGTGATTTGTTCATTGCAAATACCTTTTGAAACAACATAAAAGATAACTATACACATGGACCTAACCAGATGGCATACACAGAAATCAAATTGACTACATCTGTGGAAAAAGACAGTGGAAAAGCTCCATATCATCAGCCAAAACAAGGCCAGGGGCAGACTGTGGAACAGACCATCAATTACTCATATGCAAATTCAGACTGAAACTGAAGACAAAACAAGTCTATGTGAGTCAAAATATGACCTTGAATATATGCCATCTGAATTTAGAGATCATCTGAAAAAATAGATTTGATGCATTAAACACTAAAGATTGAAGACCAGAAGAATTGTGGGATGACATCAAGAACATCACAAAGGAAGAAAGCAAAAGGTCATTAAGAAGACAAGAGAGAAGGAAAAGATCAAAATGGATATCAGAAGAGACTCTGAAACTTGCTCTCCAACATAGAGATGCTAAAGCAAATGGCTTGGTTCTGGCACACCTTAATCCTTTTATTGACATCTTTGCTCTTCAACAGTTTAAAGAGGACGTGTGCAGCAGATGTGCCTAATAATGCAATATATATCGTTTAATTTTTTGACTGCAGCTTCCATGAGTGTTGATGGTTGATCTGAGCAAAACGAAGTCTTTGAAAATTTCAATCTTTTCTCCTTTTATTATCATGTTATTTATTGGCCCAGTGGTCAGGATTTTTGTTTACTTTACACTGAGCTACAACCCATACCAAAGGCTGT
>NW_006408520.1:16434744-16442789 GCF_000296735.1 Chrysochloris asiatica
AAGTACAACCAGAATGCTCTTTAGAATTTGGAAGGGCAAGACTTCATCTCTCATACTTTGGACATTTTATCAGTAGTGAACAGTCCCTGGAGAAGGACTTCATGCTTGGTAAAGTGGAGGGTCAGTGTAAAAGAAGAAGACCCCCAATGAAATTAACTGGCACAGTGGCAACAGCAATGGGCTCAAGCAAAACAATAATTGTAAGGATGGTGCAGAAGGATGACACAGGACAAGGCAGTGTTTTGTTCTGTTGTGCATAGAGTCACTATGAATTGGAATGTACTGGAAGGCACCTAACAACAACAACAAGCTGTGAGAAAATAAATTTCTATGTGTTAAAGCCATCCACTTGTGGTATTTCTGTTACAGCAACATTAGATCACTAAGACATGCTGTGATTGAGTTCTCTCCTATAAGGACAGCCAATATTTTGGTAATATGGGTCTAGAACATAAAGGAAAAATTTTTGTTGGACATTCAAATGTGCATGTTGTCAACATGTAACTGATGGAAGATTTCTGAATAAACAAATTAGAACCACCAGCAAGACCGGATTAACTAAGGTCAAGGTTTATAAAGAGATAAAATCAATGCCTCACCAAAATATCTGAGTGTTCTCTTCTTCCCATACATCTCACCCTTTCCAAGGTGCTATGGTGCTATCCATATTATGTCTTTAGCTCAAAGTCTGGCATCTCTTGGAAAGCACACCCTTCTCTGTTATGTCCTGATATGGCTATTTATAATCTGAAGGCATGTAAACCAAAAGAAAGATACCCAATCCCTCCTCTCAATCCAATATGAAATAGTGGGACGGGAATAAAATTAACTGAAAAAATAATTTCCATTTGATGGTGAAAAAGTGGAGAAATAGATAAGGGCGATGGTTTATGCCGAGGAGTCGGTTCCAACTCACAGCGACCCTGTACAGGGTTTCCGAGACTGTAAATCTTTACAGGAGCAGAAAGCCTCATCATTCTCCCATAGAACAGCTGGTAGTTTCAAACTGCTGACCCTAAGGTTAGCAGCCCAATTCATAACCACTACGCTACCAGAACTCTTTAATTAATGTTTATTATGTTCTATATATAGAAACTCTGGTGCCACAGTGATTAAAGCACTCAGCTGCTAAACGGAAGACTGATAAATAGCAGCTCTGTGGGAGAAATTAGTGTAAGTCAGCTTCCATAAAGGTTATAGTCTTGGAAACCCAGTGGGGTAGTTTTATTCTATCCTATAAGGTCTTTACGAGTCAACAGCAATGGAATTTACATTCTACATATAATATAGAAAGGTGTGTTCAATATGAATAGGGAAGTGTCTATGGCAAGAACTGTGTTATCACCTGGCTTCTGTTGCATTATATGTTGGATTTGGAGGGACCATGCTTCCCCTATATACTGGCAGGATTCCCTACATCATCCACCACAAAACAGGCTGCTTGACTACATCATGCTCACAATGACCACCTCTCAACATCTGAAATAAAACTGCTCCTTTTCAGCAAAGTTCTGTGACATAGCCCAACTGCATAAAAATACACTGGGAGTAGAAAGCATTCTGGCAAAGGTGAGGTTAAAGACTGGACACTCATTTTAATGGGGTTGGGCTGCTCCTGACTAATAATTTAAAGGCGTTATCCTGAGCCAGAATGATTGAGGGAGAGTGTCTTAAGTCTCTAATCTACTGCTATTAAGTTGATTCTGACTCATAGCAACCATGTGTATAGGGTAAGAGTCAATGGTTAAAGATTCAAGAACCAGAGAATAAATGACAGGGGAAACTGAAACAAGGTTTTGTTTAGAAAGGCAAATTTAGTTTCTTCTAGATTTCTAAATTAAGACATAGTTATTCCACAGTTTCCTCAGCAAATATGACTCAAAGATTACTAAGTGATAAGGCTTAAGGCTTTCTTATGTACATTTAAGTTATCTTTTAACTTATTTACTCCAGCAAAAAAAAAAAAGGAAACCAGCAAACATCCCACTGTTGTAAAGTGTACTAATGTTTACAAAAAAATTCCAAGAGAAAAAAGCACTAACCTTTAAGTAGCACATAAGTAAATTTCACGTTTCTTACCCCCTTTTGCTTAATGTAAAATCTTATCTCTATTAAGTACCTTCTTTTAGTATATAGTCATGTGTTGTTTAATGTACCCATATGCTCTGTGAAATAGGACATTATATGATTTGGACATCATGTAAACACCAGATAATAGTCTGGTCCTATGTTTTCTTGGGAGTCGTGGTATGGTGCTGTGGGTTAATGCGCTGAATTGCAAAATCGGTTTGAACTGCAAAGGTCCGCTGTTCAAGTTCACTAGCCACACCTAGTAAACCCTATACAGGGTTGCTATGTGTCAAAGCCGACTCAATGGCACATATTAGTAGCAACTTTTTCTTTAAGCATATTGAACAAGTCTTCGCAGTGATCTTCATTTTACTAAGAGGAATTTGCTTTTCTGTTTGGATCTCAACCTGCGTTATTAGCAATTCCTCCTTATCTGATATAGGTCCCTGTAACATTTTCGTTGGAGTAACCTGGTGCTGTAAAATAAACTCAGGACCTCAAGATCTGGTTGAACCACAAGGTCAGCAGTTCAAACTCATCAATTGCTCCTTGGAAAGCCTATACAGGGTCGCTACGAGTCTGAACTCACTCGAAAGCACTTACCAACAAACAATGGCATTTTTCATTAGCCTTGTAACATTTAGTGATATCGATTCTTTAACAGCTTGGAGAATTTTTTATTTCAGAACTGTTGATTGTCGAGTGTGACATGTCTAAATTGCCAGCAATAGCATTCATTGGTTTTCCACTTTTGTGTTTACTTCCAAATTGGTATTTCTCTTTCTCCTCTTTGTTAGCACCGGTTCTGCTGCATCTGGGAGTTATGATGCATTTTATGGTACTATTCTCAAAAGATGAAGAGCAAAGATGTCACCTTGAGGACTAAGATGCGCCTGACCCAAGCCATGGTATTTTCAATAACCTCATATGGATGCAAAAGCTGGACGGTGAATAAAGAAGATCGTAAAAGAATTGATGCCATTGAATTGTGGTGTTGGAGGAGAATACTAAAAGTGCCATGGACTGCCAAAAGAACCAATAGTTCTGTTTTGGAAGAAGTGCAGCCAGAGTGCTCCTTGGAGGCCAAGATGGCTAAACTTCGTCTCTCATACTTTGGACATATTGTCAGGAGGGAACAGTTGTTGAAGAAGGATGTCATGCTGGGTAAGGTGGAGGGTCAGAGAAAAAGAGGAAGACCCCCAACAAGATGGATCGGCCAGATGGCATCATCGATGGCGTCAAGTGTGGCGGCGGTAGTGAGGTTGGCCCAGGATCGGACATTGTTTCATTCTGCTGTGCATGGGGTCGCTATGAGTCGGTTCTGACTCGATGGCACCTGACAACAACAACAACAACAACATTTTCAAAAGAAAGTTAAATGGAGAGAGAACGCTACAACATGTAAGAGACACATGATACACGAGATTGGATGCATACTACCTATGAATGGAAGCACATACTGTTAAACATCAGACTTTTTCACAGTGCAGCACAGTAATACAGTTTATTATGACCATCAAGGTAGATGGACTGTAAGTTACATATGTACTGTACCATTATCTGTTTGGCAGAGCAATCACTTTGTATACAAGAGACATGTGATACAGGTGTTATGTGTGGAAAGCTCTGGCGTTGCTATGTCCTGTTCTGTGATAAGGATTTCCGAGCTTTATTATAACCTTATGGAACTATGGCGTAGGTGGTCGGATGTTGCTGTAACAGACATTATGTATCACATGACTATTACTGAAACTACTAGATCCACAGTACATCCACAGGAAGTCAAATCAACACATCAGCAGTGCTGATTTAACATAGTAAAGTCTCAGTTTCCTCACCCACAAAATGGAGAGAAAACTAATTCATATCATAGAATCCTTGTGTGGCATTGTAGGACAAGCACTGAATTGCTAACCAAAAGGTCAGAGGTTCAAACTCACTAGCCACTCTTCAAAAACCTGATACAGGGTCCCTATGGGTCAGAACTAACTCGCCAGCATTTACCAACAATTCATATAGTGGTTGTGAGAGATAACTGAGAATATATATATAAAAGCTTACCAAGTTGTAAATTTGTTGTTGTTAAGTGCTTTCATAAAATATTGTTGTTGTTGTTGTTGTGAAGTGCTGAGTCAGTTCCGACCCATAACGACCCTGTATAGGATTTTCGAGGAGCAGCAGCTGGTGAGCTTGAACCGCCGACATTGCAGTTCAAATGGCCTTGCAGTCTGTTGCATTAACCCACAGTGCCACATCAGGATCCCTTCATAAAATATCGTTGTTGTTGTTATGTGCCGTGTAGTCAGTTCCAACTCATAGCGACCTTCTACAGGGTTTCCGATGCATAATATAGAGTAACTGAAAATTAATTACTATCATGTGATTGTTCTTCATAAACAGCACATATAATAATATGGTCCCGCCACTCACCTCTCAGTTTTTCGTACTGTGGTGGCTTGCATGTTACTGTGACACTAGAAGCTATACCGATGATATTTGAAATTCCAGCAGGGTAACCATGGTGGACAGGTTTCAGCTGAGCTTCCAGACTAGGACAGACTAGGGCAAGGGAGAGGGGAACTACTTCTGAATGTCTAGCCACTGAGAGCCTTATGAATAGCAGCAGAACACTAAGATAACATCAGAATACTGAATATTGTACTGGAAGAAAAATCTGGAAAAAGAAATAGCAATTTTTGACAGGCAAGTGAAAAAGTCAATTAAAAAAAATCCCTTCCCTCCTATTTCATTTTAACTTTACAAATGAATGTTGTTGCTAAGTGCCATCAAGTTGGTTACGACTCATAGCAACACTGCATAGGGTTTCTGAGGAGTAGCTGGTGGGTTTGAACTGCCATACTTGTGGTTCACAGTCCAGTGCTGATCCTACAGTGCTACAAATAGGCAAACTAAATATTATGGTGATGAAGTGATAAAGCATTTGGCTGCTAACTAAAAGTTTTTTCAAACCCACCAGCTGCTCAATGGGAGAAAAATGAGGCAGAGTGCTTCCATAAAAATGACAGCCTTGAGAACCCTGTGGGGCAGTTCTGTTCTCTCCTAGAAAGTCGCTATGAGTTGTAACTGATTCAAGGACAACCGGCCTGGCTTTCTTGTTTTGTTCTTTTTCCTTCAGTCATATACATAACATATTTCTATCTAGCACAGTAATCTGGCACAAATATACACTAAGTTCTTCAAATAATAGTGTAAAAGACAAAGTGTAGACTATAGTCAGACCGATTAGGATAGAATCCTGATCCTACCCATTTCTGGCTTGTGACATGATTTTGCTATACTCCAGTGGCCTTATCTCTAAAATGAGGATTATAATAGTACCTTCCTAAACGTGTTGTGGTGAGAATTAAATTTGTGCTAAGTGTCTAGACACTTAGGTAAGCACACAAATATTTTTTTTTCTCTAATTATTAAATAGTTGCCTCAGGCTTCAAGCGTTGGTAGTCAGAGTCCTAGCCCTAGGAAGAGGCTGTACTGAAACATCTATTAGTATGTTTGATTTGGAAAATTAAGTCTTGGCTAGATAACATTAGTTGGGTTGTACTAGGACAATTTCTGTCACCCAAGTTTCTGGAGGGTCTTTAATGTCAGACAACAACCATGTATTCAGGTGGCCATATAGCCCCGTTTTGTCTCTGGTTCAGATTAAGAATTCTCTAGCTTTATCCTACCTTGTAATGAACAACCATAATGCTGCCCAAAGTGGTCTCCCTGGTGCTTGCAGAAAAACTTCAATCTTCTTTATCCATGGTTGTCTGCCCTTGTTAGGATTAAAGATGGTTGAACTCTAGTAGAAAAGGGTCTAGGGCCAGGATCCCTAGGAGCCCACACTCAAGGCAGGTTATGAAAGCATGGGTTTGATGACTTTTCTCTAGGAGGCCCTCCTGACAGGCAGCTGGTTTACAGAGTCAGGCTCATTATTAAGTCACTGCTTGGGTGTTACCTGGTATTGTCTTCCTGCTGTACTCCCAGTGCCTAATCTAGAGTGTAGCACATAATAGGTACTGGTAGAATTGAACTAAGATGAACTGAGAGCCTGCCCAAATCACTATTAAAAGACTTTAATCACCTTTGCAGATCATTTTCTTTCAGATTCTTATACATGTTTCTATTGTTGCCACTTATCCTCAAGTGGATTTGAACTTATGGTAACGTCATACACTATGGGGTAGAACTGCTCCACAGGGTTTCCTTGGCTGTAATTATACGGATGGGCATGTTATTAGGCAGAAGCTGTCCCTGGAGAAGGACATCCTGCTTGGTAAAGCAGAGGGTCAAAGATAAAGAGGAGGACCTCCAATGAGATGGATTGCAGTGGCCACAGCAAAGGGCTCAAGCATAGCAAACATTCTGAGCATGTTACAGGCTCCGGTTGGGTTGGGTTCTGTTGGACACAGGGTCACTATGAGTTGGAACTGACTTGATGGCAACAATAAATCTTTATGGGAGCAGGTTGACAGGCCTTTTCTTCCTCCGTCACCGAATACCCACTGCCATCTAGTTGATTCCAACTCATAGTGACCTAGAATAGAGTTAGACTGCACCTTAGGGCTTCTGAGACAATAAATCTTTATAAGAACAGATAGCCTCATCTTTCTCCTGGGGAGCAACTGGTGGGTTTGAAGTGCTGACCTTGCAGTGAGCAGCCCAATGCCTCACCCAAAGCACCAACAGGTCTCCTGTTCTTCCCAAAGTAGTTCCTTATACATCCCCCATTACTCAGCACTCTCCAAATCCTTTAGCTGGGTCTTGGGGAGGTCCTGATCTGTTGTAACCTGAAGATCCCCTTATAACTTCCAACATCTTGTTGAATGTGTTCTCTACTTCCTACATAAGCTGAAATCTTGCTCTGCTCTGAAAACAATACTTTTCTTTTAGCTACTTTAGATAGAGGCTTTTTGGTTTTCACACAACCACTGGATTGCGGAAAGCATTCCTCTTCGTCTCTGTTGCTGCTTCTAAACCACTTATTTTCCTTTGTTCAAAACCTCCAGGTGCTTTGAAGTTCCTGCCATACAGTTCTCTTACCTTATTTCACTGTTGCCAACAGGAAATACATAGTACCCACATATTAGTTTAAACTCAGTTTGTTTGAGGATGATTTAATAAAGGGATTATTTTGCAAAGATGTGAATGAGGTACAGGGGAAGCATAAGGGATTTGTTATAAGCAGAAATGTTACCCCTCGGACTGAAGGGAGAAAAGAAAGGCATGCTGGACAAAGGAAAGAAGGCCATGTTGAATAGAGTACAAGTAATGTTCATCTGAACATTATCCACAATAGCAAATAGATGGAGATAGCCTAAGTGCCCATCAGTGGAAGAATGGATAAACAAACTTTGGTACATACACACAATGGAATACTATGCAACATTGAAGAATAGTGACGAAGCTGTGAACCACCTCATAACATGGATGAACCTGGAGGACATTATGCAGAGTGAAATTGTTGCTGTTGTTAAGTGCCATTGAGCTGATTCCTACCCATAGCAACCATGATAGGATTTCCAAGGAGCAAGTGGTGAGCTTGAACTGCCGACCTTGTAGTTCAAATGACTTTGCAGTCTGGTACATTAACCCACAGCGCCACACCAGTCAATTACAAAAGAACAAATTTTGTATGAGACCACTTTTGTGAAAACGCAAGATTTTCTTGCTAAAAAAACATTCTTTGATGATTACCAAGGGTTAGAGGGAAGGGAGATTAATTCACAGGTAGAGGGTTATTGTTGTTAAGTGTCATGGAGTTGGTTGCTATTCATGGTGCCCCTGTATTGGGTTTCTGAAACTGTTGTTGTTGTTGTTGTCAGGTGCCATCGAGTCGGAACCGACTCATAGAGACCTCATGCACAGCAGCACAAAACAATGTCCGATCCTGGGCCAACCTCACTACCGCTGCCACACTTGAGTCCATCAATGATGCCACCTGGCCAATCCATCTCGTTAGAGGTCTTCCT
>NW_006408520.1:16442906-16452139 GCF_000296735.1 Chrysochloris asiatica
AGTATTCTCCTCCAACACCACAACTCAAAGGCATCAATTCTGAAACTGTAGATATTCATAAAAGCAGAAAGCCTCATCTTTCTGCTTACGGAGTGACTAGTGGATTAAAATTCTGACATTGTGGTTCCTTTGGTTGTATACAGAGCCACCACACTGAAGGGTATACATATGTTAACTCAGGTGATGTGGAAGTCAGTTATACAAGAAGAAGGAGGTTGGTAGAAGAATGATGAAGACAGGTGAAGACATAGGGAGGAATGCAAGGATTGAAAGGGATAGAGATAAATACTATTATATACATAACCCTGCAACAACAGTGATTCAGTAGGTAGATACATGGACAGATATACAGGCTGAAGGTGTATGAGAGGATAGACAGGCTGAACAGTAGTGGGAGTATACCCACAAATATATTAGCATTTGACAGAGGATATTTATACATGAGCTTTGGTAGCATAGTGGTTACAAGTCAGGCTGAGAACCTCAAAGTCAGCGGTTCAAAACTACCAGCTGTTCCGTGGGAGAAAGATGAGGCTTTCTGCTCCTGTAAAGATTTACAGCCTTGGAAACCCTGTACAGGGTCACTATGAGTTGGACCAACTCCACGGCACACCACCAATTTACCTTTGCTGCAAATACATCTATGAATGTAGTGGAGCATACAGAGGACAAAATGATAAAAATTTCTGAGACATTCTCAAACACTTGGAGGCAATAAGTTCCTAGGCCTGGTTGCTGAGGAGCATAGTCTCAGGGGACTCCATGGTCTATTGTTATAACATAGTCTACAAATACCATAGTCTACATTCTACTTTGATGAGTAGCAACTAGGATCTTAAAAGCTCATGAATAGCCACCTAAGGTACAATTGGTCTTGACATGTATAGAAGAAAAAAGAATGATGAAAATTGAAAATGTGTCTAATCAACTCACCCAATGAACTAATGGAATATGTGAACATTAGATTCTACGACTCTGAGACCAGAAGAACTAAATGGTGCCTGGCTACGATCACCCACTGCTCTGAAAGGGATCACATTAGAATATCTCAGAAAGAGTGGGAGAAAATATGGAACAAAACTCAAAAATCCATAGGCTGGGCTTACTGGTCAAAAAGAGACTAGAGGAATCCGAGACATTGGCTCTCAGCCACAGATATAATCTGGAACAGAACTTGCACTTGTGGTCCAATTTTCATCTAAGTGGTAGATAGGTATATAGTGGGGACAACAACACTAGTAAGATATATTCACCATGGACAACATCTATATATGGACAAAGTTCAGAATGGTGGAATGGATATAAGAATCACAGGGAGGGAGGGATAACTTATTTTATGGGAAGGGTTGCAGTCATTGAGATGAAACAGTGTATGGATTGTTGAATGTAAAATTGGTCTACTCTGTAAACCTTCACTCAAGTCACAATTTAAAAAATCTCAAAAAGAAAAGAGTAAAAGTATAGCCCTTCCTTCAGCTGATCTGCATAGGATTCCATTGGCCTAATCCAACCAGAACCAAAGGGCAAGGAAATCTGTTGGTATTTTAGCTACCATAGCAGAACAGATTAAAGAAGGAGGGGCAAATGGTAGATATCTGGCAAATACCCAATGTTCTTTTTGATGCTGTCATCTTCAACCATCTAATCTTAGAAATTCCTCTCTACTCCTTAGTATACATATGGGTGGTCTCAGTGATGTTTTTCATCCATTCCCATAGCCACACCCTAAATACTATCACCACTAAAAATACAGTTTTGACTTCAAGCATCTCACTCTGGCCATCCTTTCTCATTTGTATGAATCACCTACACTAGTTCTTCCATTGCAAATTTTCAACCTTATTGAGGCCTCTAGTTCACTGATCTTACTACTCTTTGACTATTTTATTCACTCATTATCTCAAATTCACCCTCCATTATGTTGTTGTTGTTGCTAGGTGTTGTTGAGTCAGTTCCAAGTCATGGGGACCTTCTGCACAATGGAACAAAACACTTCTCAGTCCTGCATCGTCCTCACAAAAGCTGCTGACATTGTGCCAATCCATCTCATTGGGTTTCTTCCTCTTTTCACTGACCTTCTACTTTATGTAGCATGATGGCCTTCTCCAAGGACTGATCCCTCCTGATAATATGTCTGAAGTATGAGAGATGAGGTCTTGCTATCCTGACCTCTAAGGAGCATTCTGGTTGTACTTCTTCCAACACAGATTTGTTTGCTCTTATAGAAGTCCATGGTACTTTTAATATTCTCCTCCAATACCATAACCCAAATGCATTAATTCTTCTACAGTCTTCTTTATGCACTGTCCAACTTGCACATGTATATGAAGCTGTTGGAAATACCATAGGTTGGGTCAGGCACACCTTAGATCTCAAACTGACATCTTTGCTCTTAAATACTTTAAAGAGGTTTTGTACAGCAGATTTGCCTAATGCAATACATTGTTTAATTTCTTGACTGCTGCTTCCAAGAATGTTGATAGTGGATCCAAGCAAAATGAAATCTTTGACAATTTCAATTTTTTCTCCATTTATCATGTTGTTATTTATTGGTCCAATTTTGAGTATTTTTGTTTTCCTTACATTGAGGTGCAACCCATACTGGAGGTTGTAGTCTTTGATCTTCATTAGTATTTTAAGTCCCCTTCACTTTTAGCAAGCAAGGGTGTATCATCTGCATATTTGTTGCTGTTAAGTGCCATTGAGTCGATTCTGACTCATACTAACCCTGTGTAGGATTTGATAATGAATCTTCCTCCAATCCTGATGCCATGTTCTTCTCCATAGGATCTAGCTTCTCTAATTATTTGCTCAGCATACAGACTGAATAAACTGGAGCACACCTTTCATAATTTTAAAACACTCAGTGTTCTGTTCGAATGACTGTCTCTTGGTCTATGTTCAGGTTCCTCATGAACACATTAAGTGTTCCAGAATACTTATTCTCCACAGTATTGTTAGAGATTGTCATGATCCAAACCATTAAAAGCCTTTGCAGCCTCAGTGGTATTCTCTTTCAACCAAGATCTATCTGACATCAGTAATGACATCCCTCATTCAATGTCCTCATCTGAATCCTGCTTAAAAATCTGGCAGTTCCCTGTCATTGTATTGTTGTATCCTTTTTTTTTTTGGAAATATCTTTAGCTTAAGTATGTTTAGCTTTCCATTATATTCAGAGGAAATTCCATGAACCTTAATTTCTTGAAAAGAATCTCTCTCCATCGTATTCACCTGGAAAAACTCTAACTCTTGCTAAACCATTTGCCTTTCCAGTTAGAGAAATGAAGGGAAGCAAAACCACAGAAATTGTGCTGTTTTCTCTAAGTATTGGTTATCTATATTCTAAATAGGCATTCCAATCTGCCCACAAATTCTACAGTGCTCCTGCTGATTATTTCATGCCTTCTTCTCTCTCTTCAAACCTCTCACATCCCATAGCTGTAATCTCCACATCCTCATTGTTGTTGTTGTTAAGTGCCCTCAAGTCGGTTCAGACTCATGGTGGTGGTGTGCCATGGAGTCGGTTCCGACTCACTGTGACCCTGTAAAGGGATTTCTGAGGTTGTAAATCTTTACAGGAGCAGAAAGCCTCATCTTTCTCCCACAGAACTGCTGGGAGTTTCAAACAGCTGACCTTGAGTCCCGACTAATAGCAACCCTGTATAGCATCTCTGTGGAGTGTCTGGTGAGTTTGAATTGCTGACCTCACAGTTCAAACCCAACTTGTGGTCCAGTGCTTACCCTACAGCGCCACACCAGGACTCCACTCTCATTTGTTGTTTATTTTTTTGTTGTTGCTAAGTGCCTTTGAGTTAGTTCTGACTCATAGAGACCATGTATAGTGTTTCCGAGAAGCAGACGGTGAGTGTGAATGGATGACCTTATGGTTCAAACCAACCTTGCTGTTTGAACCATTACCCTACAGTGCCACACCAGGACTTTACTCATCATCTATCCTACAAACCTTTCTGCATCCATATCCCTTGCTCTCTGTGGTGTGGCGCTGTACGAAGTGCCACTCTATTGTGCACTGACCAATTATATGGTCACATGGGTGTATTTAATGTAAAATAACTAAAATTCAATTTCTTAGTCACTCTAGCCACACACCAAGTGTTCAATAGATACATGTGGCTAGTGGCTACCATACTGGACAACACAGATATAAAACATTTCCATCACTGCAGAAAGGACTGATCTAACTTTCTTCAGTCAGTCCTATGGCTTTAAATGCCATCTATACACTGAAGAGTTTGAAATGTATACCTTACTTCTAATGCTGAACTAGGCTTCAGATCTGTACATGAAACTGCCTATTTGACGTAACCACTTGATGTCTAACCAACTATTCAAACTAAAGTTCAGAATATAACAGTTCATTTTCATCTTCTCTTCTCCCTCAACCTGCCACAAAAGCTTGTTTCCCTTCTAGTCTGCTTATTGTTAGCAAATAACACCACAAACAGGTTTTGAAGCCAACATTTGTGATTTCTTCTTTTTCTTCACCTCATTATCTAATCTATTAGCATGCTTTATTTATGCTGCAAATCTCCCCTCTTCTACCTCCACTGTCATCTCTCTAGTCCAATGGTCTCGACTGGATAACTCTCCTTAGTCATGCGTCTCCTAGTCTTACTATCTAAAACAGTGTCTAGTACATAGCAGGTGTTCACTAAATATGATGAATAAATTAACTACACAATTCTTTTGAATTGTACAAAATAATCTTACTTTAAAAAAACTCAACAATATTCATGAATATTAGATATTTGCCATAGAAACTTTAGGATCTATATAGCTATAGATACTTAAAAAACCACTTCGAGACAGACTATGTATGATTGGTTATAGATCATACTCCATTATTCATTTTGTCAATTTTTAATATACATTGAATGCTTTTCAGAGTGCTATAGTTTATCTTCATGAATCTATTATGTGCATTGTCAGTGCAGCCCACCCTCCCAAGATAAATTTTAATTGTTGCTTCTCCTACTCCTTGCTTTTCCTGGTTAATTCACTACAGCTTCTTCACCTCTTGATTATGTGTACTTTCTGTGCCTGCAACAGGTCAGTTACTCAGCTTACTCAACAGATACTTACTTTGTTCAAGAATTTCCAAGTTTGTTCCTGTCCCTGCCTGCCACTTAGTTCCTTCCTGAAGTCCTCAACTCCATTGTCAGGGAAACTATACCATTTGACCCTGGCCTTAATTCGGAATAACTCAACCAATAACTCCAAACATCTGCTACCTGACCTTCTTTTGTTCTCTATATTTACTGGCAGCCCCTAAGTGTCTGAAGACCCCATTCATTGCAGCTGTACACTCAGTGTGATCAAGCTGATTTTTTCTATGGATACTAGTAATTACAACAGTGAGGGTATTAGAGTAATGGGGAATGCAAAGATATCATATAAATATTAAATTTTCACTAATATGGAGCTTAGGCCCTGGAGGCTAATAATGATTAATATGCCTGGTATCTGTATTGAATGCATCAGTTTACACATTATCTTTATAACTATTGCTTGCCTACTGAACAACCACCTTCCCTTTACCCTCTCCCAACTTTCTTCTCCTCCAAGGGAAAGTTCATGCTGTTTTGCATCCACCCTTCATCAAATGTCATGTAATATAGGGAAAATGGATGTCATCCGCCACCTCTATCCTAGCCAGTTTTGGAGTCTCATTCCCTTAATGCAGGGAAAAATGACATAAATATGGCCAATGGGAGTGAACGAATACTAGCTGGGAGGTTTCCTTGACCTTAAAAAAAAGAAAGAAAGAAAGACCCAAGACATGATAAAATCTTCTTTTTTGATGCTTAACCTGTCTGGGTGCAATTTTGGGGACCAGACCTGAAGTCTTCTTTTAAGTATGCAAGGTGTCACCATTAGAAGAAAACCATTGCTGGAAGCAGCACAGTGGGTAAATTATAAAATGACATCCTTTATAACATTCTTACGTTGTTTTTCATATAAACCTTGCCTCTGCTTCCAACTATGCATTCGTAAGTTATGGGGATCCCAATTCCATCAAAATTTGAGATCATTGACTTTTAAGATCACAACTATAATTTTTCTCTATAACTTACTAGCAAAGTAATCTTTGACAAATTAACTGTTTCTGTTTCTTTATCTGAAAAGGGACAATAATAATCTACCTTATGGCCTTATTTGTAAACATGTTGTTGTTGTTAAGTGCCCTTGAGTCAGGTCTGACTCATAGTGATCCTGTATAGGGTTTCCGAGGAACAACTGGTGAGTTTGAACCACCGATCTTGCAGTTCAAATCGACCTTGATGTTGAGTGCTTATCCTACAGTGCCACACCAGGACCACTTGTTGGAAGGCTGACTACGGGAAGGAATAAAATCCATAAGAGAAAACAACTTATCCACAAAGCCCCTAAATAAGTAATATCCAAACTTGACTGCTGATAGTGATTGGCACATTGGTCAGATATGCTGATTCCAGGGCCCTCCCTTGTGCTCCATGGTAAACCCAGAGAATGTGCATTCTTAAACACACATTCTAGATTCTAGACAAGTTTAAATTCTGCAACCGAGTGTACAGTATAGAACCACTATGCAATAGGAGTCAGGATTCCTGGTTTCTGACTCTGTGGTGGTTAAGTGCTGCCAAATCAGTTCTAACTCACAGTGACCCTATACAGGGTTTCTGAGGGGTGGCCAGTGAATTTGAACCACCTACCTTGTGGTTCAAGCTGACCTTGTGATTCAATGCTTATCCTACCCCAGGATTCTGATCTGCCTGGACAAGCTGTTTCACCATTCTGGACCTGCTCACTCAACTGTCCTTCCTAACTTCACAGGTCTATGAAGGCTTAAAGCAAATTGTGTTTGGGGTGAAGAAATTCTCCAATATCAGTATTTTTAGGTAGCTGAAAGTAGATGTTGTTGTTAAGTGCCGTAGAGTCGATTCGATTCTTAGTGACTCAGTAGAGTTTCTGAGGAGCAACTGGTGAGTTTGAAACACTAACCTTATGGTTCATAGTTCAGTGCTGATCCTTCAGCGCCACACCAGGAGTGTGAAAGTAGATTAAGTAGTGATAAAAATAAGTAGAATTTGGGGAGCTGTTAACAGGTCATCATTTTAACTTAGAACATGAAGAACAAACCAGGAATGTTCTGTGATAATATGATTTGAATATTAATTGTAGCAACTGTCTTTTCTAATCTGTTATCCTAAATCACTGAACTTTCACCCCTCTCAGGAGTATGGATTAAGAACTGATAACCCTAACCTATTCTAGTCATGTAGTCCTGGTGTACCGCTGTAGGATAAGCACTGGACCCAAAACTTGTTTGAACTGCCACAATTCAAACCCACTGACCTCTATCTGGAAACCCTATACAGAGTTGCTATGAGTCCTAGTCCACTCGATGGTACATAACAACAACATTCTAATCACACTGAGAACACTTGTTTTTGTTGTGTGCTCTCAAGTTGATTCAGACTCATAGCGACTCTGTATTGGGTTTCCAAGGAGCAGCTGGTGGATTTGAACAGCCAAGCTTGTGATTCGCAGTTCAATGCATATTCTACAGAGTCACACTAGCAGTTGAGTCCAATGTTTACCCTACAGTGCTACACCAGAACTCTTGAAAACCCTTAGAGAAGTTACAAGCATTGAGTGTTGGAAAAGGGAGTTTTGGGTAGGGAGCCTGAATTCAATTTTTTGTGTGTATTTGCCTGGTCATCTTTTATTGACATTTTAAAGTCTGTGACTGTAACAAAAGCATTTTCCAGGACATTTATTTACCAAAAAAAAAAAAAAAAAAAAAAGGAATGCAATTAACCTCAGGTGGAACTTATAAATTCGAACTGAAACACCTGCGCATTTGGGAATTTTGGGGCCCTTAGGGCACACAAGGGACCAGACACTCATCACCAGAGGAAATCCAACTTCTTCATGGCTTAATTTGCATATTTCAGGTTTTGCTTGCAAAACAGCCACCCAGAATCCTATTGTTGTTAACTGCCGGGAAGTCGGTTCCGACTCGTGGGTTGGAACCGCTGACCTCGTGGTTTACAATCCAAGTGCTTATCCTACAGAATCCTGTTGTTGTTAAGTACCGTCCTTTAAGTAAACCCAAAAAGTCCGGGAATTGGGCTTTGAATCTCGGGCTGTTAACTCCTCCCAGTTCACGCAATGCCAATCCACCATCCTGAAAAATTTGAGCCCCCTCGGCGCCCGTAGAGTTTTGGACTTCACACGTCACTATTTGGCTCAAGGAAGGGGTACGCGTATACCTTTCCCCCCTCTTTTTTTTTTGCATGGAGTTTGCCCTCATCCTAGCGGCACTGGGAGGAGGAACTGTGGGCGTCTTCATAGCACTGCGGTTTTGGGTAGTGCTTCATCAACGAGTCGTTTTTTCTCGAGAGTCTCTCAGTCTTTTGGTAGTGGCTGGGTCGGGTAAGTATCGACACTGTGCGAGCTGGGCTTTGATCTTTCACTACAAATCCCAGAGTGCATTGCGACAGTGCTGCCAATGTGCTTACTACCACTGGGCGCATTGCATGCTGAGAATTGTAGTTTTTCATAGTTACTAGCCCGGGTCAGCCCGGCACAAAAAAGCAAATGAATCTGGCTTGCCACGGGGGTTCCTAAACTTGGTGTAGTCTAGTCGGTTCCTACTCAAGTCAACTTCGTCTGTGACAGAGCAGTACTGTTCCATAGTGTTTTCTTGGCTGTGACCTTACGGAAGCATATGTAGGCCTACCGTGGTCTAGTCTTCATGTATTATACTAAATTAACTTGCACTTATCTGCAATTAAGCCTCTCTGTTAACGTAAATTTTTCTGATAAATGCATAGTGGACTGAAAGGACACAGGAACCTTTTGATGCTAACATGCAGTATCCCTGTATAAAAATAATGCTGTTTTGCATTATTGAGGCATACATGTTAAATTAGGCAAAATGAATTGTCAGATTTATAAATAAATCCACTCGGATAAAAACAGTTTTGCCAAGGTCCATAGAACATATTCACAGGATGTAGTGTAATATGAACCACAAACTGTCGTTTCAGGTAATACACTCTACACAGACACAGTCCAACAGTTCTGTAGACAAAGTTTTAAATGGACAATGTTGACATATACCATGTACATCTGGAAATGTTAGATTTTATCCATATACAGGCAGCCCCCAGTTATGTTCAAGTTTCCTGTCTGTAAGTAGAATGTGTAGGTTAGGTGCAGTT
>NW_006408520.1:16452409-16466721 GCF_000296735.1 Chrysochloris asiatica
GGTAGTGTGCTGTCAAGTCAGTTCCGATGCACAGCAACCCTGTATAGGGTTTCTGAGGCTGTAAATCTTTACGGGAGCAGAAAGCCTCATCTTTTTCCCACGGAACGGCTGGTGGTTTCCATCTACTGGCCTTGAGGTCTTGAGGTTAGCAGCCTGACTTGTAACCACTACCTTTAACATAATATACAATACAGTAATAACAATAATGTTTTGATGCCTGTGGTTCATAATCTGAGTCCTACCTATAGAATAATATTTATTGTATGACCAAATGTTCTAAACTTATATACAAGTATGATTCCTTATATGACTCACCACATTTTTTGAGCCCCAGGAGAGGCCAGACATTATAAATTCAAAACAGTCTATTAGTATTTGCCATGGAGTGCTGTATATTAGGTAGTGTGGAAGGTGTAGGGAGACAACAGTGAATAAAACAAAGTGTATACAAAATGTTGTGTTACCTTGAGTCAATTCTGACTCATAGCAACCCCATGTTACAGAGTAGAACTGCCCCACTGGGTCCTGTCCCCATTTTCCCACCTCCCCCTGGATTTTAGAATTGATGTATTTGAGTTACGGTGTCAGAGGAGAATACTGAAAGTGTCATGGGCTGCCAAGAATCAACAGATCTGTGTTGGAAGAAGTGCAGCCAGAGTGGTCCTTGGAGGCCAGGATGGCCAAACTTTGTCTCTCATACTTTGGACATACTGTAAAGAGGGACCAGGTCACTGGAGAAGGATATCATGTTTGGTAAGGTGGAAGGACAGAGAAAAAGAGAAGACCCCCAGCAAGATGGACTGGCAAAGTGGCAGCATCAGTAGGCTCAAGTGTGGCAACAATTGTGAGGTTGGTCCAGGACAGGATAGTTTTTCGTTCTGTTATACATAGGGTCTTTTTGAGTCAGTACCGACTCAGTGACATCTAACAACAACAATCTTTATAGGGAGTCCTAGTGTGGTGCTGTAGGATAAGAACTGGACTACAGAGTCGGGTTACACTGCAAGGTTGACAGTTCCGATTCAACCAGTTGCTCCTCAGAAACTCTATTAACAGAGTCGCTATGAGTCAGAACCGATTTGATGGCACTTAACAACAAAGCAACAGCTTTTACAGCAGCAGCTTGTCAAGTCGTTCCCTTAGGGAGCTGCTGGGTAGGTTGAACCACCACCCCTTTATTTAGCAGCTGAGTGCTTAACCGCTGCATCAGCAGGGCTCCTTGTGGAAAAAGTAACAATAGAAAAACAAATAAGTACCTGCCACCCTGGTGGCACTGTTGGTTAATGTGCAATCTTGCAAAGTTGTTTGGGTCACAGGGTCAGTGGTTCAAGCTCACCAGTTGCTCCTTGGAAACCCTGTGGGTTGCTATGGGTCGGAACCGACTCGATGGCACTTAGTAACAACAACACTGGTGTGACTTTGTAGGATAAGCACTGGACTGCTAATCACAAGGTTGGCAGATCAAACCCACTAGCCACTCCTCAGAAACCCCATAAAGGATCGCGATGAGTCAGAACCAACTCGGCAGCGTTTAGCAACCAACCAACAACACTAAGAAAATTTGAGAACTACAGACTCTATGGTCATCTTCAGGAAGGACACCATATTTTATTTGAACTTGAGACAGAAAGCTTCCAGGAAAAAAGTGATGACAGCTGAGAACCAAAAGATAACAGAGAATTAGCTAGACACATGGGAGCTGGGCTTTCAGGGCTGCAAGACTGTGAAAAGAAGGAAACAGTAGAAGTGAGAGAACATCATTGGGTAGAGAGCATTGTGGGAGGTAATTTGAGCTCAGATCCCGACAGGCCTTTTAAGTTCCGCTTCTCTTAGCTATTGCTGCCACTCTGCTGCTCCACACCTAGGGGTCAGGCCTCTGGGTTGACACGCCCCTGGAGTCAGATCATTTCTCTGCCACTTATTCAGCTAATTAGTTAACTTCTTGGAATTTTGTTTTATGCTGGCAAAATGCAATTGGGAGAGGTATGGCAATGTTTAACCAAGTGTGTGGCACATAGTAAGAATTTAGTAAGTGCTGACACGTGGTAAGCCTGGTAGCAAGTATTTTTAAGTGGTGACTGATCCCATAGAGTCTAAGCATTTATAAAGGTCATTTAGCCTGCATCGTCAGGAGAACGTTCTGATGGGTACAAGACTGAGGTAGGAAGACACATAGGAGCCTTTTAAATAATTCAGGTGACAGATGATGATGGCCTGAATAGGATAACAGCAGTGGGGATGGCGAGATTTAGGAGATAAAACCCATAGGACTCATGGGTTGAAAGTAGGACGAAGGAGGGACGCACTCAAAGATGATGTCCAGGTTTCTGGCTTGGTAAAGGGATGGATATTAGAGCCATTCACCTGTAGTATTAAATTTGGTGGTCTGGGAAGCAAAATTAAGGTGCCCTGCTGGGGCCCTGGTTAACTGCTTGGCTGCTAACTGAAAGATTGGCAGTTCAAACCCAGCAACCTCTCTGAGGGAGAAAAATGTGAAGTCTGTTTCTGTAAAGATCATAGCTTTGGAAACACTACGGGGTTGCTCGCTTCTCTTCTGCCCACTAGGGTCACTGAGCCAGAATTGACTTTGACAGTAATGGTTTTTGTTGTTGTTGTTGAACCAAAATTAATATTGAGAACTCATTTGGCATGTGGTGTTCTTAGTCATTCTGGGTAGGAAGGGATCAAGGGCCTCAATCATGTAAGTCAAAGAAAGACTTGTGGTCAGATAAACCGTTTTAATAGTTCATGCTCAAAATTTTGGAGGAGGATGAAGACATTTTCAGTGTTTGCCTTGATGACCAAGCAGTGTTTAATCTTTGGATACCATGTAGTATTATTAAGAGACCTCTCTGTTGGATACGCACTGGACTGTGAACTGCAAGGTGGGGAAATCAAACCCACCAGCTGTTAACACCGAGGGAGAAAGATGAGGCTTTCTGCGCCCTTAAGATTTACAGGCTCGGAAACCCTATACAGGGTCTCTGTGAGTCAGAGTTGGCTCAATAGCTGGGTTTTGGTTGTTTTGTTTATATTCAGAGAACATCTGTCAAAATGACTACTTTCTATGAAACACATGATCTCATTAGGCAAAGTTTGTATATAATACTGAACTCTTATTTATAAATTCATTCAATATTAGGAGTGCCTGCTTTTTTCTAGGCATCTGAGTAACGAACAAAAATTTCATACTCATAGTGCTTAATTTCTGGTATGGCAGGGGTTGTCATGGGGGTGGGGACGAAAAATAGACTATATGGTATGGCGCTGTGGGTTAATGTGCTGGACTGCAAGGTCGTTTGAACCACAGTGTCAGTGGTTCAAGCTCATCAGCTGGTCCTTGGAAACCCTATGCAGGGTCGCTATGAATCGGAACTGACTCGATGGCACTTAACAATAACAACGATAAGCAATATGAAGAAAAAAAAAAAAAAACTAGGGAGAGAGGTTGCATTTGTAACAGAGTTGTCTGTTCTAGAGGGGTGACAGATAAGGCAAGAATGCAGAGCTAGTAAGATGGGAATGCGTCTGCTTTGTTGGAAGAACAGCAAGGAGGACGAAGAAGCCTCAGCAAGTTAGCAAGAAGGAGATTAAACCAGAGAGCTAAGAGTGGATGGTAAGATTACAAGGATCCTTTTATTCCAAGTGAGATGGGAAGCCACTAGAAGGTTTTGAGCAGAGGTAAATAACTTGATCATTTTTCATAACAGGATCACACTTAATGGTATGTTGAGAATAGACTGAAAGGGAGGAGAGGTGAAGCCGACCAGGTGGCTATGGTGATGAAATCATGTGAAGGATTTTGGCAGCTTGCAGCAGAGGGTTAGAAAAGGAGGTGAAAAGCAAATGGATTCTAGTAAATATGCTCTAAGGTAAAGTTGAGAGGATTTCATTCCCAAAGAAGATACCTTACTACAAGTGTAAAGTAAAAGACAAAGTCCTTCATTTTAATAACTTCTGTTTAGCTACAAGGTTAAATTTTCAATGAATGTATTTAATGAGGGCTTCATGTTTTTTAAAGGACAGTTAAACCAGGTATAATCAAGATTTTAAAAATATATGAGTATACACAGCAATGCATACACCAATTCAACAATTTCTACTGTGAAATTCAGTGACATTGATTACAATTTTCAAGTTAAGCAACCATTCTCACCCTCCTTTTCTGAGATGTGTCTCTTCCATTACCATAAACTCACTGCCCTCTATGTTTTCTGTCTTATCTTTCAAGTTGCTTTTGTCATTTTGATCCCATGTAGCTAAGATCTTAGAAGAGCACAATGCTCAAGGTAGAAAGTCTTTACTAATTAAGTTAAACAATTGTTTGATTTTAAGAAGACTTCAGAAGATGCTTTTGGCTTAAGGCGTAAAGATGATCTAGGGCAATAGTTTCTGGGCTCTTCTAGCTTCCATGGTTCCAGAAAGTTGCATTAAAATTTGAAATTCTGTTTTACATTATCCCCTTCTTGATGAAGATTCTTCTGTAGATGACTTGATGAAAATGTTCAGCAATGGTGGTCAGTCATCATCTTGTTCTGGTCTCCTGGCAGAGGGGGCAGTTGTTTATGGAGACAGTCAGTCACATACTCTTATTTCCTCCTGCTATTCCTGACGCTCTTTTCTTCCTCTGTTGCTACAGGTTAATAGAGACCAGTTGCTGGCACAATGAAGTTTTTGTGACTGTTAGGTTTTATCCTTAATTATTCCAGCTGTGAAAACAAGTACCTACTTTGCAAACCACTGTACTTCTTCAAGGCTGTAAATAAAGATTCTAAAATGAATATAAATCAGATGTGTAAATTACTTGCCCTAGGCAAGAAGGTGGGTAGCAATTTATCTAAAGTATGGCTCTCATTCCTGAAACTTATTACTAACTGTACCCCACTTTTTGTTCTAAATCAAATTCCTCTCTAGAATCCAGAGAGAACCTCTTCCTTTTCTACTATAATAGAAACCCACCCAAATCCACTGCCATCATGTCAATGTCAAAGCGACCCTGTTTGGTGTTTGCAAGGCTATAAATCTTCATGAGAACAGAAAGCCTTATCTTACTCCTGTGGAGACTGATGAGTTTGAACTACCCTGTGATTAGCAGTACACTGGTTATCCTACAGTGCAACCAGGGTTCCTTATTATAAAACAGAAATTTTGAAATTTGACTACCATGTAATTTGTTTGATTATCTGTCTATATGTTCACTATCTCAGTTGACAGCTTTTATTGTAAACAACAATAAGGGAGATGGGGGTGGTGCTTTATAGATATAGGGAAAACAGCATGCCTGGAGACACTGGGAAGTTAACAAATAAGATGAAGTCAGAGATTAGTAAGGACAGTAACCTGGCCAGGGCAGAGAGATTGTGAAATGAAATTGAATATGGCATGGTCTGATGGGGCTCCTTGGTAAATTTAGAATGCTTTGCTTTCATTTAAGTGAGTTTTGTGGTACTGTGAGTTTATGTGCTGGGCTGCAAAGTTGTTTGAACAGCAAGGTTGGCCATTCAAGCTCACCAGACGCTCCTCAGAAACTCTCTACAGGGCTGCCCTGGGTCATAATTAATTCGAGGCACTTAACAACAACAAGTTAATCTTAATTTACCATTACTCTGTTCTTTGGCTTTTCTCCAGCAAGAAAACCTCTATAAGTACAGTTGATTTTTAAATTTATGCTTTTATTAAAAAAAAAAATTGTAGTAAACATAATGTAACAGAACATTTGCCATTTCAGCACTTTTCACATGTATAATTTTAGAGATTGCATGATTTCAAAAATTGAACATAGAACTCTTTGGTAAAGCTAATCTTTATTGCAGACCTGCATTGTGCCAAGAGCTCTGCTAGCAACAGAGGATGTAATTGTTGTTAAGTGCTATTGAGTTGCTTCCAACTCATAGCCATCCTGTATAGAGTTTCCAAGGAGCAACTGGTGGATTTGAACTGTCAACCTTGTGATTGACAGTCCAGTGCTGATCCTACAGCACCACACCAGCAGTCCAAGTGGTAAACAAAACTCTTTAAGAAGATTCAGCCCTGCTGGTGGAGATGGGGGATTTTAGGGGATGGGATGGCAAGATCGGAAACATGAATTCAAGAGATGATAGGAATACCAGGAAGAAGGGTGTGGATGACCAGGAAAATAGGAAAATCAAAATGGGAAATCAGTCACTGAGGGATTCTGTGCAAGGGAGAAATGAACACTGGCCAGCAGGGCTGAATCTTCTTAAAAGAGTTTTGTTTACCACTTGGACTTCTGGTGTAGTGCTATAGGATCAGCACTGGACTATCAACCACAAGGTTGACTGTAAGGAGCTCTGGTAGCGTAGTGGTTGTGTATCGGCCTGCTAACCTCAGGGTTAGCAGTTCAAAATTACCAGCTGTTCTGCAGGAGAACGATGAGGCTCTGCTCCCGTAAAGATTTACAGACTCGGAAACCCTGTACAGGGTTGTTATGAGTCAGAACCGACTCCACGGCACATAACCACCACCTCCACCCATGGTATCTCTAGCCCTGTCTGCCATTATCTTCACCTCTCAAGTCATCCCTCAGCCTTTACTTTACCTAGGATCTCCTCTACTCTTCTGCCATTAGTTTTTTTTATCATCATTTGATTACTCCCACATTTAAATTTTTCTTTTGCACACATTTTCTTTCATGTCATTGTTTGCAGTTCCTGCAGTGCAACATCTCCATCTTACTTCCTCACTTCATTTCCCACTTCCATTCTTCTTTCTTTCTAACCATCCTGAACTTTGTCCTTGGGTTAATGCTTCCTTTTTGATCTCAAATGGTTATCTGACAGTATGCATACCTCTTGTCTTAGTCTGGGTTCTCTAAAGAAACAAAACCAGTGAAACTTACATTGTTGTAGCTAAGTGCTGCTGAGTCAGTTCCGACTCATAGCAACCCTATATGCAGTTTCCAAGGAGCCGCTGGTGAGCTTGAACCACTGGCCTTGAAGTTCAACTGACCTTGCAGTCCAACCCATTAACCTGCCGCACTATATAGAGAGATTTATATCTAGGAAATGGCTCATACAGTTGTAGAGGTGGAAGAGTCCCCCAAGTCCATGGGTTTGTGTCAGCCTGGAGGATTCTGACTCATGTAGCTGCAGGGCTGATGAACCAAGATTGCCAGGTCGGATGGCAGGCAGGCATTTCTGGCAGGAAAGAAGGCAGGCTGTTGATGACTCCCAGGATCAGCAGGTAATAGAATGAGAAGATGAACCAGAATCAAGATTCAAACCCAGCAGAGAGCAAACGAGCTTTGCCTGAGTGTCCAATATGTTGGAAGCAATCCACACTCCTGAGGTAAAGTCCTTTCAATGGATTGACTTCTTATAGCAGACCTCATCTTAGAGTGGATTACATTATATTAGATCTCATCATGAGGGAATACTGTATCTCAACTGTCAAACCTCTGAGAATCCTGGCCCAGTCAAGTTGACACAAACCTTAACTATCACCCCCCCAACATTTTTATTCCCCCTTATTGTTGTTGTTGTTGTTGTTAAGTGTCATTGAGTAGGACCCAACTCATAACAGCCCTGTATGGGGCTTCTGAATAGCGGCTGATGAGTTTGAATTGATGACCTTGCTGTACAAACTGATACTGAGGTTGAGTGCTTATCCTATGGTGCCTTATAGACCTTTCTACTGTTCAGCTGAAAATTGAGCCTTGGGGGTGAGTTCAGACCAGAAAAGTGACGAAGGACCGTAGTCTTAAAGGTTCCACCAGTCTCCAACCAGTAAGCCCAGTAAGCATGGTCTTTTTAAAAATGATTTTGAGTTTTGTTCCACATTTTCTCCTACTCTATCTTGTTGTTGTTGTTAAGTGCCGTGGAGTCGGTTCTGACTCATAGCGACCCTGTACAGGGTTTCCAAGGCTGTAAATCTTTATGGGAGCAGAACGCCTCATTTCTCCCGCGGAACAGCTGGTAGTTTCAAACTGCTGACCTTGCGGTTCACAGCCCGATTCGTAACCACTATGCAGCGGTTCCCTTTCAGAGCAGTTGGTAAAGGTACCCAGGCACCATCTGACTCCTCTCGTCTTCGGGTCGAGGAGGCTTACGTTTGCATGGCCCATTAGTCCATTGGACTAATTGAACATTTCATTTTCTTTTTTGTGCTATCTCACATCCATATTTATATTCATGTGTGAACATACATGCACATATATGTGTGTGTTACATCCCCCACCAGACTTGTTAACAGGAGCTAATTTGAGAAAGATAGCTTTGTTCCTTCCTCAGCACCTACTGCTAATGCTGATTTTATTTTTTGTAACATTTATTATCCTCTCCACCCCCTATATGTAAGTACTATTGATACAAGGGCATAAACTAATATTTTCAAATGTTCCTTCTGTCTTCAGAAATGCACAATTTTAGTGTGTATGTGTTATGTGTGTTCCCAGAAAACATAACTTTGATATGAGATGGTCATATACATTTATATATATGTCCTCTGTAGGTTTTTTTTTTTTTTTTTTAATTTTTAATTTTTTATTGTGTGATAATTTACATGGGGGAACATTAGTTTTACATTCATTCTATCATACATCGTTTCATTGCCATAGTTACCATCCGTCCATGCATCATCACCCAACCAAAGGGTATATCCCGCAGGCCCCCCCCTCCCCCTGCGGTCCTCAGCACACAGCCCCCTTCCCTCCCTGGATCTCAAGTCCTCAGCCACTCCATCTCTCCATGTCATCCTCTCTGTCTCCATCTCAGGCCTCACTGCTTCTCTGGGTGGGGTCCCGATCTCCGCTTTTCTCCAGTGATGGTCCCAGGGGCCTTCGCTCCTAGACTGAAAGGTTAATCACTCCCCTCCTTGCTATAAAATATCCACCTTTACATTTCCAGTCCTAACAATCAATCCTGATAACAGTTATTCACCCCTGCATCACAAGAGACCCATCTGCATTTCTTTTCATCAGCCCTTCCTAGACAGGTTCAATATTAGGTTTCTTAATCTTAGACCTTCCAATATTTTTTCAGGTGGGCATACCACAGAAATCCTGAGACTGCTTGGGAACTTGTCAAATGCTTACTCTCCAAGGCATTATATCTTTGCTGATACTGATGAAATGAGTGCCCATAAAGTAAGATCCTTTGAACAAGATCGAACTGAAAGATACCCCAGTACCATGGTAAGTGATCATTGCTACTTCTAGAAAGTTACAACTTGTGCTTTATGTTCAGTTAGCTCTGAAATAACATCATGGCAGTTGAGTGAAAACCAGGCATTCCAATGCTTATTATTGATGAAATAGATTTTCCTTACTACAAAGTATAAGACTTTCTTAAAAATAAATCTGCGAATAAGAGGGGACTTCAAAAAGTTCGTGGAAAACATTCTGTTAGCTTTTAACTCCATTTTTCCACGAACTTTTTGAAGCTCCTTGTAAAAGATGGTTGCTTAATTGTTTTCTTTTATCCTTTTAGAGGAAACTGTTTTTTTAGTTAATTCCAGTTATGAAAGTTGTTATTTATAGTTACATACATGAAGTGTCCTACTTGTGTGTTTCCTGGGTCTTGTCAATGTATTGCATCTATCAGTAATTTATTTGTTAATGTAAAGTTCTTTGTCAGTGTTTTGCATTTATCAATAATTTGATTTGTCTATGACTGGAGTTTTTAATCTCCAAATCACATGCTTTTATATGTACTTCTCCACTCCCAGTTGCTCGTTTCATTTTAATATTGTAGTCTGAATTTATGGTTAAAAAACTTGGAACAATTTCATTATTAGCAAGGAAAGTAGCTATTCCTTATGTAAGTTGTGCCCTTCACCCCCGTCTCTGGGAACTTCTAAGGCTACGGTAGAAAACATCCTGACTACTAGTAGTTCAGGAGCGGATGTTGTTGTTAAGTGCCGTCGAGTCGGTTCTGTTTTCAGTGGCAGACTCTATAAAATGTAAAACTTGCAAGCTGCTAGTATGTTTCATCCTGTGGACAAATACATTCTCTAGATAGAGAGAAGAATAGAGTTAATACACAGGAAGAGACAGATGAGAAACCAGATGGTGAGTCCCTGATGTCAGTGGTTTCATAGACCCAGCTGTATCTGTTTGGTCCTGGCTTGGTGGTTCTTCTCTTCCTTAGAAATGAGAAAGCCCCACCACTACCACCTCTAGCACCACACTCACCCCTTTTGAAAGCTTTCTTGAGCTGAGTTTTGGTCACTTGGAAATAGGATCCATAACTAGCACATTGTTCAGATATATTCCTGGAAAATTCATGTCAGATTAGGTCAGTATATGATCTGCCTGCTATGGGTGAGTCTATCATTGCAGAATACATGACAATTTTTTTCTTTGTGAATCATGAGCCAACATGATTCCCATTTCTGGTTTAGGAAGCACTCTTCACAGTGAACTATGTCAGGAAAAGTCTATTTGAGATATAAAGTGTGAACAGAGAAAACAGTAGAGACTATTCAGTGTGCTTTGGAGTCCTGGTGTGGGACTGTAGGATAAGTACTAGACTGCTAACTGCAAAGTCCACAGTTGAAACCCATCAGTCACTCCACAAGAGGAAGATAAGACTTTCTGTTCCTATAAAGATATGCAGGTGCTGTAGATGGAACTGACTTGAAGGCAATGAACCTTTAGTTATTGTTTTTATAATTTAGTGTGCCAGTGATTAGTCTTTTCAGTAGCAATGAGACAGACAATAGTGAGACTATTGAGGATCAGAGACAGAAATAACTTAGCCAAGGTCTTGCTGATGTTTTGCAGAACCTACCTGAATGTGCATGCCTCAAAACCTGTGCTCTTTCTGCATGGCCTTTCTGCCTCTTGTGTGCATTTTTCTCCCCATTTTTCCTTATAATTTTCCTTTCCACCCAAGTTCACATGTGTCTGCCCTCCCACCAGTGACCCACCTTCCCCTCCCTGTCCATTCCTTGTGACCATCAAAGAATGTATTTTAGTGTGAAACCACTTTTTTTTTTTTTTACCTTTTTGCTGTAGTGGTATTATACATATTTGTCTTCGTGTGACTGACTTGCTTCAGTCACCTTAATCTATAGGATGGTTCTTGTCATAAGGTGTTTCACAGATACATTGTTATTTAATGTTGCATAGCTGGTAGCATAGTTGGTTATGAATCGGGCTGCTAATCTCAATGTCAGTAGTTTGAAACTACCAGCTGTTCCACAGGAGAAATGTGAGGCTTTCTGCTCCCATAAAGATGTACAGCCTAGGAAACCCTATGCACGGTCGCTATGGGTCAGAATCGACTCGATGGCACTTAACAACAATATTCCATTGAGTGTATGTATTAAAACTTATCCACTCTTCCAATGATGAGCTTTTGGGTGCTTTCATTATTTTGCTGTTGTAAGCAGTGCTGTAGTGAACATAGGTGTGCATATATGTATTGTGTCATCACTCATTTCTCTAGGATATGTATCAAGTAGAGGGATTGCTGGGTCAAATGGTATTTCTATTTCCAACTTTTTAAGGAAGCACCATTTTCCTTAGCGGTTGCATCATTTTACAGTTCCTCCAGCAGTGTAGGAGGTTTCCAGTCTTTCCACACCCTCACCAGCATTTGTTGTCCTCGGTATTTTTGAACTTTCCTATTAATGCTGGGGTGAGATGATACTGTGGTTTTGATTTACATCTCTCTAATGACTAATGATTGTGAGCAATTTCTTCATATGTTTGTTGGCTGCTTGAATGCCTTTTTAAAATTTTTTTAAATGATTTGTCTTTTTCTTGTTGGGATGTTAAAGTTTTCTTTAAATTTTAAAGATTAGTTGCTTGTCTAATAGATCATTGCAAAAATTTTTCCCATTCTGTGGGTTTACTATTATTCTTTTGGTGAAATCTTTAGATGCACATTGTTGTTGTTGTTGTCAGGTGCCATTGAGTCGGAACCGACTCTTAGAGACCCCATGTACAGCAGAACGAAACAATTTCTGATCCTGGGCCAACCTCACTACCGCCACCACACTCGATGCCATCAATGATGCCACCTGGCCGATCCATCTCATTGGGGGTCTTCCTCTTTTTCTCTGACCCTCCATCTTACCCAGCATGACATCCTTCTCCAGCGACTGTTCCCTCCGGACAATATGTCCAAAGTATGAGAGACGAAGTTTAGCCATCTTGGCCTCTGGCTGTACTTCTTCCAAAACAGATCTATTGGTTCTTTTGGCAGTCCATGACACTTTTAGTATTCTCCTCCAACACCACAATTCAAAGGCATCAATTCTTCTATGATCTTCCTTATTCACTGTCCAGCTTTCGCATCCATATGAGGTTAATCCTCAAGGTGATATCTTTGCTCTTCAACACTTTAAAAAGTTCCTGTGCAGCAGATTTGCCTAATGCAATACATCGTCTGATCTCTTGACTGCTGCTTCCGCAAATGTTGATAGTTGATCCAAGAAGAATGAAGTCCTTGACAACTTCAGTCTTTTCTCCGTTGATAAGAATGTTGTTTATTGGTCCATTGGTGAGGATTTTTGTTTTCTTGACATTGAGATGCAATCCATACCGAAGGCTGTGTTCCTTTATCTTCTTCAGTAAATGTTTCAAGTCCTCTTCACTTTCAGTGATCAAGGTTGTATCATCTGCATATCGCAGGTTGTTAACGAGTCTTCCTCCAATCCTGATGCCACGCTTTTCTTCATAGAACCCAGCTTCTCGTATTATTTGCTCAGCATACAGGTTGGATAAGTATGGTGAAAGAACGCAACCTTATCGCACACCTTTCCCAATTTTAAAACATTCAGTGTTCCCATGCTCTGTTCGAACAACTGCTTCTTGGTCCAGGTACAGATTACTCAGAAGTACAATTAAGTGTTCTGGAATACTCATACTTCGCAATGTTGTCCATAGCTTGTCATGATCCACACAATCGAAAGCCTTTGTGTAGTCAATAAAGCATAGGTAAACATTTTTCTGATATTCTCTGCTTTCAGCCAAGATGCACATTATTGTCTTATTTTTAGGAGATCCCAGTCATCTAGTTTGTCATCTCTGTTTGTGTATTTTCAGGAATGTTTAATAGTGTATTTATGCCATGTCTTAGGGTCCCTAAGTTTTTCCCTCTAGAGTCACTATGAGTTGAACTGACTTTGTAGCACTTAACAACAACAACATAGAACACTTAGACTACACACACATACAAAAGGGTAAGTTAAAAATACTGCTACATAATTAATGGAAACCTTTATTAAACAAAAATATCAAAATGTGAAGCTATTATTTCTCTACATATCCTCCAGTAGGTATTTACACTTCTGAAGGTGGTGTTTCCATCCTCTAGCCCTTCCCTGAAGAATTCTGTGCTCTTTGATTTGCATGACATCAAATTTTGGCATTCTCTGGGGATTGAGAACCATAGTCTCAAGGACACTATGGTCAATTGGCATAACCTAGTTCACAAAGACAATGTTTCACATTGGTAAGTAGCATCCAAGATCTTTAAAGTTTATGAACAGCCAACTAAGATGCAACTATTGGTCTCTCCATGTGAGGAAGAAAGAAGAGTGATGAGAATTGCAGAGGCTTGGACTCAGTCCAGTGGACTAAAGGAACGTATGAACATTGGTCTTCACAACTTTGAGATCAGAAGAACTCTGAAGCCAGGAGAACTCAACAGTGCCCAGCTACCAGTACCAACTGCTCTGAAAGGGGTAGTAGATAGGAGCGCCAACAACACTAGTAAAGTATGATCACCATGGAATTGGCCAATCATTCAAAATCAAAAGGGCAACATGGACCTAAGGACAAAGTTGAGAGGGAATGGGAAGGTTGGTGGAATGGAAATAGGAACTACAAAGAGGATGCGGGATAATTGTTGTTACATAGAGGGAATTACAGTCACTGAGATGAAACAAAGTGTATGATTTGTTGGATGTAAAATTGATGATCTTGTCTATAAACCTTCACTCAATTCACAATAAAAGTTTAAGAACAATTTTCTATTTTGGCATTCTTGAGGGACTCATATCATGTTCCTTTGAAAGGTTCTTTGAGTTTTGGGAGCAAAGATAAGTCTCAAGGAGCAAGATTGTGTTTGTAGGGTAGATGGGGTAAGATTTCCCAGTGAAATTCTTATAGGACAGACCTTGGTACCCTTAAAGAATAAGCAAGTGCATTGTTGTGATGGAAAAAGGTGCTTTGTTTCAACTTTGCTGGTCTTTTTTCTCACCAATGCAGTTTTCTATTTTCTTAAAACTTCTTCATAATAACCCCTATAATTGTCTTGTTATATTGTTTGAGAAAACGCTATCAAGAGTCTATCAAGATTACCCCTTGTTGTTGTTGTTGTTAAGTGCCGTCGAGTCAGTTC
>NW_006408520.1:16467237-16467950 GCF_000296735.1 Chrysochloris asiatica
CAAGGTCAGTTTGAGCTGCAAGTTCAGCAGTTTGTGTATATATGCCTTGGTGGCACAGTGGTTAAAGTGTTAGCCAAAAATTCTGCAGTGCAAATTCATCAGCTACCCCGCAGGAGAAAGATGTGCCAGTCTACTTCTATAAAGAGTTCAAGCCTTGGAAAACCTGTACAGAAGCTCTACTCTGTTCTGTAGCTTTACTGTGAGGCAGAATCGACTCGATGACAGTGAGTTCGGTGGACTGGTATCGAGCACTTAGTATATCAAGCACAGAGCCACTGCACTGTAGGATAAACACTGGGCTGTGAACCACAGGTTAGTAGTGTGAGCCCACCAGCTGTTACATGGGAGAAAGATGAGGCTTTTCGCTTCCACAAAGGTTTACAGCCTTGGGAAGCCTATACAGAATCACTCACTGTGAGTTAGAACTAAGTCAACAACACTTAACAACAATGTATGTATATATTCAATATGTACGTCCAAATAAAACCAGGGTCTCTAAATTGGATGCAACTTCAGAGAGAAAAAAATGAGTGTGTATATAAATAACTGTGAAAACAAGAATACTTGCTTCTTAGGTTAAAAAACAATAAAACATAATTAATTTTTACTTAAAATATATGTTGTTGTCAGGTGCCATCGAGTCGGAACCGACTCATAGCGACCCCATGCACAACAGAACGAAACAGTGTCCGATCCTGGGCCAACCTCACTAC
>NW_006408520.1:16469282-16476094 GCF_000296735.1 Chrysochloris asiatica
ATATATAAATATACACATACTTTAGGAGCTGTGGTTACAAATCGGGCTGTGAACCTCACAGTCAGCAGTTCGAAACTACCACCTGGTCCACGGGAGAAAGATGAGGCTTTCTGCTCCTGTAAAGATTTATAGCCTCGGAAACCCTGTACAGGGTCGCTATGAGTCAGAACCGACTCCACGGCACATAACAACAAAAACAATATACATATTTTAACCAAAAATTAATTATAAATGTTTTATTATTTTTTAACCTAAGAAGCAAGTATCCTTGTTTTTTACATAGTTATTTATCTGTACATTCATTTTTTTCTTTCTGAAGTTGCATCCAGTTTTTAGACCCAGGTTTTAGTTGGGCATACATATTGAATATTTTCCTCCAGGTGTACCATCTTACTTGTTTATTGGCTGATTATTTCATGGTTTAGTAAAACATTTGTGAGATTACTATATACTGTGGATTGTGACATTTTAAGTTGGGTTTAGTTCACATTAATAAGCAAGGCAATGATTTTGAATTTTTTTTTTAAAGTGTCATTATCTTTTCTTATAAAAGAAGCACCCCAATGTAGGACTAAGAACCTCCATTTGGAGACCTGGGGACTCCTGAGCCCACGGACAGGGACATAGCCACAGAGGACTAGAGCGGTGAGTGAAGTGTCCAGCTGATATGAAGTGAGGGGAGATGCACAAGAATATCCATACCTGCAGATAGTACCCATTTGACCTGGCTTCAATGACTGGATGATCAGAAATCGACTAGAGGAAGAAAGAAGAGGAAAAAAAGTGTAATCCGCTACAGTTTGAGGAACTTGACCTATACTTACGAATGTAGTAACTTAAAAGAGGGAACGAATCTTCACAGCAAGGATCATTCCCACCTGTTCTGTACACAGGCAGAGTTGACAGGGATGGACAACTTAGACATTGGCTACCCAAATTAGGGGGGCTATACCCAAGCCATGGTATTTTCAATAACCTCATATGGATGCGAAAGCTGGACAGTGAATAAGGAAGATCGTAGAAGAATTGATGCCTTTGAATTATGGTTGTGGAGGATAATTCTAAAAGTGCCATGGGATGCCAAAAGAACCAATAGATCCATTTTGGAAGAAGTGTAGCCAGAGTGCTCCTTAGAGGCCAAGATGGCCAAACTTTGTCTCTCATACTTTGGACATATTGTCAGGAGGGAACAGTCTTTGGAGAAGGATATCATGCTCTTGGTAAGATGGGTGGTCAGAGAAAAAGAAGAAGAAGACCCCCAACGAGATGGATTGGCCAGGTGGCAGCTTGATGGACTCAAGTGTGGCAGCGGTAGTGAGGTTGGCCCAGGATCGGACACTGTTTCGTTCTGCTGTGCGTGGGGTCACTAGGCACCTAACAACAACAACAACATACAGGCACGAAGTGACTGGCTTACAAGATTTCAAGAGGGAGCTTAGTTTCAGAGGGTTTTGGGGAAGGTAGAATCTCCACTAAGTGGTTTCCAACCTGTCTGTACAGGACTGGTGAAAGGAAATGGGTATATGACTCTTGTGGTTCAATAGTGAATAATTGTTATCAGGATTGATTGCAATTGTTGCAAATGTAAAGGTAGATGTTTTGTAACAAAAAGAGGGGAGTGGTTGATCTTGCATTCCAGAGGACTCTGGGACCATCAAGGGAGAAGAGCAGAGTGCAGGACCCTACCCAGAGAAGCAGAGATGCCAGAGATGGAGGCAGAGACAATGACATGGAGAGATGGAGTAGCTGGGGACTCTAGACTCAAAGAGGGAGAGGGGCTGTGTGCTGGTGGCCAGGGGGCAGGTTTGCAGGATATGCCCTTTGGTTGTTAGAATGGTTGTATATTCCTGAGTGCTTCGGTGTACATCAAAAAAAATTAAAAATGGATTGGAAGCAAATGCTGTTGACTGATGATGCATGGAGGAGATTGAATTCAATGCAGTTCAACGAAATATGATAGGATGAATATAAAACTGATGTTCTCCCATGTAAACTGTCATTCAATTCACAATAAAAACTTCAAAAAAAAAGAAAGAACTTCCTACTGGAACAATGCAACTAGTGGTAGAGAGAAAACACTATCCCAACCCTGAAGGGGCTCTTCTCTTGATCTGAAGCTGAGCAGTTTCTCCAGAGATACAGAAGTGAACCCTTGGTGGGGATAGCTTAACATGCCTCTTGTCCTTTTGTTGGCTTCCCTTATCTGCTACACTTCGGAGATCTCACAGGCACTACTGAGGGGACAGGTCCACCTACTGGTGTCTTTTTGCATTACATCTTACGGAAGTTACATCTGCTCTTCCTGACAACCATCTTCAAACCCACTAGCTGCTCCTCAGAAACCCTATACAGGGTCATTAGGAGTTGGAACCAACTCAACAACACTTAACAACATCTTCTATGGAGCTTACAGGGATCCTGGTGTGGAGCTGTAGGATAAGCACTGGACTGGTAACCATGAGGTTAGCAGTTCAAACTCACCAGCCTTTCCTTGGAAACCCTATACAGGGTTGCTATGAGTTGGAATCAGTTCGATGGTCACTTAACAATGGCAACATGGAACTTATCAGATAGGAGTGTGGAGGTATACATATTGCTGAAGCAACAATGACATTTGTGAGCCCATATCAGCAAGAACACAGAGCTATCTAGACCTCACTATCCAGTTAAGCTGCCATGCATGCCACATGTGGCTGTTAAAATTTCACATTGATTAAATGCAAATTAGGCTTCTCAGTTGCACTAGTAACATTTCAAGTGTTCATCAGTCGCATGTTGCTAGTGGCTGGCATGTTGGACAATACAGGATAGAGAGCTTTTTCATCTCTGCAGAAACTTCACTCAGGCTGTCATATATTTTTAAGCTGAAAATGAGACATGGTCCAACATTTCAAGAGACTAAACAGATTCAAAGCAAAAAGACCCTGCCAAAATAGTTCAAATAAAAGTATATAATAACTTTTAATTTCATAATCTCATTAAAACTCAAGGTGAAACATTACTAATTAAATAAAAATGGTGGTGATGGTGGTTGTAGTGTGCCACGGAGTCGGTTCCGACTCATAGTGACCCTGTATAAGGGTTTCCGAGGCTGTAAATCTTTATGGGAGCAGAAAGTCTCATCTTTCTCCTGTGGAACAGCTGGTAGTTTCATACTGCTGACTTTATGGTTAATAACCCAACTCGTAACCACTACGCTACCAAAGCTCCTTGAATAAGAATAGTATTTTTAAAAAAGAAGCGACTAGCAGGTGTGAGAAGGAGTGTGGAAGAATAGCCTTTAATATATATAGTTATGATAGAGGCTATTTGTACATGTGCATTTACTTTTGCTGCCATTATATCCCCAGATATAAGGGGGTATATATGGTACAAAGTTAAGAAAACTTCTTATACCTAACCAAATATGTTAAGTGAATGAGTAAATGGGCCTGGGGTCTCAGGACCACAATCTTGGGTGACACCAAGGTCAATTGGCATAATATAGTCTACAAAGACAATGTTCTACATTCTACTTTGGTGAGTAGGTACTGGAATCTTAAAAACTCGGTGTCCATCTAAGGTGCAACTGTTGATTTCTCATTGCCCAGAGGAAAGAAGAGTGAAGAAAATTAAAGGCACATGGAAACAGTTAGCCCAGTGGACTATTGGAGCACTCCTACATCCGTCTCCATGACCTTAAGGTCAGAAGAAATAGATGGTGCCTGACTTTTACCACCTATTTCTCTGAAAAGGATCACAATGGAAGGTGGTGGGTGTGTGCTGTCAAGTCAGTTCCGACTCATAATGACCCTGGATAAATCTTTATGAGAGCAGAAAGAACTTATCCTCTGGTGAAACGGCTGGTAGATTAGAACTTCTGACTTTGCAGTTAGCAGTCCAACATGTAACCTACTATGCTACGGAAGAAATGTAGAACAAAACTCATAAAATCCTGAAAGAGGCTCGGCTTACTAGTTGCATAAAGACTGGTGGAACCCTTAAGAGTATGGCCCATAGGGCCATACTGGTCTGGAAGTCAGCTCACCCCGATGGCTCAGAACAATAGGCAGATTTATGATGGGAACAATAACAGTGGAAAGGTATACACTCCTTGGAATAATCAACCATTAAAATCAAAAGGGCAGTATTTACCCAAGGACAAAGTTCAGACAAATTAGGCAAGATGGAGAAATTGAAACCGGAAACAGAGGAAGGAAGTGGGATAAGTGATAGTGCATTATGCAGATTGCAGTCTATGAGAGGAAACAAAATGTGTAGGAATTATTGAATGGAAAGCAACTGTCACCCAATTCACAGTAAAAAGTTTTTAAAAAAAATAATGACCTGTATACTGTGGGGAATCCTGGTGTCGCACTGTAGGATAAGCACCGGACTAAAAGGTCTGAACCACAAGGTCAGCGGTTCAGACTTACCAGGCACTCGCTGGAAACCCTATATATAATCGCTATGAGTTGGAACCAACTCGACAGCACTTGACAACAACAACAACAACAACTGCCCAGGACCAGGCAGTGTTTCGTTCTGTTGTACATAGGATCGCTATGAGTTGGTACCAACTTGATGGCACCTAACAACAACAACTGTGCCAAGAGAGAAAATGAGGCTGCCTGTGCCCATAATGACTTACATTCTCAGCCTAAGGAGACGTTCTCCTCTGTTCTACAGGGTCATGATGAGTCAGCATCAACTTGATAGCAGTAGGTTTACAGACCTAGACAGGAGGGTCTATCAAGAAGCATTAATGTCACATTTTGATATTTTTTCTTAATAAAGGTTTCTATAGTCGTGTTTTAAAAATAGCTGTTTTTGTAATTTTCCTTGGTTCCATAAAGTTTACAAATAAGATGTTGAAAACATCTTTAAAATATAACTTAAAAAAAACAATAAAATAACCACTTACTGTGGAGATAACAAATACATGTCCATATGATGACTGGGGAAAAAAAAAAAAAACAACAGTGGTAATGGGTTCTTGTGGCTTAGAATAAAATTTATAAAGATACTATCACTTGTGAATCAATAAACTGCTACATCCCAAGCCCTTGGATTAAAGTGAAGATGAAAGTTTTGTCCTTTACTCTATAATAAAGACATTGAGATTTAATATGAATATCAAATTAAATTATCTCTTGAAATTTTCTGAGAAAATATATAGCATTTAAAATAAAACATTGTAAATCAATAAATTAAAGGTTAAGAGTAAAAACAAAGCAGAAGCTACCTCACACAAGAATTTTTTGGGGAATTAAAACAGAAAAGCTCACCAAAATAAAACAGTGTGGGTCACTAATAATCAGATTATGAGATGAAATAAAATATGTATGAATTAGATAATAATTTTATTATCCAATAATAATTTGATCTTGTTGACCTACCTTTTTTTATTTCGATGAGGCTTTTTGTTTTAATTCCCCTCCAAATTTCTTATTTGTGTAATCAAAATAGATTCCTGCTGTGGTGCTGTGTGATTAAGCACTAGACTGGTAACCTGCAAGGTTGGTAATTCAGACCCACCAACTGCTCCATAGAAACTCTATGCAGTGTTGCTATCAGTCTGAACTGACTCGACGACACTTAACAGCAACAGTAATCAAATTAAATATAGTTGATCTTATTAGTGCATTGGAGCCCTGGTGTGTTGCTATAGGATAAACACTCAACTGCGAGGTTGGTTTGAACCAGTAAGTTCGGTGGTTCAGACTCACCAGACTCCTCAAAATCCCTATATAGGGTTGCTATGTGTAAGAACCAACGGCACTTAACAACAGTATCAGTGCATTAGAAGTCAAGCTAAATTTATTATCCCAGAAGTCCAAGCAAAAAGTAAGCAACATTATGAAGTGCCAGGAATGACAGAAGTAGATGTGAAAGAAATAATAGAAGAAAATGATCCTAAACTGAAAAAATATTGTAAGAATTCACTGAAAATTCATAAGGAAAGATTAATGAAAAATAATATCTAGATAAGATATTAAATTAAATTAAATTTCAGTATTTAAAGAAAGACAACCAAACAGGCATTATACTTCTTAACTAGAATTCTAACTGCTAGAACAAAATGAAATAGTATTTACAGATTTCTGAGGGAAAAATATGTGATACTAGAATTTCAAACCCAGTGAAACTATTAAGTATGTTGGGTTGTATAATATCAGAACAAAGATGTTTTCAGATGTAGAAAATTAGGAATGTACTACCCATATATAACCTTTCTAGAAATAAAATATTCAAGGAAGTAACTTGAGACAAGTAGAAGATATGACATACACTCCAAAGAAGACATGGTATACAAGAAACAGTGGTGAATGAAGACTACATAATTGTCTATAATGTCATGAGTATAATTAAATAAGGATATTTGAGGTTGTGAGATGGGGTGGGCTAATGTAAAAAAATGTTAATCTATTCTACATTCTTTTAGCAAAATTTGGAAGGAGTCAAAAGCATTTTATCATTTTGTTTGTATTAGAATGCTACTGCTGCTGCTAAGTACTGTTGAGTCGATTCCGTTCATAGTGGCCATGTATGGGGTTTCCAAGGAACAGCTGGTGAACTGCCGTCCTTGTAGTTCAGATGGCTTTGCAGTCTGGAACATTAACCTACAGTGCCACACCAGGACTCCATGTAGTAGTACTTGTTGTTAGGTGCCATCAAGTCGGTACTGACTCATAGTGACCCTATGTACAACAGAAGGAAACACTGCCTGGTCTTGGGCCAATCTCATAATTATTGCCATGTTTGAGTCCATTGATGCTGCCACTTTGCCAGTCCATCTCGCTGGGGGTCTTCCTCTTTTTCTCTGACCCTCC
>NW_006408520.1:16479671-16497750 GCF_000296735.1 Chrysochloris asiatica
TTTTTACTTCTGGTTGAGCTCTGATCATCCAGTCACTGAAGCCAGGATAAGTGGGTATTATTTACAAGTGTGGGTGTTCTTATGCATATGCCCTCTTTTCTTATCAGCTGGACGCTTCACTCTTCACTGTAGTCCTCTGTGGCTATGTCACTGACTCTGGGCCTAAGAGTCCCCAGGTCTTGCCACACTGCTGGCCAACCAGTAAGCAAATAAAATTTTGCTGAAAATAATTTAAAAATGGCTGTAACAGTATATCGACAGGGACCTGCCAGAAACTCAAGCCAGATTCAAAAGCGGGTGTGGATTGAGGGATATAATTACTTATTTCAGATGGATCTTGACTTACATATAATACAGAAAGCAGATAATACAGAAAGATGTTTACTTGTACTTTATTGACTAAGCAAAGGTCTTTGTATGGATCATAGCAAACTATAGATAACATTGTTCTAAGAACACTTAATTGTGCTCATCAGGAACCTGGTACATAGACCTAAAGGAAGTCATTCAAACAAAACAAGGGAATGCAGAATAGTTTAAAACCAGGAAAGGTGTGTGTCAGGGTTATATTCTTTCACTGTACTTATTCCATATGTATGCTGAGCAAGTAATTTGAGAAGCTGGATTATATATACACATCAGGAGTGGAAGAAGACTCATTAGCAACATGTGATATGCAGATGACACCACCTTGCTTACTTAAAGTGAAGAGGACTTGAAGTAGTTACTGATGAAGACCAAAGACTATTAGCCTTCATTCTTGATTGCACCTCAGTATAAAGAAAATGTAAATCCTCACAATTGGACCAATAAATGACAATGATAAACAGAGAAAAGATGAAAGTTGTCAAAGACTTCATTTCACTTGGATCCACAATTAATGTTAATGGAAGTAGCAGTCAAGAAATCAGACAAGGTATTGCATTAGTCAAATCTGCTGCAAAATACCTCTTTAAAGTGTTAAAGAGCTAAGATGTTACGTTGAGGACCGAAGTACACATGACCCAAGCCATGGTATTTTTAATCACCTCATATGCATGTGAATATTGGAAAATGATTAAGGGAGACTGTAGAAGAGTTGATGCATTTGAATTATGGTGTTAGCAAAGAATATTGAAAGTACTGTGGACTGCCGTAAGAACAAACAAATCTGTTTTGGAAGAAGTGAGGATGGTGAGACTTTGTCTCTTGTACTTTAACCTAGGTGAGGAGGGACTAGTCCCTGGAGAAGGACATCATACTTGGAAAATTGTAGGGTCAGCCAAAAAGAAGATCCCCAATGGGATAAATTAACATAGTGGCAACAAGAATGGACTCAAACAAGAATTGTGAGAATGGTGCAAGATTGAGCAGAACAGTGTTTCATTTTGTTGTGCCTAGAGCTGTTATGAGTTGGAACCACCTTGACGGCACCTAACAACAGCAATGTATTTTCTCACAGTTAGCAGACTAGAAGTCCAAATTCATGGCAGCACCTATAGAATAAGACTTTCTCTCTCTTGTTAGCTCTAGAGGAAGGTCCCTATCTCCTTTTAGCATCTGTGGGTTTTGCCTCCCTTCGTTTTGCCTCCATGTGTCTTGACATCCGTCTTCCTCTGTGTCTAAGAGGTTCACAGCACAGGAACTCTGGGCCCAAAGGGCATGCTCCAGTTTCTTAGTGGTAGTAAGTCTCTCTGATCTCTGCTCATGTTTGTATTTAATTTCTTTTGTATCTCAAAAGGGAGTCCTGGTGTGGTGCTATAGGATAAGCACTGAACTGTAAAATTGATTTGATGCACAAGGTCAGCAGTTCAAACCCACCAGTCGCTCCTTGGAAGCGCTGTATAAGGTAGCTATGAGTTGGAAGCAACTCGACAGCACTTAACAGTAATACCAATATCTCGAAAGAGATTGACTCAAAATACAATCTAATCCTGTAGATTGTATGCTGAGTCATTAACGTTACTGCCACTAATCCTGCCTAATTAACATCATAGAGGACAGGGTTTCTAACACATCACATCACAAAATGAAGGGTAGTTACATAATAGTGAGAATCGTGGTCTAGCCAAGTTGACACATATTTTGGGGATGGGGCACAATTTAGTCTATTACAGGAGACAACCCATAGATCATCTTTTTTCATGTTTATATTTCTATTATGAAGTATTTCATGTAAGCAAAATAATATGTGAGATTTTCTTTTAATAACCAGCACTCAAAATTATCAAAATAGATCATTTTCAGTAGCTTTGTAGTCTCTCATAGGCTTCACCCAATCATATTCCTTTCCCTTCGGGACCAGGTTAAACATTCTTTTGAATTGCATGCTTGTAATCCTCTTGTTTTTATCCCTTTGCATGTGCAATGCAAATATTAATATAAGTGTTTATAATTTAATCTTGAACTTAAAATAAATCGTATCATGGATTTTCTTCTCTGAGTTGCTGTGTTGACTCAAGCATTGTTTGTGATATTCATCTGTATTAATGTATTAGCTTTAGTTCTACATTTTAATGAATATGCCAAACTGTACAGTTGTTTCAAGGGTTTTGCTGTGAAAAGAATGCTGCACATTCTTGTATGAGTGCCCTGTATGTATGGAAGTATGTGTCTAGGAGTGGGACTTTAAAGGGCCTGTGCATCTTCAACTTTTCAAGATAGTGCCTCCCTCCCCTGCCAAAAAAAAGGTCAATAAAAGTCCCAGATGCTCCATATCTTTGTCAACACTCAGTAGTGTGTAACTTTAAGTTTTTTTCATAACTGCAGTCATTTTTATTACTATCCTCCACTTTCAGTCCAAACTTGCTGTGTTAAAATATAATCAATCTTAACTTATTTGAGAACATTGTATTCTGCCATTGATTTAAAAGCTTGTATGCCTTGGCTCTGCCCTCCCCCACTGAGGTAATAAGGAGTTCAGAATGGTAACCAAGAAGCAGCCGTCTAGAAAACTGATGCCAGGATAATTACAGGATGCTTTCTGTGCACTTGCAACTTCCTTGTGACTTCCGTACTTTAAAAGGTTGTAGACCACCTGCCTGGGATAGTAAGTATTAAGATATTAAATGCCTAGTCACTTAACAACAACAACAACACTAATAAAAGCAACATATTAACTGAAGTAATTTGAGCCTCCACTAAACAGCCTCAATTGCTGTAGGATGCTTCATTAGCCTGCTGTCCTAATAACCAGCTTTCTTGGCCTGTTCTCCTTGGAGTGGTTATTAATCAGGCTCAGTCATTCTGGGGCCGCAGTCCCAATCTTTAGGGTAACAATCTGGATGGTAACAATGAAAGATATGTCATTGTTAACGAGTTAAGGATCTTTGAAATGCTTGTTGGTTTGTCTTCTTATTGATTTGTATGTTACGTTATGTATAATGCCATTGAGTTGGTCTGACCCATAGCGACCCAGTATAGTGTTTCCAAGGAGCAGCTGGTGAGCTTGAACATCAACCTTGCGGTTCAAACCAGCTTTGCAGTCCAGCGCATCAACCCATAGTGCCACAATAGGACATTTGCATATCTTTATTTACTCTGTAAACTAATCTTTTGGCAAATTATATAGATTGCATATGTTTTTTCCTTAGTTATCCTATCAGATTTTCCTATTTATATTTTCTTAGGCCTCCAAAATGTATATTTCCACTTTGTTATTGTGTACAGTCAATTCGGTTCTGACTCATAGCAACCTGCATAGGGTTTTCGAGAGTAGCTGATCTTGTGGTTACTAGTCCAGTGCTTATCCTACAGTGCCACACCAAGGCTCTGTTTCCCCTTAGGGCTTCACAGTCATAAAGTTATATATCCCTGTGTTATTTATTTTCTATAAGTTTTAATGTTTTGCATTTCACATTTGTGTTTAATATATATGGAATTGACTTTTCTGTATAATGTTTATAAAGAATCTAATTTCCATGTCCACCATTTGTCTGTCGCTTTGTCAATCTGTGGTGGCTTGCATGTTGTTGTGATGCTGGAAGTTATACCCCAGGCATTTGAAATATCAGTATGGTCACCCATGATGGGCAGGTTTAAGCGAAGCTTCCAGACTAAAACAGACTAGGAAGAAGGGGAAGTGGACTGCTTCTGAATATTAGCTACTGACAGCCTTACAAATAATACCGGTTCATTGTCAGATATAGTGCAGGAAAATTAAAACAGTATGAATAGCAGCAGAAAATTGTCAGTTAGTGCCAGAAGATGAGCCCCTCAGGTTGGAAGGCACTCAAAATAAAACTGAGGAAGAACTGATGATGTGAATGTAGGAAAGCTTTTAGGGCCTTCATTTTCTGATGGGGCACAACTCAAAATCAGGAGAAATGGCTGCAAACATCCATTAATAGTATGAACATGGAATGTATGAAATATAACTCTAGGAAAATCGGAAGTTGCCAAAAATGAAATAGAGTGCCATTTTGAATCAGACAGTCATATGGTTTAATAATACCAAGAATGACAAATCAAGAGGAAGAGCATTGCATTAATTGTCTAAAAGAACATTTCAAGATCTTTTTTGAAGTATAATAAGTAAAGATCTTTTTAAAAGTACAATAGAATAACATCCATGTGCCTACGAGGAAAACCATTAATACCACTCTTAGTCAAATGTAAGTCACTAAATCCAATGATGGCAAATAAAATTGGAAGAATTCTACCAATGTCTTCTGCGTGAACATGATCAAACATGTAATCAAGGTGCATTGGTAATTACTGGTGATTGGATGGCGAAGGTTGGAAACAAATGGGGAGGATCAGTAGTTGAAAAATACAGCTTTGGTGATAGAAAGGATGCTGAGAGATCCAGGATAGAATTTTGCAAGACCAGTGCCTTCTTCATTGCAAATACCTTTTTTGAACAATATAAAAGGCGACTGTACACATGGTCCTTACTAGATGGAATACACAGGAATCAAATTGACTACATCTGTTGGAAGAGACGGTGGAGAAGCTCAATATCATCAGCCAAAACAAGACCAGGGGCAGACTGCAGAACAGAACAACAATGTTCATATGCAAGTTCAGACTTAAGCTGAAGAAACTGAAATGAAGTTCACAAAAGCCAAAGTATGGCCTTGAATATATCCCACTTGAATTTAGCAATCTCAAGAACAGATTTTTTAAAGCCTATTTTCATTGTGAATTGAGTGAGGGTTTATAGACAAGATCATCAGTTTTACATTCAATAAGTCATAAACTTTGTTTCATCTCAATGATCCCCTCCATGCAACAATAGTTATCCTGCTAACACCCTATGGTTCCTATTTCTATTCCACCCACCTTTCTATCTCTTCTCAACTTTGTCCTTATGTACATGTTGCCCTTTTGATTTTGAATGATTGACCTTTCTAGCATTTACAATGAGCATACCTTACTAGTGTTGTTGTCCCCTGTTTATGTATCTACTGCTTAGCTGAAAGTTAAGTTCACATGGTGAGTTCCTTTCTAGACCTGAAGGGTGGTCAAGGGCCATCGTTTTAAGTTCCTCTAGTCTCTTTCTGACCAGTAAGCCCCATCTTTTAAAAAAAAAAATTTAAATAGTTTTGAGGTGTGTTCTACATATTCTGCCAATCTATCGTGACCTTGTAATATGGTCCCTTTCAGAGCTGTTGGTAGTGGCAGCTAGGTACCACCTAGTTCTGCTGGTCTCAGAGTCTTGGAGACTGATGTCAAGAACAAACTTGATGTATTAGACACTAATGACTGAAAACTAGAAGAGTTGTGGAATGACATCAAGAATATCATACAAGGAAAAAGCAAAAGGGCATTAAAAAGACAGGAAAGAAAGAAAAGACCAAAGTGGATGTCAGAAAATACTATGAAACTTGCTCTTAAGTTTAAAGAAGCTAAAGAAAATAGAAGAAATGTGGAAGTAAAAGAGCTGAATAGAAAATTTCCAGGTTAACTGTAGAAGACAAAGGGAGGTATTATAATATGTTCAAAGACTTGGGGTTAGAAAACCAAAAGGGAAGAACATGCTCAGCATTCCTTAATCTGAAAGAACTCAAGAAAAAAATTCAATCATCAACTTGCAATATTGAAGGATTCTGTGGGCAAAATATTGAATGATGCAGAAAGCCTCAAAAGAAGATGGAAGAAATACAATCATTGTACCAAAAAGAAATGATTGATGTTCAACACTTTCAAGAGTTGTTGTTGTAAAGTGCTGTTGAGTGAGTGCTGACTCATAGTGACCCTGCATAAGTTTCCAGGGAGTGTTTGGTGGGTTTAAACTATCAACCTTGCAATTAGCATTCCAGTGCTTATTCTACAGAGGTACACCATTGCATAGGATTAAGAACCAGTGGTACTGAAGGAAGAAGTCCAAGCAGCACTGAAGGCATTGGTGACAAATAAGGCTCCAAGAATTGATGGAATACAAATTGAAATCTTTCAACAAACTAATGCGGCACTGGAAGTGCTCACTCGTATGCCAAGAAATTTGGAAGACAGTAACCTGGCCAACTGATTGGAAAAGGTCCATGTTTGTGCCCTTTCCAAAGAGAGGTGACCCAACAGAATGCTGAAATCATCTAACAATATCAATATCACATGCAAGTAAAATTTTACTGAAAATAATTTTTAAATGTCTGCAACAGTACACTGACAGGAGACTGCCAGAAATTCAATTCGAATTCAGAAAAGGATGTGGAATGAAGGCTATCACTGCTGACTTCTGATGGATCTTGGCTAAAAGCAGAGAATATAAGAAAGATGTTTACTTGTGCTTTGTTGGCAATATAAAGGCTTTCAACTGTGTGGACCATGAAAATCTCTGGAGTAACAAGGCAAAGAATGGGTATTTCAGAACACTTGATGGTACTCATGAGGAGCCTATACATAGAACAATAGGCAGTTGTAAGAACGAAACAATGGGATACTAAATGGTTGAAAATCAGGAAAGGTGTGCGTCAGGATTGTATCCTTCTACCATACTTAGTCTGTATGTGGAACAAATAATCCAAGAAATTGGGTTAGATGAAGAAAAATGTGGAATCAGGATTGGAGGAAGAGTCACCTAGGATAAGCAGGTGATGCTCTCTTGCTTGCTAGTAGCTAAGAGAATTTAACATACTTATTGATGAAGATCAAAGACTACAGTCTTTAGTCTGGATTGCACCTCAATGTAGAGAAAACAAAGATCGACACAACTGGACCAATAAATAGCATCATGATAAATGGAGACAAGATTGAAGTTGTCAAAGACTTCATTTTGCTTGCATTCTACAATCAACACTTATGGAAACAGCAGTCAAGAAACCAAACCATATATTGCATTAGGCAAATCTGCTGCACAAGACCTCTTTAAAAGTGTTCAAGAGCAAAGATATCAGTTTGAGGACTAAGGTACACCTGCCCCAAGCCATGATATTTTCAGTTGCATCAAATATTTTCAAATGCCTATGAAAGTTGGATAATGAATTAGGAAGACCATAGAAGAATTGATACATTTGAGTTACAGTGTTGGAGAAGAATATTGAAAGTACCATGGACTGCCAGAAAAAGAAATCAATCTAAGTTGGAAGAAGTACAGCTAGAATGCTCCTTAGAAGCCAGCTTGCTGAGACTTCTTCTCTCATACTTTGGAATGTTATTAAGAAGGGCCTGTCCCGGGAGAAGGACATCATGCTTGGTAAAGCAGAGCATAAAAAGAGGAAGACCCCCAAGAAAATAGATTGACAAAGTGTCAGCAGCAATGGGCTTAAACATAGCAAAAGTTATGAGAATGGTGAAGGACCGGGCATTGCTATGTTCTGTTGTGCATAGGGTCACTCTGAGTTAGAACTGATTGCACAGCACCTAACAACAACAGCAACAATGTCCATATGAAAAAACAACTGATGTAGCCCAACACTATTCACTGAAAAGTTGTTTTTCCACTGATCTGCAGTGCCAAGTCTGTTGTATATCAATTTTCTATGTAGGTATAGCTCTGTTTCTGAGCTCCTGAATCTGCTAACTGGTCCATTTTGCCTATCCCTAAGCTACGCCAGGTGTCCTGGTTTGGTGCTGCAGTATAAACACTGAACTGCTAACCACAAGGTTTTTGATTCCAACCTACCAGCTGCTCCTTGGAAACCCTATGCAGGGGCACTATGAGTTGGAACTGATTCTGTAGCACTTAACAACAACAAAGTCAAGCCACGTTCTATTGGTCCTAGTTGTTAAGAGTATTTTTTCCCCCTCACCAAGACATTTGTGTAATTTCATCATTTGAAACAGTGTGTGATACTTACGAGGAATTCTTTAAATACTAGCAGTTCCTAGGTTCTGAACAAATTCTGTTCTTAAGTATGTCATTAAGTTGTATTTGCATGTAAGTCAGACAGAACATGTGTAAATGGCTCGTGTGTGTGTGACATGTGTTTATTAATAAAATCATAAAGTTGGTAATAGATAAATACCTACATCTGTTATTTGTCAAAAGAGTTATATAATTGTTCTTCAGGAGTATCTTTATGTCCTTTCTCTTCCACATAAGTTGTAGAGTTAGCTTTGACAAAAAGAATCATTTTGCTATTTTGATTAGAACTGAGTAGAATTTATGCATTTGCTTGGGAAGAATTTACATCTTTATGATGATGTCTTACCAACCAGGAACATAATCTGTCTCTGTTATTGTTGCTGTTAAGTGCCTTCGAGTCAGTTCCGACCCACAGCAACCCTGAATAGGATTTCTGAGGAGCGGCTTGTAAGCTTGAACTGCTCACCTTGCTGTTAAAACTGCCTTTGCATGCCAGCACATTAACCTACAGGGTCACACCAGGTCTCTATTAGTAGATGCTTTTCAATAGCATTTTCTAATTTTCTTCACAAAAATCTTGCACATCTTTATGTTTATTTATAGTTACCACATATTTTATTATTATAGTATATGATATATTTTAATGGCATTTCTTGCATTATAGTGTATAGAAATTTAATTCATTTTTGTCTTGTGATTTTCTAATAACTGCCTTGCTCTCTGTTACCAGCGTTTAGTAATTTGTGGATTATTTTGTTGTGTTATCTATGAAGAGAACTGTATTATTTTCAAATAGTAAGGATTGTGATCCTTCCTGTCTAATTCTTATACAATTTTTTCCCTGCACTTTATTTTGTTGGTAGAACCTCGAGAATAGTAGTGAATAAAATCAATGCAGTAGTCATCGTTATATTATTCATGACTTTAAAATTATAGTAGGAATTTTACTTTAAATGATACTTGCTTATTGATTTTTATCAAACATTTTTTCTATATCTGAGGTATCTTATGGTTTTTCTATTTTGTCTGTTGAGGTAGATAATTACATAGTATGTTGTTGTTAAGTGCCATCGAATCGGTTCCGACCCATAGCAACCTTTGATGGGGTTTCCAAGGAGCAGTTGGTGAGCTTGAACCGCCGACCTAGCAGTTCAAGCGGCTTTGCAATCTGGCGCATTAACTCACAGCGCTACACTATTCTTGAGTTTCTGGAGTCAACCCAATTTGTTTATGGTGTGTTATATATATTTCTTACACAGTGCTGGACTAGACTTACAAATACTGGGTAGAATTTTCCACTTATGTATTATTTTTTGAGTCAGTTTGTATTTCATTATAAAGTGACCTCAGGATAGATAGTTTTGGCTCAAGGATTGAGAACTTTCTCCAGGCCGTAGTCTCAGGGTTATCATATTGTTACGATATCAACCAGTCTAATAAGTCTAGTTTTGTTTGATCATTTTAGGAATTTGAAGTCCTGTTCCACATTTTTCTCCCATTGTATCAGGGTCCATCTACTTTGGTCCTGAATAGGAGAATCAGTAATGGTAGCCTTTTAGTTATTATAGTCTCAAGGTAGATGAAGGATTGATTTGTTTGAACTATTTGGATAGCCTGATTTTGAAAGATTGTTAAACATTTTCTGTGAAATTATCTGGGTCTTGTATCTTTAAGGAATAGGAAATTTTGACATCCAAATCCATTTCTTTGCCAGTAAGTCAGGTTATTTTAGGGTTATTTTATTACATATATTAAAATTTTAAATTGTTAGATTCTACTGACCGATTGAACTTTTTGTCATTATCTTTTTTAATAATCTATTTTAATCTAGTTTTTAGTAAAATTTTGTTAAAAATGGCTGCAGCAGTGCATTGACAGGGAGCCACCGGAAATTCAAGCCAGGTTTAATGAGGGATGTCATTGTGGACATCAGATGACTCTTGGATGAAAGTAGAGCCCACCAGAAAGTTGTTTATCTGTGCATTACTGATTGTGCAAAGTCTTTGTTTGTGTGCATGATGACAAGCTTTGGATAACATTGCAAAGAATGGGTGTTCCAGAACACTTGATTGTGTCCATGAGGAACCTATACATACACCAAGAGGCAGTTGTTTGAACAGAACAAATGGATACTGAATGGTTTAAAATCAGGAAAGGTGTGCACCAATGCTGTATTCTTTCACTATACTTATTTAATAGGCATGCTGAGCAAATAATCTGAGAAGCTGAATTGCATGAGAAAAGAAAGCATGACATGAAGATTGGAGGAAGAACCATTAACAATCTGCAATATGCAGATGATACAACCTTGCTTGCTGAAAGTGAAGAGGACTTAAAATACTTACTGATAAAAATCAAAGACTATACAGCCTTTGGTATGGATTGCACCTCAATGTAAAGAAATACAAAATCCTACAACTGAACCAATACATAGCATCATGGTAAATGGAGAAAAGATTCAAGTTGTTAAAGACTTCATTTTCCTTGTAAATACAATCAACACTCAGGGAAGCAGGAGTCTAAAAATTAAACATATTGCATTAGACAAATATATTTCAGAAGACCTCTTTAGCATGTTCAAGTGCAAAGATATCAGTTTGAGGAGTAAGGAGCACTGGACCCAAGCCATGTATTCTTGGTAGTCTCATGCATGTGAAAATTGGACCGTGAATAAGGAAGACAATAGAAGAATTCATGCATTTGAGTAATTCAGTTGGAGAAAAATATTGAAGGTACAATGGACTGCCAGAAAAAAAAAAAATCTAAATTGGAAGAGGTAAAGCCATAATGCTTTTTAAAAGGCAGATGAGGCTTCATTTCTCATACTTTGAACATGTTATCAGGAGGAACTAGTCCCTAGAGAAGGACACGTTTCACTGAAGGCAGTGGTGAAAAACAGGGCTCCTGGAATTGTCAGAATACAAATTGAACTGTTTCAACAGATTGATGTAGCACTGGAGGCGCTCACTTATCTATGCCAGGAAATTTGGAAGAGAATTACTTGGCCAACCGATTGGGAGAGATCGGTATTTGTGCTCATTCCAAAGAAAGATGACCCAATGGAATGTGGAAATCATCAAATAATATTACTGATATCACATGCATATATAATTTTGCTTAACTTAATTTAAAAATGGTTATAGTACTACATGTATAGGGTGCTGCCAGAAATTCAAGCCAGATTCAAGAGGCTATGATACAGGAGATATCATTGCTGACATCAGAGGGATTTTGACTAAATGGAAAGAATACCAGAAAGATGTTGACTTGCACTTTATTGACAATACAAAGGCATTTGACTATGTATATCATAACAAACTGTGGATAACATTGCAAGGAATGGCAATTCCAGAACACTTTAATTGTGCTTGTGAGGACCCTGTACATAGACCAGGAAGCAGTCATTCGAACAGACAAGGGGATATGGAATGGTTTAAAATCAGGAAATGTGTGTGTCAGAGTTGTAACCTTTCACCATACTATTCAATCTGTATGTTGAGCAAATCATTTGAGAAGTTGAATTACATGCAGGAGAATGTGGAATCAGGATTTCAAGAAGACTCATTAACAATCTGTGAAATGCGTGTGACACAGCCTTGCTTACTGGAAGTGAAGAAGACTTGAAGTACTTCCTGGTGAAGATCAAAGACCGCAGCCCTCAGTATGTATTGCACCTCAATGTAAAGAAAACAAAACTCCTCACAACTGGACCGATAAATAACATTATGATAAACAGAGAACATAATTGAAACTATCAAAGATGTGATTTCACTTGGAGTCAGAATCAACGTTCATGAAAGCAACAGTGAAGAAGTCAAATGACACATTGCACTGGGCAAATCTGCTGCAGAAGACCTCTTTAGAGTGTTAAAGAGCAAAGAGATCCCTTTGAGGACTAATGTACGCCTGACCCAAACCATGGTGTTTTCAGTCACCTCATGTGCATGCAAAAGCTGGACAATAATAAATACTGAAGAAGAGTCTATACATGTGATTTATAGTGTTAGAGAAGAGTACTGAAAGAACCATTGCCTGCCAGTAGAACAGGCAAATCTGTTTGGAAGAAGTATGGATAGATTTCTCCTTTGAAGCAATGGTGGCAAGACTTCATTTCTTGTACTTTGGACTTGTCAGGAGCATCCCTGAAGAAGGACATCATGTTTGTAAAGTGGACAGTCAACAAAAAAAGAGGAAAACCCTCAATGAGATGGGTTGAATGACACAATGGCAGCAACACTGGGTTCAAACATAGCAGCACTTGTGAGGATACCACAGAACCAGGCAGTGTTTTGTTCTGTTGTATGTAGCATTGCTGTGAGTCAGAGCCAATTCAATGGTAGGAGCCAACTCGATGGCGCCTAACAACAGTGTGACTTCCCTAGCTTTTTGCCCTATGCTTGCTTCCTTTATGTCCTTTATGTTTAGATATATCTATGTAAGTGGTGTATGTAACTGCATTTTTTAAAAAAAAGTATTCTAACTTTGGGAAAATAATACGTTCTATGTATTGTTTGTTAAGTATTGTTGAGTTCGTCCCTATTCATAGTGATTCTGTATAGTGTTTCCCAGGTGCATCTGGTGGTTTGAATGTTAACCTTGTGGTTAGCAGTTCAGTACTTACCCTACAACACCACACCAGGACTCCTGTATTTAATTATGTTGTTGGCAGAGAATATTGATGTCGTAGGCATTAGTAAGCTGAAAAGGACTGGTATTGGCCATTTTGAATCTGACAACCACGTGGTTTACTATGCCGGGAATGACAAATTGAAGAGGAATGATGTTGCATTCATTGTCACAAAGAACATATCCAGATCAGTCATGAGGTACAATGCTGTTTGTGATAGGATAATATCCATGCGCCTACAGGGAAGGCCAAGGAGCTATGGTAGCATAGCAGTTACGAATTGTGCTGCGAACCACAAGGTTAGCAGTTCAAAACTACCAGCCGCTCTTCAGGAGAAAGATGAGGCTTTCTGCTCCCATAAAGATTTACAGTCTTGGAAACCCTGTACAGGGTCGCTATGGGTCGGAACCGACTAGACTTAACAACAACAAAACACGGAAGACTAGTTAATACCACAGTTATTCAAATTTACGCACCAACCACTAAAGCCAGTGAGGATGAAATAGAATTCTACCAACTTCTTCAATCTGAAATTGATCAAACATGCAAACAAGATGTTTTAATCATTCCTGGTGATTGGAATGCAAAGATTGGGAGCAAAGAGGAAGGATCAGTAGTTGAGAAATATGGCCTTGGTGATGGAAATGATGCTGGAAATCACATGATAAAATTCTGCAAAATCAATCATTTGTTCATTTCAAATTGTTATGAGTTGGTATTGACTCGATGGCACCTAACAACATCAATAACCATGGATTGCCAGAAGAATGAACAAATCTGTTTAGGAAGAAATATTGCTGTATTTCTCCTCAGAAGCAATAATGGAGAGATTCCATCTCTGGTACTTTGAACATATTGTCAGGAGGGACCAATCTCTGGCCAGCCGATTGGGATATCATGTATTGATACTTACTGAGACTTGCTTTGTAGTCTGGTCAATTTTGGCAAATCTTTGTCCTTGTAAAGAAATTATATTCCCTATTGTTTGGTACAAAGATACATTGAATGCTGATAATGTTATTTATTGTACTATCCACGTCTTCTATTATGTTTACTGATTTTCTGACTATTTGATTTAATCATCACTGGAGAGGTATAAAAGAATTCTGATTACAAATTTGTCATTTTCTCTGTCAGTTTTCTATAAATAATATTACATTCTAGTTCACATTTGATTCTTTATAGTGAATTGTTATTTTTATCATTATGACGTGTCCTACATAATTCCCAGTAATGCTTTCTTTTTTTATTTTGTTTTCAACCAATCATACGTTTTGTTTCATCTCAATGATTACACCCCCTCCCTGTAACAACACTTACCCTGCTTCCACCCTGTGGCTTCCCTTTTACATCTTATTTTTCACAAATGAACAAAGCAAAATTATTTGTTATACACAGAAAAAACAAAAAGTATATATTCATTTAAATGTCCAAACGGCACATTTTGCAAGGCAGCCTCCTGATTGCAGGCACACAGCCTTTCTCAGTCTGTGGATTTAGAGTTCTCAGCTGCTCTATCTCTCTATGCCTCTGTCTCTGCCACCATCTCTGCTGTTGCCACTTTTCTGTGTCGATCTTCTGCTCCACTCATGCTTTTCCTTTTTGATGGACCTGGGGTCCTCTGTCCCTGAAATTAAAGATTAACTACTCCCCCATTTTAGTTACACATCTTCTACAATTGCAGTTGTGACCGTCATAATTAATCTTGATAACAGTTACTCCCAGTTTAATTATAAAATCCTATCACCATCTTCCCCAATCCTCTTTCACCACATCCATCTGAAAAAGAGGAAAACTATTCAGTGGGGATTCTACCTTACCTCATTCTGAATCTAAGCATACTCATGATAGCTTGTAAACCAGTCACTTCTTACCTTTATAGCCTCCCAGTTTTGATAGTCAATGTCTAAGTTGCCTGCCGCTAACAACCCAGTGGACTGAGGAAACAAGCTTGATCCTTGGTGTGAAGAATGTTTCCATTTAAGTTAGAATTTTGAGCAACTGCTTCTGTAAGCAAAGGTCAGTTCATCAAATTGTAGCAATTATGCTTGCTGCCAGTATCAAACATCTTTATCAAAATCTGGTCAAGTACTATCTGTAAATTTGGGATTTCCCATATATCTCCCCAGGGGACATTTCAGACCAGCTGGCAGCTTCACTCTCAGCTCTTGCCTTCCTTTAAAAAATTATCTTCTAATCTTCTAGTCATGCTGGGTCGGTCTGCTTGTCTTTTCAAGCGGGAATTTTCTACCTCAGATAATTCTTGTGTGGGGCTCAGGATTCCACCTAAGGCCTAAGCAGCCTATTTCCCTGAGCAAAGTCTAATTTCCCTTTTAGGTATAGGCTGAAGATGGGCTTACAAGCTTTCTGTATTAGTAATTCCCAATATTCTTTTCAATCTCACTTAAATGTCTGTTTTACAGTCTTAGGCAGGAGAAACCAATATCCACAAGACAGTTAAGCTTTAAACATTTCCCCCCTCCTTTACCCATTTAGAATCTGTTTCGATCCCTGTGTTACAGAGCACTGTTATTCCAAGGTTGTATATACATCACTATTTGTTTCTATCCTGTTTAACCCTTTCATTTCCCCTATCTTCACTGTTCATCTACTGCCCTCTCTCTTCTTGTATATTGCCTTCCCTTGTCACCAAGTATATCTACTCCGTATCCTGTGAATTAGTCCCTTCCCTCCTTCTACCCCTGGTAACCATCAGACTGCCACATCTTTCTCCCAGAGTGGCTGGTGGGTTCGAGCCACCAACCTCTTTGTTAGCAGCGAAGTGCTTAACCTCAGTACCTCCAGAGCTCTTTCAACTACAAGTATAGGAGTTAGGATTTATAACATATTTTGGGGAGACAATTTAATCTATAATGGACTTTGATTTAGGGGAACGGTTCTTGCCTTTGTGGAATGATCAGTTCGACTGTTCGATTCCTCAAACCTGCAGGACCACTGAAACCCCAACCTATTTCTGGGATCATTATTTCTTCTCCAAACCTCAAAGTACAGCTATCAACTCCTTTTTCCTTTTTTTTTTTTTTTTTTGTTCTGGCAAATGGGGATTTCCTTTTCTTTTTTTCCATTTCAGATAGTCATTTAAAATATAATTTTGTTATACTTCTTATGATATTTTTAACCTATTTATAGAGGGGCAATTTCTAGGTTAGTTTGTATCGTCATCTTGCCAGAGTCAAGGTCAAATCCATTTTCTGATTAAAGACAGAGTTTCACTGCCGACTGCATGTGCCTTTTATGGACCACTTGTGTAAACATTCGACTCTTAACTGCCGTCTCCCCCTCCCCCATCAATTTCACTATAAATATTTTTTTTCCTGATGTAACTATATCCAACTGCAATTTCCTAGCTACAGATAATATTCTTATGGTTATAGGCCTTGAACTATCTCTATAATTTTTTTTTTTTTTTGATTTCTCAAGTGAACCATAAAATCTGTACCATTCTAAAGAATTAACAGTAAACTGTGCTGTGTGCTTGGACAGGGTGTCTCATCTGTATCCCTCAGAGCACTTTAGGAAGAAAAGTGCATCGATCCACACTTGGTCCTGGTGGGAAGCCAAAGCCCACATTTTCACACAGTTCCTGCTTCCAAAAGTAAATGAAGACTTTCCCAGAAACGAGAAGATACAAATAACCAGTTGTGAATACCTTAGAGTTTACTCAGGTGTCATGAAAATTTCCTGATTCTTGATTTAGTACTTAACCTCGTGTGAAATTATACAATAGATTTCTAAATATTTTTGTTAGCTCTTAGACAAAAATATTTTGGTGCTAGTATTTATGCTAGATATACAAATTGTTCAGATACTTAAGCTAAATTTTAAATCAATACTGTTACTTTGAGTCCTTGGGTGGCACAGATGGTTAAGTGCTTGGCTGTTAACCGGATGGTAGGAAGTTCAAATCTACTCAGAGGCACCTTAGAATAAAGGCCTGTAGGTAGAGTTCCAAAAACTCATAGTCACTGAAAACCCTATTGAGATATCAGAGAGTTCTACTGTACAGCACTTGGGGTCTCCATGAGTTGGAATCAGCTCAGTGCCAATTGGTTTTTGTTGTTGTTCTATAAATTAAATGGTAAAAGTGGCCCTTTCCTCAAAAACGTCATCACTGAAATTTCTCCTGATGGTTTGATTCATTGGATTTTTTTTTTTTTTTTTTTTTTTTTTTATGGTGGTATTCAGTCTTTAAGGAGCTCTGGTAGCGTAGTGGTTATGAATCAGGCTGTGAACCACAAGGTCAGCCGTTCGAAACTACCAGCTGTTCTGCGGGAGAAAGATAAGGCTTTCTGCTCCCGTAGGATTTAAGCCTTGGAAACCCTGTACAGGGTCGCTATGAGTTGGAACCTACTCCACGGCATACAACAACAACATTCAGTCTTTACTTGTATAATTCACTGTATAATGACACAACAGTGAAGAGAAATAATTATTACTGGTGCATTTTCAGCCACTATAAAACTATGTTACTTTGGGGAGTATAGCTAGCTTTTAAGGAGAAAAACCTTCTCTTCACTAAAAGGAACACATTAAAAAGGCAAGGAGTAGAGAACTAAGTAAAAAAAAAAAAAAAAAAAGAGAACTAAGTAAAAAAAAAAAAAAAAAATTAAAGAGAGAGTATTTTGCCTTGAGATTACTTCTGAAAAGGCTTCTCAAAAAAAAAAAAAAAAAAAATTAAAGAGAGAGTATTTTGCCTTGAGATTACTTCTGAAAAGGCTTCTCAAGAAAAAGTCATTTCCTTTGCGGTTTGTTAAAAAATAAAGAGTAGTTAAAGTAATATCTTCCAGCAAAAATTGGATAGCAACCTTTTGAAAGAGAACCAATTTCAAGCGCTATATTATGTGAAGGTAAGTAAAATTCTGAACCAGAGCTTTCTTCCTGGAGAGCTGTTAACCTCCTCAGTGGACTGTGTTTCAGCTGGGACATCTGCCTCAAGTGCTGAAGGGAATGAGGTTCAGGGCATGCCACTAGCTTTTGGTCCCTCCTCTTATTTGTCTCTGTATGTGAGTCTTGTCTCTTCCCTGACACCCAACTGTTACTCCTTCTGACTTCCTCCAGAGCATGAGCTTGGACCCCTTTAAATTATGTCATTCAATTAAAAAGCTCAGTGAGACACAAATAAAACAGGCTTTTTCAAAAATGCTTTTAAAACTTTTAGAGTAACCTTTTCCCATATTTTTCATGTGTAAAATAACAATGTTGTC
>NW_006408520.1:16497867-16498405 GCF_000296735.1 Chrysochloris asiatica
AAAAAAAAAAAAAAAAGTTCCATAAAGAAGTAACAAATTTAACAGTATGTAAGCAGATGAACAAAAGACCGATCAATACAGAAAAGAAAGTTCAGAAATAGTACCAATTACAGACAAAATTCACACATGCTAATGCAGTTGTTTCAGATCAATGAGAAAAAGATGTATAATGGCCCTGCAACTTGCAAAAAAGCAAAACAAAGCAATAGAGTTGTTGAAAATTTATTTGCAAGGTTAAAAAAAGGCAGCCTAACATTTCACTTTTAAGCTACTTAAGCAGATATCTTTTTTTTTTTTTTCCTTAATGTTTTGTTGTGAATTATGTGATAGTTTACATGGGAGAACATTAGTTTTACATTCATTCTATCTTCTCATTGCCATGGTTACAATCCCCTCCATGCATTCCTTCCCCAGTACCCCCCAGGTCTTCAGCACACAGTTGTTCTCCCTCTCTGGATCTAAAGTCTCCAGCTGCTCCATCACTCCATGTCATCATCTCTGGCTCCATTTCAGGCATCACTGCTTCTTTGGGTAGGGT
>NW_006408520.1:16499775-16513618 GCF_000296735.1 Chrysochloris asiatica
CCTGCCCTGTGCTCCACCTTCCCCTCCCTCTCCTCACCCACCCCCAACATCCCAATAATCAACAAAGAATCCTCCCCATCCAAGGATTTTCTTAATATGGAAAATGGATTGGAGCCCAAAGCCAGTATCATTCTTTGGAAGCAGTCTTCCTCTCTCAAATCGGAGCCAAAATAAGAGCAGCTGCTATTAGTTGTACTTTGTGTGCGTGTTTGTCTTGCCATCTAAATGAAATGTTGTTGTTAAGTGCCATTGAGTTGGTTCTGTCATAATGACCCTGTATTAGGTCTCCAAGGAGTGGCTGGTGGGTTTGAATTGCCGAACTTGTTGTTATCAGTCTATTGCTTATTATACAGCACCCTGCCATGGTTGATGCTTCAGTCATGTCAAGAGGTAGCATATGATTAATAAGAGTCAATGATACTGAAGGAAGAAGTCCAAGGTGCACTGAAGTCATTGGCAAAGAGCAAGGCTCCAGAAATTGATGGAATACAAATTGAAATCTTACAACAAACTGATGAAATGCTAGAGGTACTCACTCATCTAGGCCAAGAGATTTGGAAGGCAGCAGCTACCTGACCAACTGAATTGAAGAGTTTCCTATTTGTCCATATTCCAAAGAGAAGTGACCCAATGGAATGTGGACATCATTGGACAATATTAATAATATTACATGCAAGTAAAAGTTTGCTAAAGATAATTTAAAAAATGGCTGCAACAGTACATTGACAGGAAACTGCCAGTGGGTCAAGCTAGATTCAATGAGGACATGGAATGAGGAAGATCTTCACAGACGTCAGAGGGATCTTGGCTGAAAGCAGAGAATACCAGAAAGATGTCTACCTGTGGTTTATTGACTATTCAAAGGATTTAGACTGTATGGATCATGGCAAACTATGGACACCATTGCAGAGAATGAGTATTCCAGAACACTTAATTGTGCTCTTGAGGAACCTATACATAGATCAAGAGGCAGTCATTCAAACAGAACAAATGTACACTGAATGGTATAAAATCAAGAAAGGTGTGTGCCAGGGTGGATTTCTTTCACCATACTTATTCAGTCTGTATCCTGAGGAAATAATTTGAGAAACTGGATTATATGAAGAAGAACATGACATCGGGATTGTAGGAAGACTCATTAACAACTTGTGATATGCAGATGCTACAGCCTTACCTGCTGAAAGTGAAAAAGACTTAAAATATTCAAAGATGAAGATCAAAAACCACAGCTTTCAGTATAGATTGCACTTCAATGTAAAGAAATCAAAAGTCCTCTTTCCAAAAATGTTTTTCAAATTTCAGAAATGCCCCTCGAGAGGTCATTCAGATGCTGGAAGGACTAGCATTATTTTACTCACCTCTGAAACCACTGAGCTGTTCTACAGAAAAAAAGATGAGGCTTTCTGCTCCCATTAAGATATGTTGTTGTTTAAGTGCCGCCAAGTCATAGTGACCCTGTATAGGGTTTCCAAGGAATGGCTGGTTAGCTTCATCTGCCGACCTTACAGGCCTTACAATTCAAACCTACCTTGCAGTCCAGTGCATTAAACCACAGCATCACACCAGGACAACCTTGGAAAGCCTGTACTTACTGGATGGCTCTGAATCTGAACAGAGTCCATGGCAGTGGGTTTTGTTTTGTTTTAGGGCTCCAGTCCATTGTGATGTCATTCTCTAATGATGCCGCCAGGTGGCAGTAAACTACTGACTGTTGAGCTCTGGTACCTGTACTACTGCAGAGGAGGGAGCCAGTCATACTTTAGAATGATGACTAGAGTCGATTTCTAGTATGGGCATTGCCTATGTTATGAAGGCCCGATTTATAGACAACGTCTGCCTGCCCTTCAGTGTTGTGTAAAATTGCCCTTAATTTGAAATAAGTGAACTGACTCCTACATGCAACACATTTTTCATCACAGTCAGTTTTCCTTGCTGCATGTGTAACTTTTAAATCATTGCAAAGCTTTGAAACTTTTCTTGCCCTAGAACCCTCTGCCATGTAGTGAATTCTATATGGCAGTGGGTTCCACAGCAATCCTATAAGGTTTCCAAGGCTGGAAATCTTTATGAAAGCAGAATGCTACATCTTTTTCTCACAGAGCAGGTGGTGAGTTCCAACTATGCCACTCCAGGACTTCCAAAAAACAACAACAAAGTTTAATAAATAATAATAAAAGACCAGTACTTACTTCGTGTTTCCCCCAATGCACATTACTTAACTTCCTTTTCCTGTCAGATCCAGAATGCTAGCTATTCCCCAGGCAGGAGATTGAATTCTGACACTCAGGATTTCCCCAGTAATAGGACCTAGTTGAATGAGAGAGTCCTGAAGTGGCACTCTAGGATAAGCACTGAACTGCTAACCACAAGGTCAGCGGCTCAAACCCACGAGTCGCTCCTTAGAAACTCTGTAAAGGGTTGCTATGAGTTAGAGACAATTTGACGGCACTGAACAATATCAACAACAGTCGGAAGAGTTCTAGTGTGGTGCCGTAGAATCAGCACGGCACTGCGAACTGCAAGGTCAGTAGTTCAAACCCACCAACCACTGTTAGGACAGTCGCTATATACAGAGTCACTATGAGTCAGAACTGGCTTGATGGCTCGTAGCAACAACAGCCCAAAACCCTGCCCAGCACACATAGCTTCCAGTCTGCCTTTTCATGGCTCATTCTTTAATATGAACAGGTTTCTCAGTCTTGACACTACTAGCATTTTGGGTGAGATCATTTGTATTGTTGCGGGACGGAGAGTTGTCCTGTGCCCTGTCTTTTATTATTATTTATTTACTTTATTTAACTTTTTCTTTTTCTTTTTTTTAAGTCCTGGTGTGGCACCAGCTCCTCTGTGAGAGAAAGATGTATAGCTGCCGAAGATCTGCTAGGTGGCAATAGCTGCTCCTCTCCCCTCACTCACTCTCTTCCCATGCAGCCCCATATGTAAAGGCATTCTGACTCACGGTGACCTTATAAGACAGTGTTGTTGTTGTTAAGGGCCATCGAGTCTGTTCCCACTCATAGCAACCCTGGATAGGGTTTCCAAGGAGTGACTGGTGAGCTTGAAACTGTCAACCTTGCAGTTCATACTGACTTTGCAGTCCAGCGCATCAACCCACAGTGCCTCAAAAGCTGTAAATCTTTACATCAGCCAATCTCCAGGACAGTGTACTTAACAAAGTAGAGTGTCAGGGAAAAGAGGAAGACCCCCAAGGAGATAAACTGACACAAGGGCTATAATGGTGGGCTGAAACTTAGGAAAGGCTGTGAGGAGGGCGCAGGGCCATGTAGTATTTTGTTCTACTGGTCCCTGCCCCATTTTGTGTATAGTGTTAGTATGAATTGGAACTGACTTCAGGGCACCTGAAAACTTTGCCAGTGTTCCTTGAGAAAAAACTCCTTCTCTGCCCTTGAGAATCACTACTGGTTCGACCTGGCTACCGTGTTTAAAAAAGGCCTGTAGCAGAAGAGCACCCAAAATTCACAAGCAGAGAAAGAAACTCTGAGAAGAAGACTCAGAGAACAGGTCAGTCAGGGAGCAAGGGAAGAGTTGTTGGGTATCATTAAGTCGATTTCTACTCATAGTGACCCCACGTGACAGAGTAGAACTACCCCATAGAATTTGCTTGGCTGTAATTTTTACAAAAGCACTTGTTCCCATGAAGCCATTGGGTAGATTCAAGCAACCAACCTTTTATTTAGCAGCTGAGCACTTAACCATTTGCACTACCAGGGCTTCTTAAAGGAGGAGAAACAACAACAGAAAAATCCACTGCCATCTGGTTAATTCTGACTTTTTGAAAGAAAATCCGGAGAGAAATGAAAGGGCATTGTATCTTAAATGAAAAAGAATACAATCTAGGGTTTGTTTTTTAAAAAACAAAAACAAAAAACAACCAACTAAAAAACCAAAACTCTCATATAACAAGAAATACCCTTGTTGTTAAATGCTGTCAAGTCAGTTCTGGTAGATAACAACCCTGACTGAGGTTTCCAAGGAGCGGGTGGTGAGTTTGAACCACTGATCTTGAACCCCTACAGTTAGCAGTCCAGTACTTGTCCATAGTGTCACACCAGGATGGCTATTGTTATTGTTGTTAGGTGCCATCGAGTTGGTACCGACTCATAGCGACCTTATGCACAGCAGAACAAAACACTGCCCGATCCTGGGCCAACCTCACTACTGTTGCCATGCTTGAGTCCATCAATGCTGCCACTTGGCCATTCCATCTCGTTGGGGGTCTTCCTCTTTTTCTCTGACCCTCCACCTTACCAAACATGATATCCTTCTCTAGTGACTGGTCCCTCCTGACAATATGTTGGAAGTATGAGGGACAAAGTTTGGCCATCTAGGCCACTATAATTTTGATTACAGGAATTAAATTAATAAAAAACGAAGATCACATTGAACTCTGCTATAAAGCAGAACAAAAAGATAAAAATAGGGCATAACTTGTTGCACAGAAGGGACTGCAGTTATTGGGGTGAAATAAAGTGTATAATTTGTTGAATGTAAAACTGATGATCTTGTCTGTAAACCTTCACTCAGTTCAAATCAGAAGTTTAAAAAATAAAAACAGTGAAAAGATTTTAAAAAATTAGATAATCGAATTGACTGTCAGAAGTTCACTCTTTAAAAAGAATAAGGAAAAGATGAAAAGCTATTAAAAATAAATAAATAAGATGGTGATCCAGGGAAAATTCTCAGAACTGGAAGGGCATGACCTTCAAACCAAAAGGATTATCCCCTGTAGCCACAACAAAATATATCAACCCGCAGTTTCAGGACTAACAGTAAAGAGAAGATGTCACAAGCCACTAGAAATAAAAATAAAGGAGTATTGTTGGGGGTCTGAATGTCATTCAGAAAACAGTACAAAAGTATCCTCAAATGGACTCCCCATTTATTCTTTCTCAGAGAATGTGCTCTACTGAAACCAGGAGGAACCAGAAGGAGAGAGGCTGGTTTCCAAGGACGGGGGCTCTAGTCCAGGAGTGAAGTGAAGGGAGTTCCCAGGATGGCAGTATAGGGAATGGGAGGGTGGACTTCCAGGGACCCAGAAGAACAACCAGTCAGGAGTGGAGACAAATCCTGAAGGAATAACGTCAACAGAATGGAAATGAAATATCTCATGTGTTTGACCAAACTGAAAGTAATATGTGAACTCTGAAAACCTGTATATGGTATAGCTTGATTTAAAAAGAAAAAGAAGAAAAAACAGTTTTGAATTCAGGGGAAGGAGTGATCTCTCTGTGAACTCAAGTGTTGGGATGGGGATGGGGATGGGGGAGTTTGAAGGGAGGAGGACATTATGGGCAAAAGTAAGAAAGCTGGCAAGTGCAGGACACACTCACACAAATGGGGGAAGGGGTGTTTGGACAAGAATTCTGAGATGAGCTTGGGAAACAAGTGGGTTAAAATTACAACAGAAGAAATTATTTTCATTTTCAGAGGCTGAGATCATATTAGAATTTTTCTGCTGCAGAAATTCTTTAAGCAATTGGATATTTTTAAAGTTGGAGAAATAGGGGAAGAGAGGGATTGACTATCTCTACAAGAAGGCTGTGAGTGATGGTTGATTTTTTTTTTTTAATTTTGCATTTTTCTGTATTTCTAAGGGTTACTGTCAGAAAACAACAGGAGTTATTCAAAAATAAACAAAAGCCCAGTGAAAGAAAAACTTAGTGGTAACGAAATTCTTATTTTCTAAAGAAGTCGTCTAAACACAAAGCATTACATCAGTGTTTTGAGACCAGAATTCTTGTATTTTGGAAACAGATACTAGTTTTTCTGATACTTTAATAAATATTAATTCTTTTGTTTTACATCTTTGGACTTGCATATATGAATCAAGCAGTTTTGTGGTCACAGGAGCCTTAAGTAGTACCCCTGAAGCTTTCATTTAACAATATCTACTATTTTCCACAAGGTGGGGTGCTAACTTTGCACAATGTGTAAACACACTGCTACTTCTAAATGTACTGTAGCTATGGCTGCCTTTCACAGTTTCTGGCAGCGTAGTGGTTACGAATTGGGCTGCGAACCTTAAGGTCAGCGGTTCGAAACTACCAGTCGCTCCGCGGGAGAAAGATGAGGCTTTCTACTCCCGTAAAGATTTACACCCTCGGAAACCCTGTACAGGGTCGCTATGGGTCAGACCCGACTCAATGGCACTTAACAACAACAACAACAAAGCACTTCTAAACATATCTAAACAAGATATGTTTGTAAATTATATAATTGCAATTTTGGTTTAATTTCAGTTTGTAAACTTTATATATGACACATGGTTTAACGTAATTACAGTTTCAAATGGTGGCAGATATATATATAGTAAAAACTCAGAAAGCTGGAACCTATGTAGCAGAAAGCTGTCCAAGAAGGAAAACCACAAATACTTCCCATTAGCAGAGAGCCATAGAAAAGGCAGAAAACTTGTTGTTGTTAGGTACCATCAAGTTGATGCCGACTCATAGCGACCTTATGCACAGCAGAATGAAACACTGCCCGATCCTGGGCCAGCCTCACTATTGTTGCCACACTTGAGTTCATCAATGCTGCCACTTGGCCAATCCATCTCGCTGGGGGTCTTCTTTTTTTTTTATCTGACCCTCCACTTTACCAAACATGATATCCTTCTCCAGTGACTGGTCCCTCCTGACAATATGTCCAAAATATGAGAGATGAAGTTTGGCCATTTGGCCTCCAAGGAGCACTTTGGCTGCACTTCTTCCAACACGGATCTGTTGGTACTGTGGGCAGCCCATGGCACTTTCAATATTCTCCTCCAACACCATAACTCAAAAGCATCAATTCTTCTGTGGTCTTCCTTATTTACTGCCCAACTTTCACATGCATATGAGGTTACTGAAAATACCATGGCTTGGGTCAGGCGCACCTTAGTTCTCAAGCTGACATCTTTGCTTTTCAGCACTTTAAAAAAGTCTTGTGCAGCAGATTTGTGTAATATAATACGTTGTTTGATTTCTTGACTGCTGCTTCCGTGAGTGTTGATAGTTGACCCAAGAAGAATGAAGTCCTTGACAACTTCAGTCTTTTCTCTGTTGATAAGAATGTTGTTTATTGGTCCAGTGGTCAGCGTTTTTGTTGTCTTTACATTGAGATGCAATCCACACTAAAGGTTGTGCTCTTTGATCTTCATCACTAAATATTTTAAGTCCTCTTCACTTTCAGCAAGCAAGGTTGTATCATCTGCATATCGCAGGTTGTTAATGAGTCTTCCTCCAATCCTGATGCCACATTGTTCATATAACCCAGCTTCTTGGATAATTTGCTCAGCATACAGTGTGAATAAGTATAGTGAAAGAATACAACCCTGTCGTACATCTTTCTTAATTTTAAACCATCCAGTGTTCCCATGTTCTGTTAAAACAACTGCCTCTTGGTCCATGTACAGATTCCTCATGAACACAATTAAGTGTTCTGGAAAGGAGACATGGAAAACCAAGGCATCCCAGCAAGTTCTGACTCTCACAGGTTTCATTTACTCTTGTGTATTTTTCCTCATTATAATGAACCTTAGCTATATTCAGTTTAGGTAAAGGGGAAAATATCTCTGATTTGGAAGAAGCTAGTCTAAAGGAGTAAAATATCAGAATAATAAACTATCCATGTTTTTTGCAAAGAGATTCTGATGTGGCTGTTGCAGTGAATAAATGATTATTTTCAAAATTATTGTCAGGTAGGTGTATTCATGCTGCTAAAGTATTTTAAGTAGCTTATCCTTGTAAATTTCTCCCTCTTTGCTCTTTTCTTACATCTTTAACAAAGGGAGATTGAGTTAAGCTTTCCTTGAATTCGATTCTAAATTGATGGAACTGAAACAACCAATTGTTTCAATCTGTAAATGCAATAACATATTGCAGTTATTTCAACCTTCTGCTAATTTAGCCAACTCCCAGTGTCACTTAAATTTATGTGGGACTTTTTTAACAATTTGCAGAGCAGTAACATTTTACTTCATGGTGCTGCTGTTTCTAAGTTTTAAAAGGAAATTAAATGCATTCAATAGCCAGTGTTTGAATTTATTTTTTTGTTTGTTTGGTGTTTTTTTTGTTTTGTTTTTATGTCTCTTTATTTTCTTTGAGCGCTAGAATTTTGTCTCTTGAAAACAGTCTGTGTTCACATGAACAGGGAATACTAATTCCAGAATCTCTGATTAGCTGCTTCCAAGGGAAAAACAATATGTCCTTAGTAATATAAAATAATAAGAATAAAGTTAAAATCTGATTTGACCTGCTTAGGTCACATCCTATGAGTTAGAGCTATCATTTTTATCAGGGGGATGGGATATAATAATTGTCTAGGCTTGGGTTTTGGCCATACTTCTATAGTCAGTTTTCAGAGAATTTGGAGAAAAGGAGAATAAAAAAGTTGATCACAATGATTGAACATCTCAACTTCTTCTATCAAGATACAAGATCATTAAATTTATCTCTACTTCAACCTTGGTTTATACTCATGATATTTCTATTCTAGATTTCTCTCTTTTCCACAAGGAAATATGTGCTTACCCATAATTTATGCTTCTTCATGCTTTTTCTATCTTTTAAATTTTCCTTAGTTTCTTATTTTAAATGATTCAGCAAGACAGTATCCCAATCTTAAATTATCAAAAAAAAAACAAAAAACATTGTGTTTGACTGACACCTTTTTTTTTGTGATAGATACTAACCAACCCATGAAAGTCATATTCCTTCCCCAGTCCCCAGAGTCCAGGGTTGATAGTTATTTAATACAGAACACAGTTATTGAGGGTAGTAATGCATTTAGATCAAATAGATCATCATGACCTTCTGGTCACTTTCTTATTCTGATCTAATGAACGTCCCTTCCTAACCTTCCTGTGACAGCAGTTTGCATGAGGCCATCATGAAAATTTACAAATCCTTAAGTACTTAAACTAAAAACTCAAACCAACTGCTGTCAATTGTCAAGTATATCCCTACTTTCACTCATGTTGATCCCAAATGTTTCCAGTGTTTGAATTTAAATGAGCCACTTATGTAAACAGCATATTTAAAAAAATTGGTATTTATATTATAGGCACAAACATACACTAATTTTGTTGTTAGGAGAATTTGGCCTGGTTTTGAATTCTCTACACCCTTCCTTTTGTGCACAAAGGAAGGCTCCTTGGTCTCTTATAGCTGTTTCTCTTGTTGTCAAGTGCCATCTAGTTGGTTCTGACCCATAGTGACGTATGTAGGGTTTCTGAGGAGCAGCTGTTGAGCTTGAACCACTGACATTTGCAGTCCATCATATTAATGCACAGCGCCACACCAGGACTCCATTAGGTTCTGGGAAATAATTCTGGAGCCTGGCAGTTATAATAACTTCAGTTTTTGTTAGGGGCCATAGGGACAATTCCAACTCATAGCAACCCTGTGTATCAGAGTAGAACTGCCCCATAGAGTTTTCTCTAAGGAAGCAGATCACCATGCCTTTCTCTTGTCCAAGTAGCTGGGTGGGTTTGCAGTTGAGCACTTAACCAGAGTCAGCGTAATCCTACACCTGTAACTAGTGATTCACTTCCGTTTGGTCAAATTGACCGAGGAGCTGAGCACAGGAAGGAAGCTAAGGGGGAATAATTAAAGCAGAGGGTGTTCACTTGTCCTCTAAGTGCCTCAGCTCATTGGAAGTCAATGAAGAAGTTCTGGGAAGTGATGTACGAGTGAAGGAGGAGCAGTGGGTTCCAGACTGGGTGCTACTGCTAACCAGCTCTGTGACCTTGGCAAGCCAACCTTTGAAAGGACCTTAGTCTTCCATTTTGCAATGAGAAGACCTGGCTGAGATCAGGGGCCTCAGAGAGGCTGCTGCCCCCAGACCATCCCGATCTTGGACAAGTCAACAGTGGCCTCAGATCTAGATTCTGAATACTGCCTCTTCCCACATTCTCAGTTGTCTTGCTGACTGCCCTCCCTCTTGGTAGGGCAACCCATGTCCCAGTTCCAGGTACCAGTGATGCACTTGTACTTTTATCAGAACTGACCAAGGAACTGACCAAGGAAGGAAACCAAGGGATAATAATGAGAACAGAGAGAGGTGTTCATTTGTCTTCTCTGCCCGAAGAACAATGACCATGTGTCCATGTTTTTTAACACTGATATATTTTGTACGCAGAGTTTTACTGGCTCACAAAATTACAGTCCTAACCAGACCATAATGAATAAGGAGATACAGACTCTTGGTCTGTTTCCCGTCTCACATTCTGTCCCTGACTCAAAGCAATACCATTTTCACCCCAGTTTTTCCTGAACACTTCATTCTCCTTCAGTCCCTCCTCCTAATGATTTGCCTTCACCATGCCTCTGCCTTAGTGCTGCAGCCATTCTTTAGACCCATGAAATCATTTGGTCTGGCTCTGCCAAGGCAACTGCAGTTCCAGCCCTCACATTGTTGTTGTTGTTAAGTGTCGTCAAGTTGGTTCCAACCCACAGCAACCCTGTAAAGGTTTCTGAGGAGCAGCTGCTGAGCTTGATCTGTAGACCTTACGGTCAGACAGACTTGAGTTAATTAAATGTTTGACCAAATAAAGCAGGCTAATTTTTAAACTGATCATTTTCTATGGTCCGCGGATCAGGTTCTAAAGTTTGGCTGTCAGAAGGTTCCCCAGCCCAGCTCTAGGCTATAAGCATCATTCTGACACTTTTCTGTGAGTTCCCAAATGATTTTCCTTCTCTGGCTGTTGCCGTACCCCTCTCCTCTATTCTTGTCTTCCTGACACAGAGGTATTTTCATGTCTGGCCATGTTGTTAGTTGCTGTCCAGTTGTCTCCAACTCATGGCGATCCTGTGTATGACAGAATGAAGCATTGCCCAGTCATCATGATCGTTAGCATGTTTGAGTCCATTTGCTACCTGTGGCTCTTGTGTCAGTCAGTCTTGTTGAGGGTTACCCTCATTTTCATCGACTCTGTTTTACCAATTTTTGTTAAGTGCCGTCGAGTCGGTTCCGACTCATAGTGACCCTGAACACGGTTTCCGAGGCTTTTAAACCTTTACGGGAGCAGAAAGCTCATCTTTCTCCCGTGGAGCAGCTGGTAGTTTCGAACTGCTGACATTGTGGTACGCAGCTCGATTCGTAACCACTACGCTACCAGAGCTTGTTTTACCAATTAGGATGTCCTTTTCTAGTGATTGGTTTTTCATGATTGAAAAAAAATATATATATATGGCACCAACCATCCATCCCACAGCACTCTACTCAACTGGGTTCAAGAATTCATTGCAGTGGCCACACAGAACTCACACAGCATACACCTATGGGGTTTATTAGTGACGTTAACAGGTTACAATACAAGATCAGAAAATGCTTAGGGCACAGCTCTTCCAGTCAACTGCTGGTAAATGTCCACAAAACAAGTCACTCCACCATAAGCCTCAGTCAGTCCGTGGGCACTTGGCTCAAGGTTTGTGGATCAACAAATATAGCTCCCGCATTGAAGTACCTGGAGGCACCCACTCTACGAGCAAAGTCACTAGCTTTAATTGCTCCTTGGACTGGGAAGCCCACTGTTGTGTTTTGTGCTCTGGTTCTTGGTTTTGCTGCTGCTCCTCTGCGACTCCTCCGGTGTCACAGCTTCCTGCCCCTGGTTCGAGGAGGTGCAATATGCAGGGATATCGGGCTCCAAAGGACACACTACACGCCTGGCTCTTCTTCTTTGATGGTAGTGAGAGTGCCCCCTCCTGATTCTAAGATGGCTCATTTTAAACCTTCATTAGCATTCCAGGTTTTCACAATTACGATTCAGTGTGTCAACATCCACAGCTGAATCATGCTATCCTATCAGGACTTCGCCCAGACCTATCAGGAAAAGGGTCATTCAGTGGCAGTTACAAAGACTAAGCTAGAAGAAACATATTAAATAGTTTGCTACGTTCCCTTGATGGTGTGTCCAAAGGAAGCAAACTGACATCTCACCATCTTCACTTCCTAGAAGTAGTGGCTGTGTTTCCTCTACAACTGATTTTTGTTGTTGTTGTTGTTGTTCATCTGGTGGTTTGTGTATGTGCAGTAATCTTCACCAACACTACAATTTGAATACATCAATTCTTTCTCGGTCATCCTTTTTAATTATTCATTGCATATGAAGAGATTGAAAAGATTATGCTTTGAGCAAATGTACCAATAGAACATCTTTGCTTTTTAAAACTTTAAAGAGGTCTTTTGCAGCAGGTTTTCCTAATGCAATATATCATTAACTATAGTTTCCAAGAGCATTGATTGCTGATCCAAGTAGAATTAAGTTGCTGACAACTTCCTTTTTTCTTTCATTTATGATGATTATCATCCAGTTGAGAGGATTTTGGGGTTTTATTCACATTCAAACGTAATCCATACTGTACTCTCTGACTTTCACCAGTAAGTGCTTTAAGCCGTCTTCACTTTTTGCAAGCAGAGTTATATCAACTGCATATCCCTTAAGCCATCTTCATTTTTTGCAAGCAGGGTTATATCAACTGCATATCCCAGATTGCTAATAAAATTTCTCTAATCTTGATGCTGTGTTCTTCCTCATATAATCTGGCTTCTTGGATTATCTGTTCAGCATACAAACTGAATAAGTATGGTAAAAGGACACAACCCTGTCACAGCCCTTTGAAATTTTGAACCATACAGCCCTTACTCTGTTCAAACAATTTACCTCTTGATCCACATACAGGTTCTGAATGAGCACAATCAAGTTGTCCTGAAAGTCTCATGCTTCCCACAGTTATTCATAATTTGTTATGATGTACACAATCAGCACCGTCACCCAGTCAGTAAAACACACATAAACATTAATCTGGTGTTCTTTGCTTTCAGCCTAGATCCATCTGGTATCAGTGATGATACCCCTCATTCTACGTACTCTTCTGAATTCAGTTTGTATTTCTTACAGTTTCCAGTCAATGTCCACCTGTGTTCATTTTTGAATTATCTTCATCAGAATTTCAGTCTTAGGAATTTACACATTCTGTTGGATCACCTTACTTTGGAATGAGCATGGATATGTATTCTTCTAGTATGAATCAGGCTGCTAACCCCAGTGTCAGCAGTTTGAAACTACCAGTTGTTCCGTGGGAGAAAGATGAGGCTTTCTGCTACTGTAAAGATTCACATCCTCGGAAACACTGTACAGGGTCGCTATGGGTCGGAACCGACTCCACGGCACATAACAACAACAATAAGTCTGTGAGCCAGGTAGTTGTCTTCCAATTAACTTGACACGAGCAAGCAAGCGTTTTCAGCATTTCATATCTTCGTTGAAGCTTCTCAATTGGTAGCCCATCATCCATCCTGGAGCCTTGTTTTTCGCCAGTGCCTTCAGTGTAGTTTGAACTTCTTCCTTTAAGTCCCAGTGATTCTTGATCTCATGCTGCCTCCTGAAATGTTGAACTTAGACCAATTCTTTTCAGTACAGTGACTGTGTATTCTTTTCATCTCCTTTGGATATTTCTTGTACCATTCAATTTTTTGCCCATAGAATCCTTCAGTAATTTACCTGCAGCTTTGATTTCCTCTTCAGTTCCCACCTTTTTAACATTCTTCAGTGACTCGCCATTGCCTTTAGATTAAAATAACTACTCCAATCATGGCTTTGAAGGCCCTACCCTCCTCCAACTCCATTTTTTGCTGTTCTCTGCCATGCTGCCTCCATGCCAAAATGTAGTTCCCAGACACTCAAAGCTATTTCATGACTCTCTGCTCTGAACATGCTTCTTCCTCTGCGTGGATAGCCTCCTCCTCCTCCCTTCCACATCCCTCACACCACCACTCCTCTGTCAGTTTGTCATACTGTGGTGACTTGTATGTTGCTGAAAGCTATGTCACTGGTATTTTA
>NW_006408520.1:16515836-16517894 GCF_000296735.1 Chrysochloris asiatica
AAGACCAGTTAATATCACTATTATTCACATTTATGCACCAAAAACTAAAGTCAATGGTACTGAAATTGAAGAATTCTACCAACTTCTTTGGAGTCTTGGTATGGCACTGTGGGCTAATGTGTCAGACTGCAAAGTCGTTTAAACTGCAAAGTCAGTGGTTCAAGCTTACCAGCTGCTTCTTGGAAACCCTATACAGGGTCGCTATGGGTCGGAATCGACTCAGCGGCACTTAACAACAACAACAACAACCTTCTTAAGCCTGGAATTGAGCAAACGTATAATCAAGATGTATTGATAATTACTAGTGATTGGAATGTGAATATTGGAAACAAAGAGGAAGGAACAGTAGTTGGAAAATATGGCTTTGGTGATAGAAATGATGCTGGAAATTGCATCATAGAATCTTTCAAGACCAATGATATATTTACTGCAAACAAATTTTTTCAATGACATAAAATATGGCTATACAAATGAGCCTCAACAGATGGAATTCAGACGAATCAAATTGAATGGATGGATCTGTAAGAAAAGTTCCATATCATCAGCCAAAACAAGGCCAGGGCCAACTATGAAACAGACCATCAATTGTTTCGTTCTGCTGTGCATGGGGTCGCTATGAGTCGGTTCCGACTCGATGGCACCTGACAACAACAACAACAACATCAATTGCTCATGTGCAAGTTCAGACTACAGCTGAAGAAAATTGAAACAAGACCACAAGAGCCAAAATATGACCTGGAACATATCCCACCCATCGAAATTTAGAGATCATCTCAAGAACAAATTTGATGCATTACACACTAATGACCAAAAACCAGGGAGTTGTGGGATGACATCAAGAACATCATACTGGAAAAAAGCAAAAGGTCATTGAAAATACAGGAAAGAAAAGACAAAAATGGATGTTAGAAGACTCTCTGAAAGTTGCTCTCCAGTATAGGGATAGTAAAGCAAATGGAAGAAATGAGAAAGTAAAAGAGCTGAATAGAAAATTTCTAAGGGTAATTAGAGAAGTAAAAGTCAAGTAGTATAATGAAATATGCAAGGACCTGGAGTTACAAAACTAAAAGGGAAGAACAAGCTCAGCATTTCTCTAAGCTGAGGGAACTGAAGAAAAAATTCAACCCTTATCTTGCAATATTGAAGGATCCACAGGGAACTGCCAGAAATTCAAGTCAGATTCAGAAGAGGCTGTGGGATAAGGGATATCAGATTCAGAAGAGGCTGTGGGATAAGGGATATCAGATTCAGAAGAGGCTGTGGGATAAGGGATATCAGGTGGCTCTTGCCTGAAAGCAGAGAAGAGCAGAAAGATGTTTACCTGTACTTTACTGACTATGCAAAAACCATCAGCTGTGAGGGTCATGACAAGATATGAATAACATTGAGGAGAATGGGTAGTCCAGAACTTAATTGTGTTCATGAGGATCCTGTACACAGACCAAGAGGATGTCATTTTAACAAGAACAAGGGGATACTTAATAGTTTAATATCAGTAAAAGTGTGCACCAGGGTTGTATTCCTACACCAAACATTTTCAACCTGTATGCTGAGCAAATAATCATGAAACTGAATTATATGAAGAAGAACGTAGCATCAAGATTGGAGGAAGGCTCATTAACAAACTGTGATATGCAGATGATGCAACTTTGGGTGCTGGAAGTGACGAGGACGTAAGATAATGATGCCTTGGTAAAGATTACACCTAAATGTAAAAAAAAAAAGAACAAAAATATTCACAACTGGACCAATAAATGACATCATGATAAATAGCAAAAAGATTGAAGTTGTCATAGACTTCAGTTTGCTTGGATATACAGTCAACACTTATGAAAGCAACAGTTAAGAAATCAAACAGTGTATTGCATTAGGCAAATCTGCCATACAAGACCTCTTTAAAGTGTTGAGGAACAAAGAAGACTAAGGTGTGTCAGACCTAATTCATAGTATGTTCAGTAGCCTCATATGCTTGTTTGAATGTTGGACAATGATTAAGAAAGACTGTAGAAATATTGATGCATTTGAGTGATGGTGTTAGAGAAAAATATTAAGAGTACC
>NW_006408520.1:16518356-16538946 GCF_000296735.1 Chrysochloris asiatica
AAAGTTGCTATGAGTTAGAGCAGACTCAGCAGCACCTAACATTAATAACAAGCCCAACATCCTTCACAAACCAAATCACATATCTCTTCCATGAAGCCTAGCTTGGCTTATTAAACTACAGGTTTTTTTTTTTTTTTTACTTGTTGCTTACATTATACTTAACAATTACGTCTCGTGGTATTTTTTACTCTGATTACAATTATAATTCTGTGTTTTTCTGCTAGACTATGACTTCCATGTCAGTGTCTTATTGATCCTTGTGTTCCTATCCTAGTTCCTGTCACCTGGTAGGTGCTCACTAGACATTAGACTGAGGAAGAGGAGGGAGAGCCACTTATAGCACATGGGTGAGAGAGATAAAGTTTCTGTTTCCCAGAAGCCCCAGCAAGTATCTCCTGTCTAGTGGTCTCCTTCTCTCAGCCAATCAGTCTGGTCAGGGATGAGAGGTAGTCCACAGTACTTAATCATTCTGAGCGTACTCTAGAAGCTAGAGGTTGGGGGTGGAAGTAACAGGGATTTTAGAGAGATCCCACCAAAACCATGTGGCTGAGAATATGAGAGGAGTGAATTACCCAAAGGAAAACTGTGTTGCTGTTGGCAAAAGAAAGGAGCAATAAAGCTAGAAAGGACAACAAATGTCCATTATAAAGAACTTTAGAAATGGCCATGGTTCCATATTGTTTTCAGAACCAACTCTTTTTTTAATTCCCTGAAGTGTGAGACCACCAAACAAGGTAAAGAGTGGCTGCAAACCTTGGGGGAGACTTGCAGTAGCAGCCTCTCTTATCTTAGACAAGTCAGATTTAAGAGCTTGTGGAATCACAGTGGCTAACTGAGGGTCCCTGGTCTCAGCCTCTGTGTAGTGGAAACAGTTAATGCTCTTGGCTGCTAACAGAAATGGTGGTGGTTTGCATCTACCCAGAGGTACCTTGGAAGAAAGGCCTAGTGATGCATTTCCAACAAACACCCTTTGAAAACCCTAAGGAACAGCATTCTACTCTGACATACTTGGGCTCATCGTGAGTTGGAATCAACTCGACAGCAGCTGGTTGACTCTCAGCCAGGACTTCTCATGTCCCAGTGGGACACATAGGTCCACACAGGCTGATTCTCCAAGGTCACGGAGCTGGTTATCAGTAGCACTCCGTTTGGAACCTATTGCTTTCTCACTCATACGTCACTGACATGGACTGAGCATCTGCCAGGTATTTGAAGGACAACCATATATTAAAAAGAATTTTGTGGTAAATTATGGGGTCATCTTGATTTCAGAATCATGGGTGGAACCATCCAACATCATTTTTTAAAAATATATGTTATACTTTGCATTATTAAAAAGCACTTATGAAAGAAATCTGAAACCTTTTTTTTTGGTTGAAAGAAATTTTGCCGTTTTAATTTTATCTTATTTTCAAGACTCTGCAAGAGTGTGGCATTCATTAAATAATAAATGTATTGTATATTTCAGTGTGGTAACAGCAAAAAATGACTTCATAGACCACTTGGTCTGCTCTATTGTGGTTTATGATGCCATCTGGATTCCCTGGTAGAATTATTTCTGTCTAAATCACTATAAACCTTTATTTAGTTTGTCACAAATCTAAAGGCAGATATGTTTGTGGTTTTTAGCAATGATGTAATTCTGGGAGATACTTTGAAAGTTAAAAGTAGTCATATACTATTAGTATTTTCACTCAGTGCTTCACATACTTTCAGCCAAACTAGATGCTTGGGGAAAAAATCCACTTTATTTATTTATTTATTTAACTCTTAGGCGTTCCACTTTTCTTGTCTGTCTTGCCACTATACATTTGGTTATGCGTCAGTCAAGTGTGTGTGTGGAGGCTTTGGGGCATACAGAGAATTTATAGGATGTGGCCCCTGCCCCTCCTTAATCAGGGAGCTTAGATAGATAGAAAACATGTTTCACCATCATAGTGCTTTTTTTCTGTATGTTAGGAATAAAATGAAAAAAAAAAAAGAGAGTCTCACTGATTTGACTTTATACACATTGAACAGCACAGAAAGATAGAATACAGCCAAAACAGCCTTTCTAGGCGTGTCTAACCTAGTTGTCTGCTGGTCAGGAGCAATAACGGAACAACAGAACTTGCCAGAAGGGCACTGAAGTCTAAGGTTCAACAGAAGACCCTGAAAATGTCTAAGCCTTTATGGTCTTATTCTGCTTTTCATCCCCCCAAAGTCTCAGTGACACAAAGAGAGCTCATCCATGGCAGTGGTAGATGGGGTTGGTGATCTCAGTTCCCTTCCAGCCAAGAGGAGACAACAGACTCTGTTGGTTTTTACTGTTGTTGCTAAGTGCCGTCTAGTTGGCTCCAACTCATAATGATCCCGGATAGGGTTTCCAGTGAGCAGCTGGTAGGTTTGAGCCGCTTACTTTGTGCTTGGCAGTCTAGTACTTAGCTTATCCTACAGCAACACACCAGGAGAAAGTTAAGAAAAAAAGCCAAACATCTATTTGATTCTAACTCATAGCAATTCTGTACAAGCTTTCCAAAGCTGTACTGGAGCAGGAAGCCTCATCTTTCTCCCTTGGTGCAGCTGGCGGATTTGAACGGCTGACCTTGCAGTTGGCAGTCTAATGATGATCCTCCGGCACCACCAGATCTCCTAGATACAGGATTGGGTTTTTTTAAATTGTTGTTGTTTTGTTTTTTAATTAAGGGCCGTCAAGTAGGTTTCCATTCTTAGCAACCCTATATAGGATTTCCGAGGAGTGGCTATTGGGTTTAAACCTCCAACCTTGTAGTTGGCTGGCAGTTAGCAGTCCAGTGTTTATCTTACAGTACTGTACCACAACTTCAGACACAGAGCTGTTGTTGCTGTTAAGTACTGTCAAGTTTGTTCTGACTCTTAGCAACTGTGTTTGGGGTTTTCAAGGCTTTAAATCTTTGCAGGAGCAGAACGCCTCACCTTTCTCCTGGGAAATGCTCAAACCACAGACCTTGTAGTCCACAGTCCAGTGCTTATTGTATGGAGCTACCTTGCTCCTAAGGAGCTTTGGTAGCGTAGTGGTTACTAATCGGGCTGCGAACCTTAAGGTCAGAAGTTCGAAACTACCAGCTGCTTCATGGGAGAAAGATGAGGCTTTGTGTTCCCATAAAGATTTACAGTCTCTGAAACCCTGTACAGGGTTGCTATGGGTCGGAACCGACTCGACAGCTCATAACAACACCTTGCTCCTAGATATAGGGTGTTGTTTTTGTTAAGTACTGTTGAGTCAGTTCTGACTCATAGCAACTCTGTGTAGGAATTCCAAGGAGCATCTGGTGGGTTTGAACCACCAACCTTATAATTAGAAGTCCAGTGCTTATCCTACAGTGCCATACCAGGACTCTAGATATAGGGTAGGTGAGTTGGGATGGATGATTGGCTAGGAGCATCAGGAGACAAGAGAGTGCAGCTAGAGAGCTGGTTCATCTCCTTATGTATTAGGAAAGGTAGGTTCTCAACAGTGAGACACAGAGATCTAGAAGGGTAAGCCAGTAGTGTATTTGAGGACACATAGAAGACTGGGGTTCAGGTCCTGGCTCTGGAACCTTGGGACAGTTCCAGACCTCTTTGGATCTGATTCATCATTTTTGAGGTAAGGAACCTAGATTAGTTGGTTTCTTATAATACTGATGTGTTATGAGGAATACAGAGTCAGCTGCTTCCCCAGCAAAGACCACAGACTAGAAGACTCCTAGAAACTATAATGATAACTATTTCTCTGTTCAACAGCTGTTTACTACATTTCCCAATTGTGCGAAGCACCATTCTAGGCACTGGGGTGGTGGGTTTGAGTGAAAAAGATGAAATCCCTTGCTCTCATGGAGTTTGCATTTTGGAGAGGCAGATAATAGTAACAGTCAGCCCAGGAAATACATGAATTAGCTCATCTGAGGTACTGATAATTGCCATGAAGACTGTAATGTAAGACTGTGGTGGAAAGTGGCCATATATTGGGGAAATACATATTAGTCAAGTGTGTGCAGGAACAGTGGGGGGCTCTGTGGGCAAACAGAGAATTTTAGGATGCTGTCCCTGGCCTTCCTTAATCAGGGAGCCTAGATAGAAAGCAGGAGGCCAACAGCAACATTCCCTCGTAATAGTACTGGTAGACTGGTAGACTGCTCGTATCTGAGGAGATAATGTTCAAGCTAATACCTGATTTGCAGGAAGGAGCTAGTTATGAGACAGTCTGGGAGCAAAGCAGACTGGTCAGAATGAACAGAAAAGACCCTCAAAAAGGAATGAGTGTGACATAGAAACAGAAGCAAAAACAGCATGCCTGGAGTGAGTAAGCAAGGAACAGAGTGATGGAGAGATAGACCAGCACCAAATTACATGACATGTTGTATGCTGTTGTAAGGATTTTGGATTCTGTCCCAAATGCAATGGAAAGCTTTTGAAGGTTTAAAGGAAGAGAATGAAAGAAAGAATCCACACTACATAATAAAATGATTAGCCTTGTAGAGATTGAATTGTAGTGGGGTGGAGGGAGGGGGTGGAGGAGAAACAAAAAGAGTAGTTAAGAAATTGTGCTGACTTAGATCAGGGGTGGGGAACCTTTTTTTCTGCCAAAATTTATAATATCATTTGTGGGTCATACAAATTTATCAACTTAAAAATCAGCCTGCTGTATTTGGTCAAACATTTCATTAACAACAACAATGTGACGGCTGGAACTGCAGTTGCCGTCGCAGGGCCAGACCAAATGATTTTTGGGGCCTTGTACAGCCCAAGGTCCAATGTTCGCCACTCTTGACTTAGACCATGGGAGAAGTAGGGCCATTAGGAGTAAGTGGGTAGACATGAAATATTTGTAGAGGTTTCAGGAGGAGAAAGAACAGAATGGGGCAGCTCCCCATCATCCCCATCATCCTTGACATTTATCCTCACATGTATTCAGGAACATCTATTTCTGACAGACAGACCCTACTGTTGATTTGATTGTCAATTTTGTACTTAGGTATGTAGAAAGAATAGCATGGTTTGGCGGAGAATAATAGTTCAAATTTTTGAGTCCTTATAGAAAAGCCTAGTATATAGGGGACAAAACAACCCAAACGAGTTACCATTAAGTTGATTCCAACTCCTGGCAACCCCATGTGTGTCAGAATAGAACTGTGCTCCACAGGCTTGTCAATGACCGTGACCTTTTGAAATTGCCAGGCCTTGTTTCTGAAGCACCGCTGGGTGCATTTGAACTCCAGCCTTCCAGTTAGTAACTGAGAATGTTAGCCATTTGCCCCACCAAGAGACATCAAGTTAATTGTTGTTGTTGTGTACTGTAGTGTCATTTCCAACTCGTAGCAACCTTGTATAGCATTTCTGAGAGTGGCTGGTAGGTTTGAACTGCCTACAGTGTTATCCAACAATACTACCAGGGTTCCTTGGTGAATGACCATACTAAAAAATTAATATATTCTCCATCTCAGCAGGATGGATTGAGAACCAGTTTAGCAGCCTAGAGTGACTCTTAAAATATGAGATTCTTTCCTTGGGTCTCTATAAGAATCCATGAAAAGACTCTAATCTTCCTTGAGTCATGTGGCCTTTCCTGAGAAAACATTGGGTTTAGGGATAGGGGCAGGATGAAGGGCACAGGGCTTTAAAACTTCAAGGGAGCAGAAAGCTGTATCTTTGTCCTAGTGGAGCGACGGGCGGCTCAAATTGCAGACCTGTGGTTTGCAGTCCAGTTACCTTAAGATATTGTATTTGCTGGTCCATAACTCTGCCCTAAGGTCCCTCACTCTCATTATTTCCTGTTAATGAGATGTAGAAGGAGCTCTGGTAGCGTAGTGGTTACAAGTCAGGCTGCCAACCACAAGGTCAGCAGTTCGAAACTACCAGCTGTTCCGCGGGAGAAAGATGAGGTGGTCTGCTCCCGTAAAGATTTACAGCCTTGGAAACCTTGTACAGGGTCACTATGAGTTGGAACTGACTCCATGGTACTTAACAACAACAACAACAATGAAATGTAGGGGAGCAAGTGTGATGGCTCCATTCAATAAGCACTGGACTGCAAACCACGAGCTATGAGTTGGAACCCACTTGACAGCACTTAGCAGCAATAATGGGATGCAGAACATAAGTGATGTCCACTTCATCCATTTACTGCTCCCATTAGCCCTCCCTGTGTCCCTCACCCACCCTAGCCAGGAACCTGATTTGGAATCTAGGAGGCTGGGCTCTCTCCCCAATATATGACTGCCATCATTTGCATTCTTTTCCTGAAAATAGACTGGGGACTTCCTAAACGCATTTCCTCCACTTCTCCATTCTTATGGTGTGAGATGTAGCCTCTTCCTCCATCTCCAGTCCTAGGAAAGCTGTCTGTAACCCCTGATGCCCTTGCATAGCCCTTACCAGTTCTGGGTGTTTGCCTTCCTGGAGCTGACATAGAATTAGAGAAGTTGGGCTAACTGATCACCCCTTTAGTTCCTCAGAACCCTCTGTTCAAATATAGTCTGGAGTTAATGAATTGTTCATTGTCTGTTTATAATAAAGTTTTATGTTTATAGGTTTACAAAATTAAAGAAAAATAGTAAGCACTTGTGCTGTTTCAAAGGAAATATTATTGGATACTGAGATCAGGCCTCAAAATTTGGAAATTTCTTAAAAATTATAATAAGACTTGAAAAATAGGCAGCTCTAAACTCCTTGGTGACACTGTACAATAAACGCCTGATGATCTACTGCAGTAAGATGAACCCAAGCAAGACCCATTGCTGTCCATCTGATTCCAGTTCATAGTAACCCTGTAGAACAGCATAGACTTGCTTCTTGGGGTTTCCAGCACTCTAAATCTTTACTGAAGCAGATTGCCCAATTGTTTTTTTTCCTGCAAAGTGGCTAATGGGTTTGAACCACTGACCTTCCAGTTACTAGCTGAACATTTCTGTGTCACCAGGACTCCTTCCATACAATTGTAGTCATTGGAGATCCTATGGAGGACAACTTTATTCTGACACGCATGGAGTCATAAGGCCCACAGACCCTTGTCTGAAATCCTGAACACTGAAGAAAAAAATGCAGTTTATAATAGTCAACAAAACCTGATTTGATTTCATGTGAGAGATTCTTTATATATAGTATTTATCCCACTTAGTGTGAATACTAGTTTTGCTGCAGATATATTAGCATGTATGGTTACTTCCACAGACTGCAAAGAGATATTATATAATATATGATATATGCCTCGGTGATAGAAATGATGCTGGAGATTGCATGATAGAATTTTGCAAGACCAATGACCTCTTCATTGCAAATACCTTTTTTAAAAAATAAAAATAAAAACTGATTATACACATGGACGTCACCAGATGGAATTCACAGGTATCAAATTGACTGCATCCATGGAAAGAGACAGTGGAAAAGCTCCATCTCACCAGCCAAAGTAAGGTCAGGGGCAGGCTGTGAAACAGACCATAATTTGCTCATATGGAAGTTCAGGCTGAAGCTGAAGAAAATGAAAACAAGAACCAAAACATGACCTTGAACATACCCCATCTGAATTTAGAGACCATCTCAAGAACAGATACGATGCAGTAGACACTAAAGACCGAAGACCAGAAGAGTTGTGTCAAGAACATCAAGAACATCATACAGGAAGAAAGCAAAAGATGATTAAGAAGACATAAAGAAGGAAAAGACCAAAATTGCTGTCAGAAGAGACTCTGAAACTTGCTCTTTAACACAGAGATGCTGAAACAAGTGGAAGAAATGAGTTAAAAAGCTGAACTGAGAATTTCAAAGGTTAGCTCAAGAAGACAAAGTCATATATTAAAATGAAATGTGCAAATACCTGGATTTAGAAAACCAAAAGGGAAGAACATGCTCAGCATTTCTCAAGCTGAGGGAATGGAAGAAAAAATTCAAGTCTCGACTTGAAATATTGAAAGAGTCTATGGGCAAAATATTGAATGATGTAGAAAGCACCAAAAGAAGATGGGAGGCATACACAAAATCACTGTACTGAAAAGAAATGGTCAATATTCAGCCATGTCAAGAGGTAGCATATGATCAAGAGTCAATGTTACTGAAGGAAGAAGTCCAAGGTGCAGTGAAGGCATTGGCAAAGAACAAGGCACTGGAAATTGATGGAATACAAACTGAAATCTTTCAACGAACTGATGCAGCCCAGGAAGCCTTCACTCATCTATGCGAAGAAATCTGGGAAACAACCACATGGCCAACTGACTGGAATTTGCCCATTCCAAAGAAAGGTGACTCAATGGAATGTGGACACCATCTGACAATATCACTAATATTGCATGCAAGTAAACATTTTGCTGAAGATAATACAAAAACGGCTCCAACTATACATTGACAAAGAACTTCCTGAGGTTCAAGCCTGATGCAGAACACTGAATGAGGGATAACATTGTTGATGTCAGATGGATCTTGGCTAAAGAAGAGAATACCAGAAAGATGTTTACTTGTGATTTATTGACTATGCAAAGGCTTTCGATTGCGTGGATCATGACAAGCCATGGATAACATTGTAGAGAATGAATATTCTGAAACACTTAATTGTGCTCCTGATGAACCTGTATACAGCCCAAAAGGCAGTTTGAACAGAACAGGGAACACTTAAAAGTTTAAAATTAACAAGGTGTGCACCAGTGTTATATTTTTTAACTATACTTATTCAATATATATGCTGAGCAGATAATTTGAGAAGCCGGACTATATGAAGAAAAATGTGGCATCAGGGTTGGAGGAAGACTTATTAACAACCTGCAATAAACAACATCCATATAAATGGATAAAAGATTGAAATTGTCAAAGACTTCATTTTGCTTAGATCCACTATCAACACTTATGGAAGCAGCAATCAAGAAATCAGATGACTTATTGCACTGGATAGATCAGCTACACAAGAGCTCTTTGAAGTGTTGAAGGTGTGAGTTTGAAGATTAAGTTGCACCTTACCCAAGCCATGCTATTATCAATACCTCATATGCATGTGAAAGTTGGACAGAGAATAAGGAAGACCGTAGAAGAATTGATGCATTTGAGTTATGGTATTGGAGGAGAATATTAAAAGTACCATGGACTTCCAAAAGAACAAGCCAATCTGTGTCTGAAAGAAGTACAGCCAGAAGGCTCCTTGGAAGCCAGGATGGCCAAACTTCATCTTTCATACTTTGGGCATATTATCTATCAGGAAGGACCAGTTCCTGGAGAATAATATCATGATTGGTAAAGTGGAGGGTCAGAGAAAAAGAGGAAGAACCCCAGCGAGATGGATTAGCACAGTGGCATCAGTGATGGGCTCAAACATGGCAATGATTGTGAGGTTGATGCAGAACCAGGCAGTGTTTCATTCTGTTATGAATACAGTCGCTGTGAGTCAGTACCAACTCAATGGCACCTAACGACAACAACAACAACATTTGGCATATGCATCATATTACCTGTTGGAAACACTGCTGACCCAAAAAGTTTCTGATAGGGATTATGAATATATAGTATTGTAATAGCCATTGTAGTATTTTGTTTTTCAATTAATAATCCTCACAAATTAGCCAAGCACAAACCTCACATAAGATGCCATACAAATTTGCCCTTGGTGACTACTCCTCGTATGGTCTACATTATGGTCTATAAAACTACTCAGTATTGTATTTTAATACAATATCTAATACCTTAAGCCTTTGGAAGGAAAGGTAACATTCATTTAATAAATGATAGCAAATAACATAGCCTTCTGATTCTCCCGTTCTCCACAAATCTATCATGCCTAGAAGGAGGAAGAAGTATCCTTTCCCATCATATGCGGAAACAACATGTGCAGACCATTTCACTTTGGCTCAAGTATACAAGGGTTGTGTACATACCTCTTGGAGAATAACAGAAGCCTCCAAATAATTTCACATCTTTTCTGAATAAAAAACTTAGGATCAGTAGTTACATGACTTCTCATAATTTCGAAAAAGGCTTTTCTATTCTCAATATTTTTTCAAGGAGCATATTATTTCTCAAGGTCAATACAAGTGGAAACATACAAAAAGTTTAGTTCTTTACCTTTGTTGTGACTCACCCCTCCTGGTATTTTATACCTTTGTGTTGTGGTTATTATTCTGTCCCATCATGTCAGCTTCTAACTCATAGAAACCTGATGTATACTAGAGTACACTGTTGTCCAATACTGTACCACCTTTGTGATTGTTAGTATGTGTGAGTTCATTGTTGTGACCATGTTGCATCAATCTCATGGAAGTTTTTCATCATGTCCGCTGAATCATGATGTCCTTTTTTAAAAACAAAAACAAAACAGCAATGAAGTTGTGAGCTAAATCTGACCACTTTCAATAGACTCCTGCCAACCTGGATTGAGACCTGGTTGGCCAACCTGGGGACTCCTGAGCCTAGGGACAGGGACATAGCCACAGAGGACTAGAGTGAAGAGTGAAGCATCCAGCTGATATGAAGTGAGGGGAGATGCACAGGAACACCCATACTTGCAGATAGTACCCATTTGACCTGGCTTCAATGGCTAGGTGATCAGAACTCGACTAGAGAAAGAAAAAAGAGGAAAACAGTAATCCACTAACTACAGCTTGATGAATTTGACCTATACTTACGGATGTAGTAGCTCAAAAGAGGGAATGAGTCTTTACAGCAAGGATCATTCCCAACCCCTTGGTACACAGGGTTGACAGGGATGGGCAACTTCGACATTGGCTACCCAGAATAGCGGGCAGGGGGTGGTGGCTACAAAGGCATAAAGTGACTGGCCTACAAACTTGCAAGAGGGGGAAGGTAGAATCTCCACTGAGTGGTTTCCAACCTATCTGAATGGGCTGGTGAAAGGAGAGGGAGATAAGACTCTTGTGGACCAATAGTGAATAATTGCTATCAGGACTGATTGTGAATGTTGCAAATGTAAAGGTAGACATTTTGTAACAAATGGAGGGAGTCCAGGAGTAGAAAACCCTGGGACCATCAAGGGAAAAGAGCAGAGTGCTGGATCCTATCCAGAGAAGCAGTGACACCAGAGATGGAGGCAGAGACGAAGCGGCTGGGGACTCTGGACTCAGAGAGAGAGGGTCTGTGTGCTGACGGCTGGGGGGCAGGCTTGCAGAGTGTACCCTTTGATTATTTGAATGGTTATATATTCCTGAGGGCTTTAATATACATCAAAAACAAACACACACAGAGGGAATGAAAGCAAATGCTATTGAATGATGATGCATGGAGGGGATTGTAATCATTGCAATGAAACGAAATATAGGATGAATGTAAAACTGATGTTCTCCCATGTAAACTATCGCTCAATTCACAATAAAAAACTTTTAAAAGATAATGGAAATATTAAACAAAAACAAAAAAACAATTGATCTTTTTGATGATGTGCCTAAAGTAAGTCAGAGTCTTACCATCTTCACTTCTAAGGTGCATTCTGGTTATATTTCTTCTAACACTGATTTCTTCATTCTTCTGGCAGTCTAGGATATATTCAATATTCCTTGTTAACACCGCAGTTCAAAGATATCAACTCTTCAGTCTTCTTTTTCCTTTCTCTAAGTTGCACTTGCACATGCACATGAGATGATTAAAAAGACCCTGACTTGGGTCAGTTACACCTCAGTCGCCAAAGTAACACCTTTGGTTTTTAAAACTTAAAGTGCTTTTGCAGCAGATTTGCCCAGTACAATACATCATTTCATTTTCTGACTGCTGCTTCTGTGTGTTTATTGTCAATCCAAGTAGACAAATCCTTGACAACTTCAATTTCATTCCCTTTCCTATTGAGTAGGGTTGTCCTGTGTAACCTGTAGGATTTTGTGGAAATGACGAAGTGTGACTTTGTAGGTTAGGTTATATAACAGCTGTGGCTCCTGCCTTATTCTACGTTGGATCACTTGCTCTTGAGGAAGCTGACATCAACAATGAGGACACTCAACCCTATGGAAAGGTCCATGTAGCAAGGAATGGAAACCTTTTTCTAACAATTAGCACTGCGTTGCCAAGCACGCGAGTGAGCTTCCCTGGAAGTGGATCCCTCAGCCCATGTGAGTGAGTCCTTCAGAAGATGCAGCAGCCCCAGTCAGCATCTGGAATTCAACTTCATTAGAGAACGAAGTTCTAGCTAAGGTGATTAGATTCTAATGGATTATAACACAGGCCCATAGTCCCTTATCTGAAATTCTGAAAACTGAAAGGAAAAAAAAAAAATTCAGAGTTTGTCATAGGCAACAAAATCTGATTTAACTTCATGTGAGATTCTTTAGATATAGTCTGTATTCCATTTAGTGTGAATACTGATGTTTTGCTGCCAACATATTACCATGTTCGGTTATTTCTCTAAACTGCAAAAGGGATATTACATAATATGTGACATAAGCTTCATATTACTTGTTGAAAGCACTTTTGACCCAAAAAGTTTCTGATAAGGGATCATGAACCCCTTATCAGAAATTTTTCTGTCCATTATGGGGTTTTGTTTTCAGTTAATAATCCCCACAAATTAGTCAAGTACAAACCTCACACAAGATATGAGGATCACCAGCTAAGCTGATCCTGGATTTCTGACTCACAGAAACTGTAATGAGATAAAGATTTGTTTTAAACCATTAAGATTTTGGTTGTTACTCAGCAATTGTTGTTGTTGTTAAGTGGTGTTGAGTCGGTTCTGATTCATAGCAACCCTGTATAGGGTTGAACCTTGTGATTCAAACAACCTTGAGGTCCACTGTGTATCTTACAGCATCACACCAATAGATAACAACATACCTAGAACTTAGTTTCAAAGAAAAAACTTTGGTTTCTATGATTACAAAAGTACTACATGTAAAGTTCAGTGATGATCCAGAAAATGAAAAAAATCTTTAATATCATCCCCTTTGTGTGCTATATGGCACATAGTTTCGTGTTTTTTCCATGTGAATACTTTATATAGCTACATTTATATATCTATATCTATCTATGTATCTTGCTATATATATATGTTGTACAGGGTCGCTATGAGTCGGAACCAACTCCACGGCACATAGCAACAACAACAACAACATATATGTTGTTGTTGTGCTATGGAGTCGGTTCCGACTCATAGCGACCCTGTGCAGGGTTTCCAAAGCTGTAAATCTTTACGGGAGCAAAAGGCCTCATCTTTCTCCCACAGAACAGCTGGTAGTTTCGAACTGCCGACCTTGCGGCTCGCAGCCCAATTCATAACAACTACGCTACCAGAGCTCCTATAAATATATACACACACACATATATGTGTGATTATTTTCTTAATATACACAGGATAATATTAAATACACTGTCCTGCAACTTGTAAAGTTTGTTTAACAATGTATCTGGAAATATTTTTCATAGAGTATGATCATATTAATCTGTGTCATATGTTATTATATTGCCAATTATTTTATTACATGGTGTTGTTAGGTACCATCAAGTCAGTTCTGACTCTAAGTTACCTTATGCACAGCAGAACGAAACACTGCCTGGTCTTGCACCATCCTCACAATTGTTAAGCTTAAGCCCATTACTGCTGTAATTGTGCCAATCCATCACTTTAGGGACTTCCTCTTCTTTGCTAACCATCCACTTTATCAATTATGATGTCCTTCTCCAGGGACTGGTCCCTCTTGATAATATGTCCCAAGTATAAGTGTGATACTTAAGGTTTTGTGTCAGCTTGAGTGGGCTAGGATTCCCAGTGGCTTGGTAGTTGAGATGTGGTTGTTCCCATGGTGCGATCTAATACAGTGTAGTTATTTATCTAGGATGACTGGCTATGAGCAGTCAATCACTAGAAAGTATGTTTCCTCTGGGGTGTGGACTTCTCAATTCCCTGCTAAGAAATATTTGTATTGTTTCCTGTTGCCATAAATACAAACAGCAAAACAGTGGATGAGCTTGTGTATAAATCTTTGGGATATATTGCTGGGAACAGTAATGTTGGATTTTAAAACACATTTTAAATTCTGAGATTCTAATTGGTCTCCCAAAATATTGTGACAATATATTTGTGAGTATCTTTTTACCTGCGCCCTCACCAACACTGTTGTTATTAAGGACCGTCAAGTCCGTTCTGACTTATGGCGACCCTATATAGAGTTTCCAGGGAATGGCTGGTGAGCTTGAACTGCCGACCTTATGGGTCAAACAGACCTTGTGGTCTAGCTCATTAACTCATGGCTCCCTACCAGGACTCCGTCACCAACACTAGGTATCCATAATCTTTGCCAATGAAGTAGGTGAGAAAGGACTCATTGTTATTTTGTGTTTAATTGTTATCCATATTTTCATATATTTATTGGTTATTTCTGTGTTTCTTCTGTTTGGAATTACCTGCCCATCTCCTTTGGCAATTTTGATGTCAGGTCAGATGTCTTTATGCATCACTTTGTAATTACTGTTTGTATATTTGCATATTTTTTCTAACGTATTTAGGAACTTTTCTGTCATAACCCAATGATGTGAGTGCTGTGTAATCCTGGCATGGCATAGACTTGATAACTGTACAATTCAGTGGTTAGAATGAAAAGAAAAACTGAACAAGACTCAAACAGATAGATACACCAGTGTTCATTGTAGCATCAGTCATAATAGCTAAGAGGTGGGAACAACCCAAGTAACTATCAACAGATGAGTAGATAAATAAAATGTGGTATGTCCGTACAATGGAGTATTATTCAGCCATAAAGAGAAATGAAATTCTGATACATATTATGACATGGGTGAACTTTGAAAACATGCTCTGACAAACTAGTCAACCTAAAAAGATAAGTATTTTTGGTCCCATAATATATGAAATGCTTAGAAGAGGCAAATGCATAAAGACTAAAGTCTGAAGTTGTTCTCAGGGACTAGGGGAAGGAGGTAATAAGAGGTATTGTTGAAGGGATGCTGAGTGTCTGTTTGGGTGATAGGGTGATAATGGGACAGTGTGGTGGGTGTGATTAATGCCACTGAATTGTATACTAAGAAATGGTTAAGATGACAAAACTGTGTTAGATCTATTTCACCACATTAAAATTGAGAAGAAACACGGAAGTATTTTCTCTTTCTACAGATGTTCACTAATCCTATGTTTAATATTTTCTCCTAGTATACCACTCACCAAATTCCAAGAAGCCGTGAGGTGCAGCAGTCCTGGCTCTCCACAGTGTTCACCACCTTGTACTCCATGCTCTACTCCTTCCCCCTGACTTTCAGACTAAAGCCAGATTTGGTATGTAAGACCATCCTGAAGCAGAGGGGAAGTATAGCCCTCCTGTAGAATCTTTATCAGTAGCAGGGTATATTGTTTTCTTTAACAGCTACCATTTCTCAGTGTGCCACGTATTATACTGAAGTATAGGTAGGCTGGGACTTACAGTAGCTTTCCATTCCCAGGACTCTGTCTCAAGTCAATCCAGACGTAAGTTGAATACAGTTTTTTTTAGTTTACATTATTATTGCCTTTTATTATCAGTGTTTTTATAAATCCTATTTTTATTTGCTTTTGAGGAATAGAAACACCACATACAAACTTACAGATGTAATGATAACAAGTTACGTGCATGTAGTATATATTACTAATGATAACCAAAAACATAATGAAAAGTGGACAGCTGTAAATGTGGTTCATTGTAACTCAGATGTGTCCTAAATCTGTTGAAGTTAGGACTAGCTGTATGTTAAAAAGTTATCATTTGAATTCAGTTTGCTGAAAGAGGTGAAAAATTTGCCTTTCCTTTCAAACCATTATTTGAGCCCTAATTTGTCCCTTTCTCCCCTTTGTTTTGTGACAATAAGCACTAATACTGCCCTATTTTTAACGAATTTCTGTACCCTTCCTTGGGGGCCATGAGTTGACATCATGTGCTCATCAGTCAGAAAAAAGCCAATTCTTCATTTTTTTTTTTTTTTCAGTGATCTTTCTTGTTTTTGTCAAGTCTGTTTACCAAATATGGTATGCAGTGGGCAGGATATGGCATACATTCAGGTTTTTACAGCAAAGTAGTATACAGAAAGGAGTCCTAGTATGGCACTGTAGGTCAAATATCGGACTGCTAACCACAAGGTTGGCAGTTCAAAACCTGACAGCTGCTCCTTGGAAACGCTATCCAGGTTGCTAAGAGTTGGAAGCAACTCAATGGCACTTACCAACAACCACAGTATAGAGAAGAGCAATGTGAAAACAGTAGTAGTGTACTTATTGTTCAACTTTACCGTCATTACCTGTAATGGTGTGACGTTCCCTGTAGACTTTAAGGATGAATTTCTATTATTAAATTCCAAATGTTCTGCCGTGGACAATGCAGGTCAGTGGCTATGTATCACAGTAGTATATACAACACGTAAATAATACTCTCATTCCTATTTCAGGTAAATCTTTTAACTGGCATAAACTGAAAGGAAACTCTTTACTTGCTTTCCAAATTCATGAGTTCTGGCATAGAGTATGTTATTTTCATGAATAGTTGAACAGAAATGCATTTAGGCTTAATGATTTTGAAACCTCTCTGTGGGTTTGGTCATTGCCTCTCATCAATTGGAGTGCACTCCGTGTCCATCTTTGGAAATTTTCTATCTGAGTAGCTTAGATTGTTTTCAAAAGATGTAATTTACAAACTGTGAAATTCACACATCTTATAGTGTGGCCCACACTTCCTATAAAGAACATTTCCATCATCTCACAAGTCTCCTCCTACCTCTGCCCTTGCCCCCAAGTAACCATGCTCTGATTTCTATCACTGGATGTGTTTTGCTTAACTCTCTTTAAAATTTTCTGTTTAAATAAGCTCATCTCTCAGTACTCCAATTATTTTTAGTGTGTGGAATTAAGTTTTTTCCCTAAAAGGCCTGTTGCCCTTAAAAACTTTAACTTACGTATTTCTAAAACATAAGATACAAATAGAAAGATAATTTAGCATTTGTCTTAGTAAGCTAGTGCTGTTATTAAGAGAAATACCACAAGTGAGAGGCTTTCACAAACAGAAATTTAACTTCTCCAAAGTAAGGAGGCTATTAGTCCAAAATCAGGGCGCCAGTCCTAGGGAGGGCTTCCTGTCTTAGAGGTCTCTGGGGAAGGTCCTTATTCCTTGGTTCCTTGGAGCTTTTTATATGGTGTGGCATCTATCTTTATCCATCTCTCTTCTTTGCTTAATCTTTCTTTTTATATTTCAAAAAATACTGAGTTAAGACAGACTCTATGATAATAATGCCTTGTTACCACAATAAAAAAGAAGACCTATTCCCAAACAGGATTTTTTTTTTTAATGCCTTTTATTTAAAATCTTCAATTGTAAGAAGGAAAATCACGTAATAGGACACTAAAAGTAAAACTGTTTTAATAATAGAGATATTTGCTATCAAATCCACTAGAACTACTAGGAATATGGTACCTGATAGGTTTCAGAAACATTTGGTAGATTGTTGATTTTGTTGATTATCTACTCAGCAAATATCTTCACCCTTTTTTTAAAAAAAAAAATTTATTGTGAATTGGGTGATAGTTTACATGGGAGAACATCAGAACATCAGCTTTATATTCATCCAAAATCTGCTGCACAAGACCTTTTTAAAGTGTTGAAGAGCAAAGATGTCAGCTTGAGGACTAAGGTGCGCTTGACCCAAGCCATGGTATTTTCAGTAACCGCATATGCATGCAAAACCTGGACAGTGAATAAGGAAGACTGTAGAAGAATTGATGCTTTTGAGTTATGGTGTTGGAGGAGAATATTGAAAGTGTCATGGGCTGCCAAAAGAACCAATAGATGTGTTTTGAAAAAAGTGCAGCCAGAGTGCTCCTTGGAGGCCAATATGGCCAAACTCTGTCTCTCATACTTCAGACATATTGTCAGGAGGGACCATTTGCTGGAGAAGGATATCATGTTTGGTAAGGTGGAGGGTCAGAGAAAAAGAGGAAGACCCCCAGCGAGATGGATTGGCCAAGTGACAGCATCAATGGACTCAAGTGTGGCAACAGTAGTAAGGTTGGCCCAGGATCAGGCAGTGTTTCGTTCTGCTGTGTGTAAGGTCACTATGGGTCAGTGCCGACTCAATGGCACCTAACAACAATATCATGCAATGATTATAATCCCCTCCATGCATCATCATTCATCAACATTTTCTTCCATTCCCTCTGATAGTTTTGTTTTGTTTTGATGTACACCAAAGCACTCAGGAATATACAACCACCAAACGGGATTTCATCCACAAGTATAGGGATTGGTGTTTACAACAAATATTTTGGTGGTCACAGTTCAAACTATAGCAGCCTTTTAAACTGGAAATCTTGGGCTTAACATTTGTTGAATCACTAGTAGACCTGGCCACTGGCAACAACTAGTTTGAGTCTGGCTATGTTGTTTTTGTCATTGTTAAGTGCCGTAGAGTCAGTTCTGACTCATAGCGACTCTGTATAAGGTTTCAAAGGAACAGCTGATGGTTTGAACTGCCAACCCTGTGGTTTGCAGTCCAGGGCTAACGTGTTAGACTCAGAAGGAAATCCTGACAGGATGGATGGTGTGTCTGTGTGAGCTAAGTCATCGATATCCATGGTAGTAGAGAGCAACCAACTGGGCACAAGGCACTTGCTTCCATCCCCACACTTGCTTTTATTTTATTTCAGTCAGTTCCTTTCTGGGTTTTATTTTTTTCAGCTCAAAACGAGAGGATTGGGCTGGATGTTCTGTTTCCAACTCAGTCTCTAAAATTTTAAGATCATCATAAATTTGCTTGTAAAAACTAGAAGAAAAATACTATTATGGTGTTTCTAGTTCTTTAGGAGAAGAAAAGTGGGGGAGGATGTGAAATAGTTATTTCCATTTAAAAATGAGCTAGTTTTTAAAAAAATACAGTTCAAACCTGAAAATTATCCAATTACGTACTGTGATAAGGTTGGCTTCACAAAATGAACTCCTGCTTAATGAAAATCCCCTTTTAAAGAGAAGAACAGTTCATGGGTAAGAGACCTTTGTTTTGGCGACACTGAAAGAACTATATACTATGCGAATCTCTTCTGTGTTCTCCTGTGTTGACTTTCTTAAAACTTTTATCAGAGAGCACTTTTATCATCTTTACTCCTTTTAAAAGTAAAAGAAAAATGTGCTCTTGGAAAGGAGAGCAGTGTCAAGAGTTAAACCACCTGAGATGTGTGAATAACCAGGTGTCTTTCTTCTTCCTTTGAACTGTATGCATCTGAGTTAGTAAGTCTTGCTCATCCATCACTTGTCTCTGTTCCTCACTGTGTCATCTGTAAAATATAAGTAAAGGTACTTTCCTAACTCTTCTGGAGTGAGTGCTAAGTAAGTGAACATTTTAATGGTTTTGAAGTGAAAAATCTGTGTTGCACGTAACTAAAATTTATTGAGCAGGTATGTGTGCTAAAACTTGGTTTTGGAGTCTTGGTGTGACGCTATAGTATAAACACCAGACTGCCCCACAAGGTTGGCAGTTCAAATCCACCAGCCACTCCTTGGAACACCCCTCCCCCAAACAGGGTCACTTGCACTTAGCAACAGAAAGACCTGGTAGTAGGCACTTTGCATTCAATCTGAATGTTACTCACATTTTGTATTTATAAAACAGAAGACACAAGTAGAAAGATCATATAGCATTTGGATGAAGAAACTGAGTGAGGCTCTGAAGCATAAAGCTCCTTGTCCAGAGTTTACGCATCCAACAGGAGAGCTGGGACTAGAATCCAGATCGCTCTACTTCGGAGCCCTTAGCCTTACCCACTGAACCATATGACACTTTGGAAAATTTGTTCATTCTTTCAGAGAAATTAAGGACCAATTATTATATTGTTTCACTCTACCTAAATATTGTTGTTGTTAGTGCCATTGAGTTGGTTCGGACTCATAGAGACCATGTATAGGGGTTTTTTTGGTTTTGTTTTGTTCTTTTCTGTAAAAGGAAGGTTTAGTGTTTTCAATTGGTCCATGGCTTGGGAGAAGAGGGGCTAGGGTGTTGACTGCTGCCTCTGTGGCTGGAGAGCAAGATTCAGGCAAAAGGTATGCAGGAGAGCAGGGGAAGGCTGAAGGCCCTTCACAGGTTGCGGGGCTCCACAGGCTCTTCCTAGTCATGCTTGAGAGTGAGCCTCTCGAAGAGCTATTCACCCAGCCCTGCCTGGGGACCAGCCATCCTATGGAGGTTGGTCAAGTGGTCGCCCATCTTGATAATTTTCACCTCCTCGTCGAGGAAATGATTCTCTAGAAAGTCACAGAGGTAGGGGTCTGTGTGGCTAGCACCCATGGTGTGCAGATCCAGAAGAGACTGGTTCAAATTCTTCTCCAGGGCCAGGGCAGCTTCCATGGTGTCCAGGGTTCTTCTCCACTCATCTTGGGAGGGCTTCTGCATGTCCTGGAAGAGTGCACAACCACCACGCTGGTTTGCAGTTTCAAGAGACGCTCAGCACCCTCACGCTTCTCCTTTGCCTACTCACAGAAGGAGCGTCCCACACCTTCCAAAGCCATGTCATCACGATGGAAATAGAAGCCCAGAAAGAGGTAGATGTAAGAGGCCCGTAGATGCAGATTAATCAGATGGTTGACGCTGGCCTCCGCTTCAGCGGAATAATTCTGACGGATCTGAGAGCTCATGGTTGGTGGAAGATTTGGAGCTAACCACA
>NW_006408520.1:16539119-16557857 GCF_000296735.1 Chrysochloris asiatica
TTGAAGCAAGACACAGATCCACGGGACCGCAGTGTGAACTTCCTGTATAGGTTTTTAAGGAGCGGCTGGTGAGTTTGAACTGCCATCCTTGTGGTTCAAACCAACCTTGTGGTCAAGTGTTTATCCTACAGTGCCACACCAGTACTCCACACCTAAATATTAGGTAATGAAAGTATCCCAGCAACTCGAGTTAGGTATCTGCTTTCTTAGTAAATATAACAGACTGACCTAATGAAATAAACTCCTGGTGTGGCACTGTAGGTTAAGCACAGGACCACTAACCGCACGGTCAGCTGTTCAAACCCATCAGCTGCTCCTTTGAAACCTTATTCAGGGTTGCTGTGAGTTAGAACAGACTCACTGGAACTTAATAACAGCAATAATACAAATTTCAAAATTAAATGTAATGCATATTCACCACAATTAAATATTTTTAAAACGAAAAAAAGTGTGTTTACAAAAAAAGAAGTAGTAGATTTACTTAGCAGATATCACTGTCATCAAAAATGGAACTGACTTGGAAAACTAATTGAATTCAAATTTACCAGTTTCCTACTATAGCAAATCACATTAACCAGCATGAAGAAATGTGCTCTTTTGTCTCAGTTAACTCTTTGTGTGAAATGGGAAGCTATTACTTTGAGAGAAAAGTACATAAATCTGTTTATTAAGTTGATATTAAGAGCTATGTTTGATTCTCCCCCCCCCCCAAGTTAATTACTAGATGAAAAGCCTTTCTTAGAGAAAAACTGTAACACTATTTAGAGACCTAAGCCTAATGTTTACTGATTACTGGGTTTCTTCTTTTACAAAGTCATTAAATACTCTTTAGGTGGTCTGACATTTCATACATCATACTTTCCAAGAAAGTTTTATTTTTGTAGGGTTTTACAGGCATCTGTGAATAAAAGTCATAAGTTCATAAGATTATTCTTCAGCTTGAAAAGATAATGAGACATAAAACAGATCCCAGCTTGCTGATATTTGAAGGCGGGGGAGGGGCTGACTACAAAAGGACAGGAACAGAAAGGAGCTTTTTTGAGTGAGGAATTGTTCTGTTTTGTGCCTGTAGTGGGGTTGACTTGACTGTATACATTGGTCAAAATTCATAGACTGGTACACTCAAAGGGTAAGTTTTACCTCAGGAAATATGAATTTTAAAGAGATAAAGTGGATTAAAGTATGTATAATTGCCCAAACTTCAAACCATTTGGCTTATGATAGCCACATTTATGGCATTTTACTGACTTTGAATGAAAGTGTGATTTGGTGTGAGTCTATGTTCATCACTTGTTCCAATACATAAGGTCTAGAGAAGTGGAGTCTTGGTGTAGCGCTGTGGGTTACACTGGACTGCAAAGTCCATTTGAATCGCACGTTGATGGTTCAAGCTCACCAGCTGCTCCTTGGAAACCCTACACAGGGTCACTATGGATCGGAACCAACTTGATGGCGCTTAATAACAACAAAGAAGGGGAACAAATGCTTGAAATGAGTTGAAAACATTTGTTTAAAATTTCTGGCATAAAAATCATCACCTTTGTATCAAAAATCAATGGCAACCAGAAATGATCTATATCATCCAGTGAACTGAGATCTCTAATCATTTCAACCACTTGTTATTTAATGTTTATCTCTCTGTAACCTTGTAATCAGTAACTAAATGTAGTCCAATTTGTAGTGTGGCACTGAAGGAGCTCTGGTAGCGTAGTGGTTATGAATCGGGCTGCAAACCTTAAGGTCAGCAGTTCAAAACTACCAGCCACTTTGCCGGAAAAAGATGAGGCTTTCTACTCCCGTCAAGATATGCAGCCTTGGAAACCCTGTACAGGGTCACTATGGGTCAGAATCGACTCCACGGTACTTAACAACAACAACAACTGCAGGATACGCACTGGACTCTGGTAGCGTAGTGGTTATGAATCAGGCTGCTAACCTCAAGGTCGGCAGTTCGAAAGTACCAGTTGTTCCGCAGGAGAAAGATGAGGCTTTCTGCTCCCATAAAGATTTACAGCCTCGGAAACCCTGTGCAGGATCACTATGAGTTGGAACCGACTCCACGGTACTTAACAACAACTAACCGAAAGATTATCAGTTCAAACCCACCAGCCACTGTTCGGAAACCCTATCTATACTTAATAGCAACAACAGTAGTTATATGAGGAACCCTGATGATGCTATAGGGTAAGCACTGGACTGCTAACTACAAAGTAGGCAGTTCAAACCAACCACCTGCTCTGAGGGTGAAAGATGAGACTTGGCTGCTCCTGTAAAGATTTATAGCCTCGGAAACCCGTATAGGGTCACTATGAGTCAGAATCAACTCGATGACTTAGGGTGGGTATTATATAATGAGGCTTCAAAATGTTTGTGGAAAAGTGGAATCAAAAGATAACAGTTTTTCCACAAACATTTGTGTGTTTATACCAATAATAGTTTTCATTTCATTAGTTGTTACAGACTTTTCAACTGTATTGTTTCCTTTCTCTTTTTTATTTTAACTTTTTATTGTGACTTGAGTGAAGTTTACAGGTGAGATCATCAATTTCACATTCAACAAATCACACACTTTGTTTCCTCTCAGTAATTGCAATCCCCTCCACGCAACAACATTTATCCCATTTCCTCCCTCCTGTGCTTCCTATTTCCATTCTATCTTCCTTCCCATCCCTTCTCAACTTGATCCTTAGGAAAATGATGCCCTTTTGACTTTGAACTATTGGCCGTTTAGTGGTAAGCATAACTTACTAGTGTTGTGGTCTCTTCTATATGCCTATCTATTACTTGGCTGAAAATTGAGCAACAAGAGCGAGATCTGTTCCAGACCTGAAGGGTGGTAGAAGGCCATAGTCTCAGGCTACTCCAGTCTTTCTGATTAGTAAGCCAGTCTTTTTAAAAATAATTTTCCATTTCGTTCCACATTTCCTCTTGCTATACTCATGACCTTCTAATGAGATCCCTTTCAGAGCATTTGATTGTAGCTGGGCACCATCTTGGTCTTCTGATCTCAGAGTTGTGACTGACACATGTTCCATTGGTCCATTAAACTGATTGTTTCCAAACACATTAAATGTTCATCATTCTTCTCACCTCCAGACAGGGTGAGACCAATAGTTGCACGAAAGATGGCTGCTTGTGAGCTTTCTTTCTTTCTTTTTTTAAAGATACAAATACTTGATTTTACTATTTATCAGGATTTTTAAAGCTAGGAAACATACAGTATTTGAATCAATAGTGACCATGTCCTGGTCCTCTCAGACTCAGATGCCATGTAGTCAGTTCTCACTCATAGTGACCCTGTGCACAACAGAACGATACGTTGCCCAGTCCTGTGCCATCCTCACAGTAGTTGTCATGTTCGAACCCACTGTTGTAGAATTCCATATGCACAACAGAATGAAATACTGTGCCAATCTGTCTTCTTTTTCATTGGCCCTTTACTTTGTCACGCATGAGGTCTTTTCTTAGGGACAGGTCCATCCTGATAACATGTCCAGAGTATGTGAGACCAAGCCTCACTGTCCTTCTCTCAAAAGAGCATTCTGGAATTGCTACTCACCAAGGTAGGATGTAGACCATTGTCTTTGTTTCCAGGAACTTTTTGAAGCCCCCTCAAATGTTTGATTTGTAGGTAAATCTGTCACCTTCAAATGCCTACTAGGTACCACTTTTCTAATGCACATCTGAAACTTACTTGGTCTAAGACAAAACTATTTACTACTCTCTCGCTATCTTTGTAGGTTTGTTTGAGTCAGACAAGCAGGATACATCTTTGATTTCTCACACCCAATCCTTACTCCCATGTTTAGTAGCAAGTCCTGTTAACAACCATGTATTCAAAATATTAGCCCAGTCTGCCTACGTCTGCCCATCTTCACTGTCTATGCCATCCAATCTCTCACTGAGGTAGTCTCCCAGCTTGTCTGCCTGTGGGATTATTATTAATGGGTTTTACAGCTGTTGGCCCCATCAACAAATGAAAATCCTGAGCGCTTTACCCCATTCACCTCATCACAGTCAACTCTACTTGAGGAGGCAGGTCTTCTCCATTTGTATTTGGATTGCATTCCAACCAGAGGGGCTCATCTTCCAGCACTGTATCTGACAGTATTCTGGTGCTCTTTATCATGTTTCAGTATTCACTATTCTGGTGCTATTTGGCAGTGTTCCATTGCTACTCATAAGGTGTAAGTGGCTAAACTTAAAAAATAGTCCACCTCTCCTTCTTCCTAGTCTGTCTTATTCTGGAAGCTCACCTGAAACCTGTGCACCACAGGTGACCTGCTGGTATTTAAAATCTCATTGGCATAGCTTCCAGCATCACAGAAACATGCAAGCCACCACAGTACAACAAACTGACAGATCAGTGGTAGATCTCTCTCATATTAGGTGAATTTTTATTGTAGTTTTTGAAGAATTGTTTGATTTCATTTGTTATGAAATTTATGTACATATTTTGTAGTATTTCCTTAGTGTCCCTTTTGTGGTTTTAAGATCTGTAGTTATGTTCTCTGCTTCATTCTCGATATTGGCATTTGTGTGATCTTTCTTTTTATATTTCCTGATTTTACTAGAGGCTTCTCATTTTATTGATCTTTTCAAAGAACCGGCTTTTTGTTTCCTTTATTTTCTGTGCTCTTATCATTAGTTCTTTCTTTCTTCTGGTTACTTTGAATTTATGTTGTTTTTCTTGCTTCTTAAAATAGTTGAATGATTTAAGATCATCCTTACTAGTTCTATTAAGACTTCCTCTCTGACCTATGGATTATTTAGAATGTGGCACCTAATTTAGAGATTTTCTTAGTCTTCCTGTTACTGATTTCCAGCTTGATCCCATTAGAATCAGGGAACATACTCTGTTCATAAGTCTGCTGAGGTTTGTTTTATGACCCAGGATATGGTTTATCTTGGAGAGTGTTCAGTTGCTTCTTGAAAGAGGAAAAAAAACACATGTATTCTGCTGTTGTGTAGAGTGTTTTATAAACTGTGTTAGATTCTGTTGGTTGATGGTGTTGTTGAATTTTTCTATATCTTTCAGGATTTTCTGGGTTGATTTCTGAGAGGTGTGGAATGCTTCTTTTGCCCTTGTAAAGCCATGTCCGAGTAGTTCCATTGATCAGAGCTCTTTACAATCACTTTTCTGCTTTCTTTCCTGTAATGTGTACATTGATTCTACATCAGATGGAAATACTCCATGCCAGTCTACCATTTTGAGTCTTGAGACCCAAAGATTTCTTTACTATTAATTATATTTTCTTTGGTTTCTACTAGAAGTGGGAGGCCTTAAAAATACATTCCTGAAAAAACATTAGTTTGTTTCAAGGAGAAAAAGAAAAAGAAAACCTTAATCTGCAGGCTCCAGGTCATAAAACTAAATTAAGAGAACTGCTCACATTGGGAGAGAAGATATCTGTAATGTTCTTAAGGGTAAAGGCCATGTATTTTTGTGTTTCCCGTGGTCCTTTCCTAGAAAAGCGCCGCCTCCTACATATTTGTGAAATGACTTAAAAACAAATGAATGATTACTGAATGATATGAGTCATCACAAAAACAAAGACTCCCACTCCCTAAACTGGGTTCTTCTCAGTCTTTGTTATAAGTATGAAAACCCAGAAGGGTTTTCCTGAGTCCATAGTATTTGATTAATGGCTTCATTCCATCCTGATGCTGTTAAATGAAATACTCAAAGAAAGGGTTCTGCATACAAATATGACAACTAATTTAACTTTTAATCAAGTAAAAAATAAATTTCAGAGTTTCCATGTATAACCAATTGGAAAGAAATGAACCATTTCTGCCTTTTTGCCTGAAGCTAAATCTAGTTTAATTTACCATGACAAACTTAGATGTATTTAGTGCATCTACACTAATGCTTTATATGAAAGAAGGTCATTATTTTAGCCAGTTTTTTCCCATGGTTCATACTCAGTTTGAGCTGTAAAATGTCTAAGTTCACAGTAGTAGCAGGTTGCTGATAATAAATAGTGGATTATTGTCCATAAGGTACTGTGAACTCTTTTTTTATTAGGTATTTTCTATGGTAAGCCGCAAACTTGGGTGGCTCCAGACTTATCACTGTTTGCATAGTCAATAAAATTTTTATTGACCTGTTGATTGACATGTGTTTGAAACATTAAGAAGAGTCAATTAACTTCTTGCTGATATGCCAAAACCCTTACAGGAACTTTGTTTTTCCCTTAACTGGTGTTGGTTTGATTCTCTTTGTACAGTGACCTTCATCTGGTATTAGATTTTGTGTGTGTGTGTGTGTGTGTGTGTGTGATTAAAAACCTTTACAGTGTCTTCAAAGGAAACTTGGCAAAACAAAGAAAAGATCGGCTAGTCTAAGATGCCTATCTATAAATGGAGTTAGATGAGAATGAAGTTTCCCAAGCCAAGTCAAATGAGAAAAAAACAGACCACTATTGTCTGTTGCTTCAAGTTTTCCAGATTAATGAAATCATACTTGGGAATCACTTGCTTAGGTCTGTCCTGTTCTTGTTCCTCTATGACCAGCCCTCCCTAACACATTAAAATAATGACTTACTGCTTCTTCTCATTCAGTGCCCTGTAAATTGAGCAACCATCATAACGATACAGAAGAACCAGTTCTGTTTTGTGTACATTTAGCAAGTCTGAGGATGGTCAGAGTCCAACCTGAAAGGTGTTTTTATGTGAAAATCCTCTCAAATATCTGGTTTCGTATAACTGTGAAACTGCTTTTTCCCCAGCTAGCTACATGGTGAAGTTACCAGCTGTACCACTGACACATTGGCTGGGTAACAGCCTGTAGCTGCTTCCATGCACAAATGAGGTATTTAACTTAAACAGTATGACTTCTGTTTCACATTTTAATTGAGTGAACTCAGAACAAAATCTGTGTCAAAATTAGACTGCCAGATTATCAGTTAGGGAGGACTTTTTATTCTTCTCCATTGTTAGGGACTGTCAGAAGCTTGAAAGTGATTTTTCTTTCCTTTCTAAGTCGATCCCTTTTCACTTGGCAGACATTGCATTTTTCCTGTCTGCAGAAGCCAGCGTGGCTTTGCCTGCTGCTTTGCACTCTCATTTCCCTCAGCCTGCGTCACTCTGAGTCATCAGTGTTCCAGCCCATCACCAGCACGAATTGACCTAGGCCTGGGGGGGACTGCTTCCTTTCTAGGTGAAAGCTGGAATGTTTTCCAAAGGTTAACAGTGTAACTACAATGAAAGCAGAAATGAAAGTTGGAGAAAAAAGAGTTGTGAGAAGATAAGAACAAAGGAAACATGATAAAGACAAAACTGTTTTCAAAGATGGGATTGATGTGTGGTTGAGGTAAATCTGAATAGACCTAGTCATGATGCTGAGTCCTGGTGTGGTGCTGTGGGTTAATGTGCTAGACTGCAAGATTGGTTTGAACTGTAAGGTTGGTGGTTCAAGCTCACTTGCCGCTCCTTGGAAACCTATACAGGATTGCTATGAGTCAGGCCCAACTTGATGGCACTTCACAGCAACAGTGTTGTGGTGCTGTGGGATAAAGCACTGTCCCACAAGGTTGGTTTGAACCATAAAGTCAGTGGTTCAAATTCACCAGCCGCTCCTTGAAATAAACTGGGCCACTATAAGTTGCAGCCGACTCAATGGCACTTAACAACAACAAAGCAATCGTGAAAAGGGGTGGTAGAAGGCGCAGGGGCTAGCTGCTGCTGCTGTGTACCACTGTGTCAGTCCAGACTCGGAGGGACTGACCCTTTATAGGGTTTCCCAGGCTGTCAGTCTTTATGGGAGCAGAAAGCTTCATCTGTCTCACAAGGAGTGACTGGTGGATTTGAATGACTGACCTGGCAGTTAGCAGCCCAATACATAACCCCTTACTATTCTACCAGGGCTCCTTTGTATAGCCTTTGAAAATCAATGAAATTGTATTTCTGCTAATTTTTTAAATCTCACATTAGTCTGAGTGGAGAAAAGAAGGGAGCACAAACAGAATGTGAAATGGGATAGTTTAGAAATGCTGGAATTAAGTATGGTGGTGGTTATCTGCTGTGAAATCGCTTCCGACTCATAGAGACCCTGTACAGGGTTTCCGAGGCTGTAAATCTACTGGAGCAGAAAGCCTCATCTTTCTCCCATAGAACAGCTGGTAGTTTGAAACTGCTGACCTTAAGGTTCGCAGCCGATTTGTAACCACTACGTTACCAGAGCTCCTTGGAGTTATGTATAGGATCACTAATGATTTCGAGAGTTCTCTAACTAGAAATGGTATAGAATTAACATAGGGAATTTTTGAAATTTGAATAGAGACTGTGAAGTCATTGAGGAAAAGTAAGGTGTATTATTCATCTTGGCAGTCCTGGTACCAATTAGATTGCTAGGACTTGTAGGAATTCAATAAATATTGAAAGAGAAGTTGAATAGAAGCAATATGAGAAGGGACAGAGTCAGAGAAGCTGTTAAAACCTACTGATGGCTGCTTACAACTTTTAAGTGGAACTAAAAAAAATTGAGAAAAAATGCATAACTATTTAATTATAGTAGTAATTGCATAATTACTTCATAGTTAAATTTTACTTCCTGTGAATTAATCCCAGGACTTCTTCTAGGGATTTTGTGATAATGTCTTTGTAAAATTGCGTGACAGTGGGTAAAATCACCACTGGTAGTATATAAGCCACGACTGATTCCTATGAGGCAAAGGGCAAACATGCCACCTCTCACCAACCTTTTTACCAATTCTGACACCAACCGTCGTCCCCTTGGCTCTCTACTTCTTTGCCAGGTTTGATCATTTGTTGCAGTGGCCACACAGAACTCACAGACAATACTCATGATTATGGGGCTCATTAGGGGAGTAGTCCTGGTGTGGCGCTGTGGGCTAATGCATCAGACTGCAAAGTTGTTTGCACTGCAAGGTTGGTGGTTCAAGCTCACCAGCTGGCTCCTTGGAAACCCTATATAGGGTCGCTGTGGGTCGGAATTGACTCGATGGCACTTAACAACAAGAGGTTATAGTTCAGGATCAGAAAAGTCTCAGAATTCAGTTCTTTGGCCAGAACAGCCTCTTCTCAGCCTGGCCCACAGGTTAGCCTGTCCTGTTGGGTCTCTTGAGCCACAGTATAAAGTATTACAAACCTCTTTAGCTCTATCAGTAAGTGTGCAGAGGCAACCCCCTCAGCCAGCAAGACTCCTTCCTGCCACACTCAGCTCTTATCTGTGGGCCGCTAAGTCCCATGCACTGTCTCCTGCCACTGCTTCTCCCTATCTCTTGCTTTCTCTAGTCTGTCTCCTGGTCTAGGAGGTTCCCAGTGAAGAGACCCTAGGTCCAAAAGGCACGCTCTACTCCCTTCTCTTCTTGGTGGTAGTCACACTCACTATGCCTGCCTCTGGAATGGCTCATTTTAAGCCTAGTGGGATGACAAAAACTGACCAATCCCCTCATTAGGGTTCCGTACACCTTATGAGGGTAAGTCAGAGAGTATTGATGTAAAATCATAAAAACCTCTATTAAACAAGAATATCAAAATGTAAAGCTAGTATTTCTCACCATATCCTCGTTCTGGGCTGTACACTTCTGAAGGCAGTTATTTTATCTCTCTAACCCTTCCCAAAGAATTCGGCACGCTGCAGTTTACACCACATCAAAATGGCAGTTTCAGAATCCTCCAGGGACTTAAATCATGTTCCTTTTATATGTTCTTTGAGTTTGAAGAACCAAAAGAAGTCTGAAAAGGCAAAATCAGGGCTGTAGAGTAGATGAAGTAAGATTTCCCTATGAAATTTTTGTAGGATAGCCCTTGTTATCATTGAAGAATTAGCAGGTGCATTATCGTGATGGAAAAAACAATGCTTTTTTTTTTTTTTTTTTAAATCACCAGTGTAGTTTTAAATTTTCTTAAAACTTTTTCATAGTAAGCCCCAGTGCTCATCCTGTTTCCTTCAAGAAAATATATCAAAAGTACTCCTTTGGAATTTCAAATAACAATCACCGTAACTTTCTGAGCTGATCTCTCTGGCTTGAATTTCACAGACTCAGAAGATCCCCCTGAAAGCCAGTGTTTTGATTGGACCTTTTCTTTGAAGGCACCATAGTGAGAATAAGAGAGGTGTATTGCTGATGTACAACCTGTCTGCAGTCATCAACTGATCACAGAGACATGTTTAAACATGTTTTGTTTAGAATACACCCAAGTAGCAATACTTTTGACTTACCCTTGTATTTACATGTCCTCACCCTCAAGCGTGGCAACAGTAGTGAGGTTGGCCCAAGATCGGGCAGTGTTTCGTTCTGCTGTGCATAAGGTAACTATGAGTCGGCACCGACTCGATGGCACCTAACAACAACCCAGTTTTTTTGGAGAGAGTTATGCAATTATGACTAGAAGGACTGTATTAAATAAATCACATTAGTGCAAACTTTCTAAAATGTTAAAGAAATCAAGTGAAGACGAGGACATGACAAACATGTCTCATTCTCCCTAAGCAAAATACAGTTGCTTTATAACATAATCCACAAAAATAATGTTCTACGTCCTATTTTGGTGAGTAGCATCTGGGATATTAAAAGCTCATGAGTGGCCATTGAAGGTACAACTATTGAACTCTCCATGAGCAGAAGAAAGAAGAGTGAGTAAATTGAACATGGTTGGAATCAGCTAGTCCAATGGACTAATGGAACATGTGAACGTCACTCTCTGTGACTTTAAGACCAGAAGAACTAGCTGGTGTCCAGCTAATACTTTCAACTGTTTTGAATGGAGTCACATTAGAAGGTCCCAGATAAAGTAGCAGAATATGTGGAACAAAAGGCAAAATTATTAAAGAAGAAAAAAACACCAAAAACAAAGCTTACTAGTCAGAAAGAAGCTGGAGGAACCTGAAACTGTGGCCCTCAACCACTCTTCATGGCCTAACGTTCAACCAAGCAGTAGATAGGTATATAGGGAGAACAACAACATGAGTAAGGTGTGCTCACTGTGAATGATGGAATGGTCAGTCATTCAAATTCAAAAGGGCAGCATGTATCTAAGGACAATTGCTGGCGAGAAAGGATGGGCAGATGGGTAGAATGGAGATGGGAGCCCCAGAGAGGAAACAAGATAACTGTTGTTGGAGGGAGGGATTGCAGTCAGTGAGATGAAAACAAAGTGTAGGATTTGCTGAATGTAAAACTGATGATCTTGTCTGTAAATCTTCCCTTAGCTCACTCTAAAGTATTTTTTTTTAATCATACAGTTGCTTTACTTTAATGTTTTAATGATAAGAAACCATTTAGGGTCTGTCTTAGTTCTCTAGTGTTGCTAAAACAAATACCACAAGTGGTTGGCTTTAACAAACAAATTTATTTTCTCATAGTTTAGGAGGTAGGAGTCTGTATTCAGAGTTCCAGTTCTAGGGGAAGGCTTTCTCTCCTTATGGCTCTCTTCAGTTTAAGCTTCCTGGTTCCTTGGAGATCTCCCTGTGTTTTGGCATCTATTTTACCCCACTTGTGCTCTACTGACTTGTTTAATTTCTTTAGTACCTCAAAGAGACACACTAATCCTGCCTCATTAGCATTACATAGATAACTCATTACTAAATGGGGTTATAACCACAAGCATAGAGGTTAGAATTGACAACATATTTTTAGGGAAGCCCTGGGTGGCACTATAGGATAAGCACTGGAAAACCTGGGAACCCCTATACAGGATTGCTATGAGTAGGAAGACATGACGGCACTTAACAACAACAATTGGATCTATAGCAAGGTCTTTTACATTATAAATTTTAAAATAAGATTGAAACCCAGACAATGTTTTCTTGCAGCCTTTGAGGACCAAAGATCTTCTCATCATCTTCATAATCTGTGTTTTGAATTTCTCCCACAAGCCATGCATAAGATATCTTTTTAGGTTAGCATTTCTTCTGTGGTAGTTTGCTTTTGGGAGACTTCTTTTTCTCCTGGATTCCTGGTATCAAGCTTATCTCTTGTAGCACCAATACTGGAAAGGCCTGTCTTAATGGATCTCTTTCCAGTGTACTACATATATGAAATTAAATCTGCTGCACAAAGCTTGTTATTTCTCTGCATTAGCATTCAGGGGTAACATTTTACAGGAGGTGTAAGCAAAACTACTTTTCTTTTTCCATGGAGCCTTATCCACATTCTAAGACACATGAGCACCTAATTATAGAAGTATCTTGAAAAGGACCTTACAGTCAGAAGTAAAGAAAGTTAGAATTACCATAGGTTTACAAAGAGGAATGAGTAGATACCTTAAAATTTTTCAAGACTTGTGGTGGTTTACAGTAAAAAATATGTTAGTATTATTGCTTAAAGGGGTGAAAAGTATCCGATTAGAAACAGGTTAGAGAGCTTGAACAGGAACTACACACTCTTAAAAATAGCAAGAAGTTTCCCGCTGTTAAGATCTTTGAATTACAGAAAGAACACACTGTGACTGATCATTCCTTTTAAGAAATGTGAATACCAGATTTATAAGTTTCATATGTGTATGGTGTCAAAATTTCCATACTCTGCCATAAAGAATGAAATCCTGCAGTGGGATCAGCTGAAGAATTGCAAAGGGCAGCAAATTCCATTTGTTAGCAAAATACCATTTTGCATAGTTGTTCTTCCTGAATTCACATTTAAACCTTTTGTACAAGACTTTGATGACAAGCCTTTTTTTTTTGACAAGACATTTTTAAAACATATTTACAGTGGACAGTTTGTGAAAACAGATTTGCTCTTATGGGCTAAATAATCACTTTTCTCTGAAGACAGGTGTTGAATGTTCTAGTCAGTTGTGTCCACATCTTCAAAGCTCCAGATGTAATTTTTCAAAAGATTTGCTTACACAATACAATATTTTTAGGTAAGGCTTGTTAGTGGAGGCAGTGTCCAGAGCTCAGGGGACTTAGTGTGTTACTGTTTTCTTATTTCTTAAGCCAGCTCTCCTGTTTCAGCTTTACAAGGAGCTATGATTCATTTCTGTGAATTGACACAGGGAAAAAAATTCCTCACTGATCACTCCCATTGGAGAACAGAATAGGTGGGAGGGTAGATTTCCCTCTTCTCTGTGGGGGCTCAGTTGATCTATACCATTAGCACTGGACTGTGAACCACAGGTGGGCGGTCTGAGCCCACCAGCTGCTCCATGGGAGAAAATGAGGCTTTCTGCTCCTGCACAGATCTACAGCCTCGGAAATCCTACACAGGGTTACTATGAGTCAGAACCAGAGACATGATACAGAAGGCAGACTTCCAATCTTCAGGTCACAAAAGATTGTCACTGTCATATAGACTTCATTGGGAATTCACCCTGAAGTCTTGCTTTACATTGTTTTTCCTTATTATTTCCACTTTTTTTTTTTTTTTCTAGTTTGTATCCATAAGAACTCAGCTATGCCACATGAGAAAAAAAACGCCAAACTAGGAGTCAGAAGATTTAGATTGTACTCGCAGCTTTGTCAGTAACTAAGTGTACAATTCGAAGCTAGTTAGTTAACCTCTGTGAGCTTAGTTTCTCCTCCCTGTCAAATGGGAATAGAAGATAACTATTATTCAACAGGCAGATCTACTCTGCCAGCAAAGTAGATTTTCTTTTACAGAGAAGTGCTATATCCTATGTCTGCTTACCGCCTGCCAGAATTACTTACAATTCCTTGGGCCTCTTGCACCTCATAGTATCTTAGACATAGTGGATGCCCCCAAAATATTTGCTTGAATTAGATCTCTTAGAGTCTTTCTGAACAGCTAACATTCATATAGAAGTCCTGGTGTGGTTTTATAGGATCAGCACTGGAATGCTATCTACAAGGCCAGAGGTTCAAACCCACCAGCTGCTGCTTGGAAACCCTACACAGGTGTTGTTATGAGTTAGAACCAGAGACTGGATGGCACATAACAACAACATTCATGCACCCTAAGGGACATTCCAGAGCTTGGCTACCTTTCTGCCAACTTGCCTTGTACATATTCAGTAACCTTCTTTGTTTTGTCTCCTTTTATTCTTTAATCACTTTTCTCATCATCTCCCTCATGTGCACGTCTGTTCTACCATTGGTATCTCTTTTCCTAAGCTACTGTTTTCGTATTTTTTGGGTATCCTCCCTCCCATCTTGCTTTCTTCACAGAGGTTCTGAGGTTAGACCTGTTTATCTCCACTCATTTCCAGTTGCCTTGACTAGTCGCCTCTTCTCTTAGGCCAGCTGGGAAATAGAATTTAGTTTTAACTCTGTTAAAAGACTTCACTGCTTTTAACTACAGGAAGCAAATAAGGCTTGACAAAAACTGTATGAGATATGGGAGTTACGTACATAAAAGCTTAGGAATTATTGATGTATATTATTCAAATGTGAATTGGACAAAGGCTTTCTCAATACCTTTTCTTCGTAGACTTCAGTGAGTCCTTATTTATTCTTAAGACTAACACCCATCAAGTCTTTGCCCTCTCTTTTTATCAGCCAGTTCTGAAGCAGATTGATGATCCTTGGGTCTCTTATGGTCCACAGACAGGTTTTGTTTGATCCACAAAACTGGTCCGTATTTAGATTACATAGTGGGTCAACATACTTCCCTACACACATGCGTCACTTATTTCTGGCTTCTTTTGAGAACTATATGGAGAGGGGCCTTTGAGCCTGTGTCAGCCAGAGCTGGGTAGTGAGCACTCATCTGGGTAGGGCAGCCCCGCTCCAGGATACACCCTTTCTGTGGGCTCCATCTCTGTTTATTTCATTAATGTAAGGTCCCTACCTAGCCATGCTTCTGTCTGGCCTTCAAGTCTTTTTCGTTATCTGTTGAAGCATTTTATTGTGACTGGGTGAAAGTTTACAGAACAGATCATCCATTTCACATTCAACAAATCATACACTTTGTTTCATCTCAGTGATTGCAATCCCCTCCATTTAACAACCATTATCCTACTTCCACCACAAAATTGTTTGTTCTTCTCAAAGTCCATAGTATTTTTAATATTCTTCTCCAACATCATAATTCAAATGTATCAATTTGCCTAAGGATCCTTCTTATTCATTGTCAACTTTCACATGCATCTGAGGCAACTGAAAATAAGATAGCTTAGGTCAGGTACTTCTTTTCTTAGTCCTCAAACTTGTATCTTTGCCTTTAAACACTTTAAAGAGGTCTTTACAGAAGATTTGTCTAATACAATACATTTTTTGATTTCTTGACTGCTGCTCCCATGAGTATTGATTGTGGACCCAAGCAAAATGACTGAGTAAGACTATGCAAATATGAAGTGCTTTGATCCTCCCATGGGGTTGGATAGCTTGCTAATAAGGTGAATAATGGGTATTGCACTATTTTGGGTAGAACTTTTACATCTAAGGAGGGCACTGGTCAGTTTTGCCAAACTCTAGGTTTAAAATAACCAGAGGTGGAAAGCGGTATGTCACTACCATGAAAAAGACAAGCGAAGAATAGAGAGCGCCCTTTGGACCTGAGATCACTGCACTGATCTTCCTAATTCAGGAGATGGTGAGATATAGCAGAGGCAAAACAGGCAGCACAGGACAAGTGATGGGCTTCCTGACCCACAGAGTGAGAAAGCTGAAGCTCGCTTGCTCCTTGGTGCTGTGGAATGCCTTTAGGTACTTAATCGGCAGGTGGCTGGGGATGGGCTATGTCTGCTGACCCATAGATCCAGAGCTGAGCACCTTTGGGCATTTATTTCATCAGTTCTAAAAGAACTTTGTAACACGTGACCAAGTGGCTAAAAGGCATACTCATGGCATTGAGAAGAGACTGTGCTGATTAAAGAACTGTATTCTGAGCATGTGTGATCCTGAATTGTAACTGCTTGATTATTCTAATAAGCCCCATAACTGTGAGTGTAGTCGGTAAATTCTGTGTGTCCAATGCTGCAAATTGTTGAACCCACCCGAGAAGTAGAGAGTGCCATGGGAGGCCGCGGTTGTCCAACCTCCATCTGATAGGAATTGGCCTTGGGCAGATGCTGCCTGCCTGTATTTCTCCTCCTCCCCACTCGTGAAATTGGAGAAGGTCAGATGTTGCCCCCACACCAAAGTTTCAGCTCCCCTATCTCTCCCCCTTGTCATCCGGTTAAATGCGCTCTTGTAAAATAGAGGTTAACAAGGAGTTAAACATTCTAAAACTTAGATCAAGAAATGTCTGTGCAGAGCCCCATGGATGGTGTGGTATGCTTGACTGTTTTCATGGTGATTTTCATGCAACAGTGAACCCTTTCAGGCAAGAAAACCATCAAGGATTATTTGCTTTTCTGTTTGTCTTTCTTTTTTGGCTTTCTTGTTGGTGTTTTCGTCATTGCCTACAACCCTTCCAAAACCAGTGTATCAGGATAGACCAGTGAATCTCAGCTGTGTGCTGGCCCCCATTCAGAGGCATCTTCCTGAACCTGTCCCTCTCCTTTTCTTTCTCAGCAGCGTTTACAGTTCAGTCCCTTGTCTCTTTAGGGTTTCTTCTGAAGCTATACCTTATACCATTACTCCATCCAAATTCTTCCTTCCTGTAAACTTCTCTTGAATTTACAGGTTAACACATTCTCTGGTTATTTTATTTCTTTTAGTTTTCTTCAACCCCAAATTAGAGTTTGAGCACTTTGAGGGACCAGACCGAGTCCTCTGACTTTATTATTATAAAGCTTAGCAGTGAAGTTTAGCAGTGTGTCGTTTACTAGGAGCGTCTTTGATTAGTGACTAGACTGTTAAGAGCTGGGACACACTGTGATGAAAATTAGCAGCTTCTGATGCCACCTCTGCCCTTAAAGCTACACTGCCTTTCTTTCTGTTAGCGATCTTCTCTCAGCTACCACCCTCTGTATCTCCATGCATTCTACTGAGTGGTGAATGGAATTGAGGAGACCCTTGAATTGCATCCTAGCTCATCTTTATTAGATGGGAGATTTATTAGCTGGGAGAATAATAAAGATTTATCATCTTTATTAAAAGGCAGAACATGTTCTGCCCTTTTGGTGTCAAAGTGTGGGCACGAGTCTTGGGACTTTCTTTCTTTTTCTTTTAGAAACACCATTAAAAAACAGAACAAAAAATTGCTGTCAAGTCAATTCCAACTTATAGCAATCCTACAGTATAGAGTAGAACTGCCCCGTAGGGTTTCCAATGCTGTAATCTTTTGGGGAGCAGACTGTCCCATCTTTCTCCCACAGAGCAGCTGGTCAGTTCCAACCACCTGACCTTTCCATTAACAGCCAAGGCTTAAAGTGCCATGCCAAGTTTACAGCTCTCTTCAGATTGAAAAGGATTAAGAAACATAACAAAGCCTTAGGAATGTAGGTCTTTGTCTGCTGCCATTCCTCTAAATTTCCACTTAGTTCTTTCTTCTTCTTTTTTCTTTTCTGATAAATGAAGCAACTAAAGAAAGCATTGATTTTTTTTTTTTTTTTTTTTTGGCTAAAAGAACTAACCAGTGCTATTGATGCAACAAAAAAAAAAAACAAAAAACCCTCAACAGCTCCCCCAGTATTACTTCAAAACAAGCATAGAAACCTTGGTTTCCTTTGTTGTTGTTAAATGCCATGGAGTTGGTTCCCACTCATAGTGACCCTTTCTAGGGTTTCCAAGGAGTGGCTGGGGAATTCGAACCGCCGACCTTGTAGTTCAAACCAACCTTGTGGTCCAGTGCTTATCCTACAGCACCATACCAGGACTCTAGTCATTTCCATTAGAATGTAGTTATTCTTAACACTAATTAAAAAAAAAAAAAGACCAGACCCCAATTTTTTATACATTATAATATGTATGTATATGTGTTGTTGTTAAGTACCTTTGAGTTGGTTCCAACCCATAGCTACTCTTGTTTAGGGTTTCTGAGAAGCATCTGGTAAGTTTGAACTACTGACCTTGTGGTTCAAATCAACTTTGCAGTCCAGCGCATTAAGCCACAGGACTCTCACTATCTCTCTCTCTCTCTCTCTCTCTCTCTCTCTCTCTCTATCTATCTATCTATCTATCTATCTATCTATCTATCTATGTATGGTGCTGTGGGTTAATGTACCAGACTGCAAAGCCATTTGAACTGCAGGGTCGGCAGTTCAAGCTCACCAGTCGCTCCTAGGAAACTCTATACAGGGTCGCTATGGGTTGGAACCGACTCAACAGCACTTAATAACAACAACATATGTATATATAGATATATATAAACATATATACGTGTATAATTGTCAAGTGCCATCAAGTCGGTTCTGACCCATAGCATCCCTGTATAGGGTTTCGGAGGAACAGCTGGTGAGTTTAAACTGCTGACCTTGCAGTTCAAACTGACTTTATAGTCTAGCACATTAACCTACCAGGATTATATATACATATGTTATTGTTGTTGTCAGATGCCATTGAATCGGAACCAACTCATGGCGACCCCATGCACAGCAGAATGAAACAGTGTCCGATCCTGGGCCAACCTCACTACCACTGCCACACTTGAGTCCATCAATGGTGCCACCTGGCCAATCCATCTCATTGGGGGTCTCCCTCTTTCTCCGACCCTCCATCTTACCAAGCATGATACCCTTCTCCAGCGACTGTTCCCTCCTGACAATATGTCCAAAGTATGAGAGACGAAGTTTAGCCATCTTGGCCTCCAAGGAGCATTCTGGCTGCACTTCTTCCAAAACAGATCTATTGGGTCTTTTGTCAGTCCATGTCACTTATAGTATTCTCCTCCAACACCACAACTTATTCACTGTCCAGCTTTCACATCCATATGAGGCTATTGAAAATACCATGGCTTGGGTCAGGTGCACCTTAGTCCTCAAGCT
>NW_006408520.1:16558302-16588370 GCF_000296735.1 Chrysochloris asiatica
TTTCTGCTCCCGTAAAGATTTACAGCCTCAGAAACCCTATACAGGGTCGCTATGAGTAGGAACAGACTCCACGGCACACAACAATATATATATATATAAATACAGATATATTCATATATATATAAGTTAAAATATGTATATATATTATTTGTTGTTTATATATATTATTATTTGTTGTTAGTAAGTGCCTTTGAGTCGTTTCTGATGGATAGCGATCCTGAATAGGATTTTCCAGGGAGCATCTAGTGAGCTTAAACCGTCAACCTTTCAGTTCAAACTGACCTTGCAATCCAGCACGCATATTTACCCACAGCGCCACACCATGACATAAAGCAATACAAACAATTATTATTGAGCTTCATCTTCAGGACAAGAATGCCAAGTTAGTCTCTCTTCATAAAATCCAATTACAGTTTGAGGGCAATGCATGGTTGCCTCTTTTACCATCATCATGTCTGCCCCATCTGAATCTTTCCATTTCATGAGAAACTTTAGCTCTCCACTGTTGACTGTGGCACCACTTACTCGTCAAGGATCCAGAGTTTTGGCAAAGCCTGTTGTTTGTAAGCAGCATCTCTTTTTGTCTTTGATTTGCTGTCATCAGAGTCACTGTCATAGAGAAAGTTCCTTTTTTCCATATTTTTCTTTACCAGCTTTTTGAGAATTAAGAAATGCTTCAATTAGTTTTGGACAGTCTAAATTTTCTACAGGTTCCCAAGTATTATCAGCATCTGTAAATCCCTTCCACTTCAGGAAATACTCCACCTTCCTATTAACTACACATCAGTCTGGTACTTTTTCTACCACAAATTTTTCAGTTTCTGCCTCTTTGACTTTATTACTCTTTCCATTCTATTTCTTTCCCATTTTTTATTGGAGGCCATTTTTACTGTAGACTTAAAGAACTATTATTCACCACCTCCAACCTGCTCGGGCTCCCAGGTCTGCAGCGTCTCAGGCTCTGCACACCTCCAACTCGAACCACATCCGAGGAGGAGAAGGCTGGGGAGCTGTGCACTGGGCCACCTCTGGGAGGAGAGACCACTTAGCTCCCAAAGAAAATGCAAGTCATTAAATTATAGCTTCATTTTTAAGGTAACTTGAAACTACCAATGTGGAATTGTTTTCTGAAATCATCTCTCCAGGATCCTAAAATCTTGCTGTGAGAGCATCGTTTTACTGATGGACTCCTGGTGTGGTGCTGTGGGTTAATGCGCCAGACTTCAAAGCCGTTTGAACTGCAAGGTCGGCAGTTCAAGCTCACCAGAAGCTCCTTGGAAACCCTAAACAGGGTCACTTTGGGTCGGAACTGATTCAACAGCACTTACTAACAATATAATAACCCGAATCTCTTCTTTTCAGTTATCTATTCTTAAACTTTGTTGTTGTTGTTGTTGTTAAGTGCCATCGAGTCGGTGCCGACCCATAGCGACCCTGTACAGGGTTTCTGAGGGTGTAAATCTTTACATTCTTCTTGGATCAACTATCAACACTCGCGGAAGTAGCAGTCAAGAGATCAGACGACGTATTGCACTGGGCAAATCTGCTGCACAGGAACTTTTTAAAGTATTGAAGAGCAGAGATGTCAGCTTGAGGACTAGGGTGCGCCTGACCCAGGCCATTGTGTTTTCAATAGCCTCATATGGATGCGAAAGCTGGACAGTGAATAAAGAGGATCGTAGAAGAATTGATGCCTTTGAGTTGTGGTGTTGGAGGAGAATACTGAGGGTGCCATGGACTGCCAAAAGAACCAATAGATCTGTTTTGGAAGAAGTGCAGCCAGAGTGCTCCTTGGAGGCCAGGATGGCTAAGCTTCGTCTCTCCTACTTTGGACATGTAGTCCGGAGGAAACAATCGTTGGAGAAGGATGTCATGCTGGGTAGGGTGGAGGGTCAGAGAAAAAGAGGAAGACCTCCAACGAGATGGATCGGCCAGGTGGCATCATTGATGGACTCGGGGGTGGCAGCGGTGGTGAGGTTGGCCCAGGATCGAACATTGTTTCGTTCTGCTGTGCATGGAGTCGCTATGAGTCGGTTCCGACTCGATGGCACCTGACAACAACAACAACAATTCTTAAACTTGTTCATACTTTACAAACATGCACTGTCTATCTGCTGTGAGTTAAGACCTGAGCTGGACACTGTGGAAGATGGAGATGACTTAGACATGGGCTTTGTCCACTGAAGAGTGTGTAATGTAGGAGACAGTCATGGCCCCAAGTACAGTGCTAAGAAAGAGAGGTGATGTGGAAGGGGATGAAACTAATCTGCCTCAAAGTTCCTGACTGAAACACCAGTGTGATTATTTGGAGGTGAGATCAGATTATCCCAAACTGCACAAAATGCTAAGTGAAGGATGGGATGCAAGGCTTTACTATGTCTGGCAGAATCATTCCAGAAGGCCTGTGCAGCTAATGCACTTCAAAGGATCCAGAACAAATAGCTCTTTTGGTCCATTTTTAAATCAATAACAAATCGGGCACTACAAGAGGAAGCCTGTTTCACAGCCAAACAGTGAACAATGCTAAAAGCTCAGACTCCCACAGTCTCTGGGGAATAATTAGAACTTATTCAGTAATCAGACAAGTTGGGTTTCTAAGAATGGTTCTAAATGCAAAATGATAAAATTTGGGTGAAGTAAACTAGACCATTACTTTGTAACGAGAATATTTGTAAGAGGGTGTTAAATCATTCAGTTAGAAAAATTATAAAGTTGGAAATTCTGGAGACTTTGTTCATTTGTCTGTTTAAGGAAAAGTATTTGGAGGGACCAGTCCCTGGAGAATGACATCATGCTTGGTAGAGTAGAGGGTCATTAAAAAAAAGGCAGACCGTCAGTGAGAGGGATTGACATAGTGGCTGCCACAGTGAGCTCAGACACAGGAACGATTGTGAGGATGGTTAGGTTATACATAAGGTCACTTATACATTGTTGTTGCTGTTAAGTACCGTCAAGTCAATTCCGACCCATAGTGACCCTGTATAGGGTTTCCAAGGAGCAGCTGATGTGCTTGAACTGCTACCTTGCAGTTCAAACGGCTTTGCAGTCTGGCGCATTAACCCACAGTGCCACTATACATTGTTGTTGTTGTTGAGTGCCATCGAGTCCATTCCGACCCATAGCGACCCTATATAGGGTTTCCAAGGAGAAGGTGGTGAGCTTGAACCACTGAGCTTGCAGTTCAAATGACTTTGCAGTCTGACGCATTAGCCCACAGTGCCACACCAGGACTCCGCACTATGCATTAGGTTATACATATGTTGGAACCAACTCAATGGCACCTTACAACATCAACAAAAACTTATGCTGAAGTATTTTATCCCACTGGGCACCTAAAATAAAGTAAAATATTCAGACTGGAGTCTAGCCTCTACTTTTTACCACTGCTCTCAAGTCAATTCTGACTACTAGTGGACCGAGTAGACCTACCCGTAGGGTTTCCAAGGCTGTGAATCTTTACAGAAGTGACAGTGTCATCTTTCTTTTGAGGAGCAGCTGGTGGATTTGCACTGTCGATCTTCCAGTTAGTAGCTGAGCACTTTAACCACAGGACCACCAGAGCTCCTCAGTCTCCACTAGAACAAGATATTAATTTTGGAGCACTGAAGTAATCACTTGACTTCTTTTGTCTCTATAACCAGTACAGACTTTGGGGGTTGGAGGAGGAGGGACAATAGGCTGCAGGAGGTTGGTTTGTTTAGTCATTGGCAAAGTTCTGCAAACATCTGGGTTCTGATTGCTGTATCTTTATTATAAAGAGCAGAAAATGTACTTTCATCAAAAGAGATGGAGGGTTAGGAGAAACTGTGGATAAACAATAGTTTTTGGTCAATTTCACATTTAGGCCTGTTATTTATTCTGTATTGGAAAAATGAGATAATTCTATATTTAGGCATTTGTAGCATCCCTAATCTTTGTGAAGAGAGGGAAAAATTCCTCTGGACTGGTTTTGTTTGTTTCTGTTCTTTTTGTCTTATACAATTAACAACGCAAACCCAAGAGAAGTTTCAACTACGTATCACCAGATTACACTCTTTCCTATGATACCTATCACCTTTGATCCTCCCGTTCCTTCCCAGTGTCAGGAGTCTTTAATTCGCTGATTCTAAAATGATGTTCTAGGAAATTTCCCTAAAGCAGCGCTGCCTGGAGCAAGCCCTGTTGACCTGGGAGCACAGGTGTTTTCAGGAGGATATGATGACATAGTAGATGACTAACCTGCAGAGCGTTGCCTGATTATAGGCTCCTCAGGACCTTTCCCACCTCTGATAACTTGGTAACAACTTTGTGATCCCCAAATCTGGCCTTCTTATTTCTCAGCAAATATGGAGAATTAATTATTATGTAACAAAAAACAAATCCACTGCCATCAAATCAATTCTGACTCATAGCAGAATTGTGACAGAGAACTATCTCCTGGTTTTCCAAGACTTTAAATGTTTACAGAAGCAGACTGCCACCTCTTTCTCCCACAGAGCAACTAATGGGCGGGAACCCACAACCTTTCCTTTTTCAGTCAAGCACTTAACCACTGTGCCACCAGAGATCCTGTCACTACAATAACATGATAGCTCGTTCTAGGAAGACAAAACAACTGTTGACCTAGTTTTAAAAAAAAATTAGTTCCAACTCCACTTCTGACCAAGTTAGGTAGTATTATTTCCCTAAACTAGAGATTTCAGGTTATCGTGACATTCACTGAAAATGCACACATGGAAGTTCATCTGCGTAAAATGATGATTAAATTAAATTCGGTAAAATGTTTTAATCTTCACTTTGAGTTTCTTTTAAACATTACAAATGGAGATCAAAATATTTTCCAATCAAATTTAATTTTTGGATTTTAATAATAAGGAATTTGGATTATGTTCTATCTTAGTAATTAAATGGCGCTTCAGATTTCTAATCTAGATGCCCACCACTCCCCATCCCTCATTCTTTTCTGAGTTGGGTTTCTGATCATAGAGTACCCAGATCAGCACACTCTGTTCTATGTATATGGCCAGAACAAGCCTTCTGACTTTATTTAGTTTCTTTATTGACATAATGAAGATATGTGCTTGTTTTTATTGCTGCTAGGCCTTGTTGCAATTGGAATTTTATCTTCCAGAGCTGTAGAACTCCTCGGTAAATAAAGGAATGATACAAGGGAGCTTCAGAAAGTTCCATTATCTTTTCATTCCATTTTCTACAAACTTTTTGAAGCTTCCTCATAGTCTGATATTTTTTTCCTTCTAATCAAGAACTCATTTCATTGTAGAATTTAGGAATGGCAGAAAAGAACAAACTCATCTTGTATTATTCTCTAAAGCCACAATACATAAATGGATAGTTATAATATTAATAGAAATGTAAGTATGTAGTAAATTGTCCTTTCTTTCTCTCTTTATACTCATGACAATAAATTTCTACAGTCTCCTAGGATTTTAGGATATAACTGCTCTGTGTCTCTCCATGGAGAAGATGGCTGAATTTCAACTTCATACTTAAGTGCATGGAATAATATATTGGATTTGATACTACAATATAGACAAAGATAATGCCTCAGAGCAGCCATGAGGGGTGAAGGGTGCAGGGGAGACTGCGCATGAGTCTAGACTGAGTTCTGTGTTTCTCACTTGGGCAGAGGAGTGAAATGTAGGCTTAGCTTTGGACATAGCTGTACTTAGCTGCCTTTGGAAACAGGGATGTCTAGTAAGCTGTTGGCTGTGCTTTCAGAGTTCAGGGAGTGATCTGGACTATAAACACCGATTTGGTAAACAGTTGATTTGAGAAGATGTGTATGTTCAGACAGTTCTACTTTGCACACACAGTCTTGCCATGATTCGGAGTTGACTGGAAGATAGCTAGTAACAGCAGCATAAGATCTGTAAAGTTTGTTCCAAAAAACACAGGAGCGTGGTTCTAGGAGCAGGAAATGTAGGGCTTGTGTGGCAATCAGGACATAGGAAAATAATTGGTTATTAAGGCACTAACTATAAAACGGTGTTTTGTTTTGTTTTGTTCTCCTTTTCGTGACCATTGATAATCCATACAACAAACAGGGTTTCTGAAGAGCGACTGGTGAGCTTGAACCGCCGACCTCGTAGTTCAGACGGCTTTGCAGTCTGGCGCATTAACCCACAGTGCCACACCAGGACTCCTTGTAGTTCCTAAAAATATAGTTCCTAAATTTTTCATCAGATAAGTCATATTTAAAACACACAATCATACACTCCTGCCCTCTACTTAATTGGGTCATTTTAATTCAATATATAATTTTTTTTCATATTTAAGGTAAGAAACTTTTTAGAGAAAAGCCCTAAATAACATTGTAGTAGGTTGAACTTGCAAAAACTGTATTTGATCTTGGGAAATTTGAAAAAGTTTCATCTCAAATGTATTTGAATTTAGGATAATTTCTGATACTTATATTTGATTACTTATAAAAATCAATAATGTGAGAAAGACAAGTTCATTCTCACTAAGAAGTCCTGGTAGTGCAATGGCTAAGTGCTTAGTGGCTGCTAACTAAGAGTTCACATGTTCAAACTCATGAGTTACTCAGTGAGCAGTTCATTTTCTCCTGTTGGCTTGAAGTTTGTGACAGAAATTCATATATTTTGGCATTAAAATGTATGACCTGCAGAATGTACCAACCACATTCATATTCCACTTGTCTTTTAATGCTTTGGATTCCCTAAAAGCAGGAAGGGTTTGTTTTTTGTTTTTTTTTTAGCTCCTTACTATAGGGAAGTGAGGAGCTAGGAACATGCAGGTTCATGAGCCTCTAGATTCTTGACACAGCCAAAAACCATGTGTGGGCCAGACTTGACTTCCTCTGACTTCACAAGGGGAAAGAGAATCAAGCTCAAAATCTGTCCAAGACCAATTCCTGTGAAGTGGAGGTCCGACATGCTTCCACTGTGCAACCTTCTTTGCTCTGTTCTGACACCGCCCATCCTTCCCACGGCATCTCTGACTCACATCTGGGCTCAATAATCCATTGCAATGGCCACATAGGACTCATAACAATACTCAGCAATTGTGAGGTTTATTAGGGAAGTGAACAGAATGCAATTCAAGATCAAAACCAACTCAGGATGCAGCAGTTCTTAGTTAGGCATACCTCACTCTTGTCATCTACCTCTCAGCCATGTATGTGGTCCCTTGGCCTTGCTTCAGTCTATAAGCCTAGAGCCTGTAGCTGCTCTGTCCTCTCTATGCCTCCGCCTCTGCCTTCACCGTTTTTCTAGGTAGAGATCTCATGTGTCACTCATGCTTTTCCTTTTGATGGTCCTGGGAGCTTTCATCTCTGCTTCTGAGATGGCTCCTTCTAAACCTTGCTGGAGGGTAAGACTAACCAATCCCAGCTCTAGAGTCCTGTATACCTTTTTGTATGGTCCCACCCAATCACTTGGTGGGAATTAAGAAGAAAGACTTTGGATAGAAAAGCCACATCAGGTAAATTCAGGGTACCACAGTTGCTCTCTCTTGTGTATAAATAACTTGAAATGGGGAAGAGGCAATTCTCAAAAGAAGGCGATACTAGACAAAATAAAAACAGGTTTCTAGTGCACCAGGGAGTTCTAGGGTGGCATTATAGGATAAGCACTGCTAGTCGCAAGGCCGGCAGCTCAAACTTAACAGCTGCTTCTAGGAAATCCTATACTGGATCGCTATGAGTCGGAACCAACTCAACAACACTAAACAACAGCAACTGCACCAGATCACATTTTTAATATTCAGTGCATTATTTGTTGCATCCTTATTTGTGTTAGGTTTGGGATATATCAGCTAATGAAACTTATAATCCTGTTCTCATGTAGTTTACCTTTACCTGGTCTGCTCAGTTGCAAGTGCCATGTTGGAACCTGGGCAGTTTGTGATATGAAACTAGTCCAGAGAAACCTCTGCTTCTCTTCCCTGGTACAGACCCCAGCTACCAGTGCAACAATTCCTCTTTTGTATTCTCACAGGGCTAGGTCAGCAGCTATCAATACCTCTGTTTCTTGTGTCTGACAATTCAAAATGCTGGGAAAAACTAGGAGCAGAGGTCCCTGGGACCATCAAGGGAGAAGAGCAGTGAACAAGACCCTACCCATAGAAGCAGTGACACCAGAGATAGAGGCAGAGATGATGACATGGAGAGATGGAGCAGCTGGGAACTATACACCCAGAGAGGGAGAGGGGCTGTGTGCTGATGACCAGGGGGCAGGCTTGTAGTATATACCCTTTGGTAGGTTGATGATGCATGGATGGGATTGTAACCATGGCAATGAAATGATATATGATAGGATGAATGTAAAACGAATGTTCTCCCACACATAGTTCACAATAAAACATTAAAAAAAAAAAAAAAAAAGTCTGGGATCAAAGTATCTGCAAAGTGCAATGGATACAAAGGGTAATGAGAAATTTCTCATCATTAGTGCAATTTCACAAATACCTGCATTTTAGTCTTATTTGTGAGAGATACCTCTATGGATAATTCTGATATGCAATTATTAAATCATGAAGAGAAGATATCATAATAATAACCACTCATGTTACTAGCAGGAGCATTGGTCGTTCAGTGGTACATTTACCTCTTCCATGGGAGACTCAGGTTTAGTTCCAGCCAATGCACCCAAGACACAGCTGTCAACTGTCTGACAGTGAAGGCTTATATGTTGCTATGATGCCTGAGCAGGTTTCAGCAGATCTTCTAGATTAAGATGGGTTCATAAGAAAGATCTGGTGATCTACCTCCAAATATGAGACCCTATGGATCTCAGCAGTCCAATCTACAATCAACCAATCATGAAGATAGTGAATGACCACATGTATTTCCTTCCACTGTACCATGAGTTGGGGACCAATTCCACAAGAGCTGACAAACAGTGAGTGTCTTTATACTACAATGCATACCCACTGTTTATATAATGAGATGGATTGACCAAGTGGCAGCATCGATGGACTAAAGCGTGGCAACAGTAGTAAGGTTGGCCCAGGATCAGGCATTGTTTCATTCTGCTGTGCATAAGGTTGCTATGGGTCAGTACCAACTTGATGGCACCTACCACCAACAACAACAACATGAACTCCTGGTGTGATACTGTAGGATTAGCACTGGACTCGAAACCACAAGGTCGGCGGTTCAAACCTACCAACTACTCCTCGGAAATCCTATATAGGGTCATTATGAGTCACAACCAACTCAACGGCACTTAACAACAACAACAATCACTGAATGTTATACAATAAAATTTTTATAAAAATGTCAAAAAAAATGCCAGGGTAGAGCTAGCTACCTTTAAATATTAGAAAAATAAGGATGCAAAATCAAAAGCTGTCTGGGAGGAAACTTGCAAGAGCTTCCATGCCCCCAGGGGACATGCTTACCCGCTCCAGATTGGAATGTTTGCTCTGTCCAACCCAGAAGTTCCAGTGAGCCTCAGTAGTCCAAGGCTTTTTATTGGCCTCACCACATGACCTCCTTAGACTTAGTCAGCATTAGGCCCCCAGGTGGTGCCTCTTAGTCCAGTCAGTCTCCACTCACCTGTCATCATTCTATTAGTCACCAGGGCCAATGGCAGCCAGGAAACCATAAAGCACTTCATAAAGTGCTTAGACCTCCATGGATTAATCGGTCCCATCTTTGTTGGTCAAGTAGTTGAAATTAAAAACCCACTGCCAAAGAGTCAGTTCTGACTCATAGCAGCCCTGTAGGACAGGTAGAACTGGGTTTCTAAAATGGTAATTTTTTTATGGGAGCATAAAGCATCATCTTTCTCCTGCAGAGCAACTGGTAGGTTTGAACTGCTGATCTTGTGGCTTGTAATGCAATCCATAACCCACTGTACTACCAGAGCTCCTGTCAAGGGAGACAGCAAACTAGTAGTATTTATGTGAGAATTAGAGAAGGTTATGCAGAGGTTTACTATAGTTTCTAAAGATTCAGAGCACTGGATGGTCTTCCTGTGGTTCAAGGGTCCCCTAGCATCTAGACTGGGGAGATGAGCTGTTACATGCTCAGACCCAAGGGGCAACATTGGTGTCATAGTAAGCTAAATACTGGACTGCTAGCTGCAAGGTCAGCAGTTCAAACCCACCAGCCTCTCCATGGGAGAAAGATGAGGCTGCGTGCTCTCATAAAGACTGACAGTCTCAGAAGCTTGGGAAGCATTTTTCTCTGTCCTCTAGGGTTGCTCTGACTCGAGGACAGTGAGTTTGGATTGGTTTGGTGTGAGAACAGCACAATGGCAAGAGCCAAGTCAAATTATTGCAGGATTTCAGCCTCAGACCAAAATGGGATGAGAAGTCAGGAACTTAGATGGAATTATGCATGGCACAGCCAAAGCTGAGGTTCACTAGACACACAGGAATGCAGGGGCTTTCCACACACACACCAGATCCAAGTTTAAGCAGGAATATGAATTCCATGTTTTAGGCCAAGCCTCTAGAAAGGGTAGCATTCCTGCCAGTCTTGGTTAGATTGTCGTGGGACATGGGCAGGAGAGAATCTGTAAGAGAGGAGGTCTTCAGGCAGGAATTGACTATATGGTGACAGATACTATTTGCAGATGGAAATCATTCTTAATATGTGTATTTATGAAGCATACTTTTACATACCCCTCAAAACAGAAACAAGGTGGGGGAAAGCCTAAGATCAGAATTACGGTTAAAAGTATTTTTTAAAAAAATCAAATAGTGCTTATTTAAACGAAACAGGTCAGTTTTTCAATACAATATTGATTAAGACAGATCCTCCCCCTCATCTTCAAACACCCCTCCTCTCTGTCATCCTTGACATCACTAGTCTGTATAGAAGAACAGCATTTTTCCCTTTTGGGGAAGATAAGAAAATATAGCATGTATTTCAGCTCTGGAAACCACATTCGGTTCTGGGCACTACACTTTTAAAGGGCCAATTGGAGCATTTTTCAGAGAAAAATGACCCAGATGGTAAAGGAATATGAAACCAAGTTATATGAGAAACAGTTGGAGGAAATAGGGAGATTTAGCCGAGAGAAGAGAAGACTAACCAGAAAGTATTACAGAGACCACAGTTTTCAGATTCTGGAAGAGACACCACATAGGATTCATCATGCTCTGCCCACAGGAGCCTCCCAGAGCAAGGGCCATTGTGGGGCAGATTCAGGAAAAGCACTGGGAAGAACTTGATACAAATCGAAGTCATGCCTAAAGGAATGGACATGAAGTACCAAGTCCCACATTTTTTTTTTTTTTAATTAAATGTTTTTATTTTGCATTGAGTGAAAGATTACAGGGCACATCATCAGCTTCACATTCAACCATTCATATAGCTTGTTTCATTACATTGATCATTATCCCCGCCATATATCATCAGTTTACAGTGTTTCTCTCTATCCTCTTTAGCTTTTTTTTTTTTTTTTGGATGGGGGGGGACTTGGCTTTTTGGAATTTACAGTTTCGGCTTTTAGAGAAGGTTTTTACATTTGTCTGTGGATATCCAGGGCTCATGTATGAGATTACTAACAAGCAGTACTGAATAATCAGATGAGGGACAGTTTGCTATGTCTACTAGGTAGCTAAAGTCTGATCCTCAGAGCCTATGGTTTGGACGGTCAACAACGCTTGGGCCCACAGGGGCCCAAGACCCACATTTTTTAAGTTATTCTAACAGCAGGTATTGTTCAGCTCCTTGCACATCATGCTTCCTCCATGGGCCTTTCCAGATAACCTTGCTTTCTCCCTTTAGACTCTTAAGTCTCTGAGGTGCTTCCTTGGGCTCCCTTGTACTCTAGTTCTGGTTACATATGTCTGTTTTGAATTCTCTGGTAGCGTAGTGGTTACGAATTGGACTGCGAACCTTAAGGTCAGCAGTTCGAAACTATCAGCTGCTCCGCGGGAGAAAGATGAGGCTTTCTGCTCCTGTAAAGATTTACAGCCTCAGAAACCCTGTACAGGGTCGCTATGGGTTGGAACTGACTCGATAGCACTTAACAACAACCCTTTAAAAAATAATCTACCCTTTTCATAGCACGCCATTTTGTATGCTGAAATGAAATTCATAGTGAATGTAACCCACCTATGTAGATAATTACAGCAATTCAATATTAAACTGAATTATAACAAAAAGAAAGTAATTTGTAATCAAGTTGCATATTTTACAACATCTATGGCCAAGGAGCCCTGGTGTTGCGATGACTAATCACTCAGCTGCTATGGGATGGTCAGCAGTTCAAACCCTCTCCATGGGAGAAATAATCTGGCAATCTGCCCCCTAGATAGTTCAGCCTAGGAAACCCTATGGCACCAGGGGAGGGGTGGGTGGGGAGAGTCTACTCTGTGCTGTAGGGTCACTCCGACACTCTCAGTCCCAATTGACTTGATGGTACAACAGCAGTAACGCGTGTGGCCTCACCAGCAGACACAGGCCACCAAGTAGATCGAGTGTAAATTTCGAATCGCCACAAACAGGGCAGCAATAATGCAGACCGATAAGGTACATGTGTTGCTAACTCAAAACTCTGGGAAACTGTGTTGTTCATGATGTCATTTTCTTAACTGGTAAGCAGCTCTTGGTAATGTTCCAAACAAAACAAAATGCAGTCTTCCCCTAATTTCCATGGTAGTTCACTTTGGGAAAATCCAGTATATATATAAAACTTGAAAAATAATGTTTTGTCTTTCATTGTAAAATAGAGTTACGTTCCAGATTAAAATATTATAAATGGGTTAGCACCCACATGGGTGTCCAGTAGGACATTTGAAAGTTAAAGGGATGTAGGACAGTACTTTGTTGTATTGGACACTTGCAGTTATTGTAGCATGCCTATGCCTATATTCTTGGCACTTGTCCACTAAATGGAAATAGTACCCATAGTTTACTGTAACAGCTGGAACTGCCCTTATACATTTCCACAATGTCACCATTGAGAGCCAGGCTACACAGTGTGAATTTTGGGAGAGTGTGACCTAGCTTTCTTCCTTTTAACTTCCTTAGTACCTGGTACAATGCCAGAAATACCAGAAAGGTGTTTACCTGTGTTTTATTGACAATGCAGAGGCATTAAACTGTGTGGATCATGGCAAATTACGGGTGACATTGCAAAGAATGGAAATTCCAGAACACTTAATTGTGCTCATGTGAAACATATACATAGACCAAAAGACAGTCATTCACATAGAACAAGGGGATACTGTGTTGTTTAAAATCAGGAAAAGTGTGTGTTAGGGTTGTATGTTTTCACCATACTTATTCAGTCTGTATGTTAAGCAAATAATATGAGGAAATGGACAATGTGAAGAACTTGGCATCAGGAATAGAGGAAGGATTATTAAACAACCTATGATATGTACATAACATAACCTTGCTTGATGAAAGGGAAGAAGATTTGAAGCACTTACTGATGAAAATGAAAGAATAAAGTCTTCAGTATGATTTACAGCTCAACATAGAGAAAACAAAAATTCTCACAACTGGGCCAATCAACAGCATGATAAATGGAGAAAAGATTGAAGTTGTCAAGGATTTCATTTTACTTGGATCTACAATCAACACCTATGGAAGCAACAATCAGTAAATCAAATGGCATGCTGCATTGGGCAGATCTGGTGAAAAATATCTTTAGTATTAAAAATCAGAGATGTCATTTTGAAGACCATACTGCACCTGACCCCACAATGTTTTCAATTGCCTCATACGTATGGGAAAGCTGGATGATGAATAAGGAAGACTGGAAAACAATCAATGCATTTGAATTATGGTGTTGGTGAAGAATATTGAATATACCATGGACTGCCAGAAGAATGAACAAATCTGGAGAAAAGTACAGCCAGAATGCTCCTTAGAGGTGAGGGTGGCGAGACTTGATCTCTCGTGCTTTGGACATGTTATCAGGAGGGTCAGTGATGAAGAGGTAGACCCTCAAAGAGATAGATTGATACAGTGGGCTCAAACAGTAACTGTTGTGAGAATGGCAGAAGACTGGGCAGTGTTTCATTCTGTTATACTTAGGGCTGTATGGTTGAAACAGACTCGACAGCATCTAACAAAACCTGGTACAAAAGACAGTGTTTGTACAATTAGAGAATGCAATAGAGAGGCTTTATGTATCAGATCCTGATTGCACCTGATGCCCAGATGACCCTTGCTTATCTCATTCAGCTTGTCCAAAACTAAACTAGCACCTCCCTCTTTTTCCCCAATCTGCCTTACCTCCTTCACTCTCGAACTAAATTTATGCAACAGTCTAAAAAGGTAACAACAAGGGATTCATCTCCCTCACTGCCTACATCCAGCCACTCACAAAACTATATTGCTTCTGTCTAAAACACTTTTCCTTACTCTACCATCCTTCGTTTCACGTTCCAGCCTCCCTTTCTATCTTCTTCCAGGCTATTATAGTCTCCCAGCTGTTCTGAGGGAGAAAGATGAGGCTTTCTGCTCCCATAAAGATTTACAGCCTCAGAAACTCCATATGGGGTTGCTGTAATGTGAACCGACTGAACAGCACTTAACAACAGCATTGTCTCCTCTCCCTGTTCATATACACATGTGAACTCTTTAATCTTTCATGAGGCATGCCAAGCCCTCCAAGCTTTGGTACCTTGAATAATGATTACGTTTTTGCCTGGTAAAACTTCTCCTGGATCAGAGCCAGCTTAAACGTTTCCTTCTCTGTGAGATCTTCCCGACCTGAGACAAAATTACTTAGTCTGTGTCTCTCTGTTCCTATCCTTGTTGTGACATTTACTGTGTTAAACATGGCCATGATTGTGATCCCTGCCAGACAGGATTCCCTTGATATAAGAACTCCAATGCTCAGGTTCTGGATTTGGATCCTACAGAACATCATAGCCATATTGTCCCTGGCAAGTTTCTTCTCCTATAGAAGCCCCAGTTCTCTTATCAGTGAAATGGAGAGGACAATAATCACTTCATAAAGGTTTTGAGGATTAAATGATAATGCTGTAAAGTACTTAAAACAAATTCTGAAATGTTCACCATTATCTTTAACCTTCCAGTAAGCATAGTAGGGAGTCCTGGTGTGGCGCTGAGGGTTAATGCACTGAACTGCAACATTGGTTGAAGGTTGGCAGTTCAAGCTCACCAGCTGCTCCTGTTGCTATGAGTTAGAATCAACTCAACAGCACTTAATAACAAGAAGAAGAAGAATATAGGAGGAGGTGCCAACTTCAAAGGAAGAAGGGAGGAAGAAAGGCCAGAAAAAAGGAGGTAGGAAGGAAGAGTTGCTGACAGTTTAAAGTTCTGAGATTTTGTGATTTAGTGACAGAAATGAATATTATATTTGGAAAATTGTAGCCAATTTTGTCATAAAGAAATGGAAAATACTCTGAAAAGAAAAAGGTGATATATTTTCCAGTATAATTAGTGCACTAAAAATAATTCATTCTAAAACCGAACTTGTTAAGTCCATGCCCACTGTAAAAAATTATGTGCCTGGAAACTGCCATGTTCTGGATTTCGACTTGAATGTTCCAAAATATGGGGTATGGGCAATATCATCTTCTCTTCTTAATCTAGGATGGTGACGGGTACTGAGCTCTGCTGCCCTACCTACAGTTCTCTAGCTTCTGGTTGGAAATTTGTAAGAGGACTTCAAAAAGTTCATGGAAAAATTCAATTATGTTTTCATTCCATTTTCTATAAACTTTATGACGCTCCCTCATATATTCTTATACACCTTAAGGTTCAATTATTCGTTGCTTTAAAAAGTCTTTTATGCGTCTTAAGTCATGTTTGCGATATAAACCAAAATCCTAAATTTAAAAAAAAAACAAAAACCTTCCATGTTTGATACTCTCCTGAATGGTTAAAGCTTGACATTTAATCTGCGTGAACTGGAACGCTCTGATTTCACTGTTTGCAGCTTGTAAATGTCACTCTAAACATTGGTGCTTTCACTCACAGTTAAGCGCTTTCATCTGCCGTGGGTGCAGCGTGTCAGAGAATTCTTTGTGTGCCAGTCTAGAGAGCGGAAAGACTAAAGCCCAGTCTTTAAAGAGAAGAACAACAACCAAAAAAAAAAAAAAAGGCTGCGTGGAAAGCAAAGTTGACCCTGTTTTTATTTAGTATTTGTGAGCACACAGCCCTGAGTTCTACCAGATAAGCTTAAAAAACAAGTATATACTAGCTCAGTCAGAACAGGGCTACACTGAGCTCATCCATGGTTGTCAGCCAAACAGCTCCTCCCCCTCTCCTTCTTTTGTGACTGGGATGGGCTGAGGGGAGAGGTAGTAGTTGCTGTCACTACTTTAATTTCACTTTTGCCTGCAGGAGGCATCTTGTCATTTTCTGGTTTTCTAAACCATGTTCAACCTGGGTGTTTTGTTTCTGAGCTCCTGAAGGCTGCTGGCACACAGTTAGCCCTCACTTCTCATCATCTTGAAGTGAAATGGAAAATCAGTTTGTGGCTGTTTTCACAGCAAATGATTTACTCCTTTTCTTTTATCTGTCTCCCTTTTATGTCTCCCTTCCTTGGACGTATTTTTAGTCTATCTCTGCCACCTTTTGTTCTGGAAGTTTTATGTTCTTTCCTCCTTCCTCTGCTTTCTTCCCATCCCCCAAGCCTCCTTTTGTTGGCCCAGGATCCCTTGCCCCACCCCTTGTGTGCATTGTGTTTTGCCTTTTTTCCTTCCCCATCTGCTACATGCTGCTGGTGCTGCCTCTGTCTGCTACGCCCACCCCTCCCGCTGCATCTGGTGGGCTGCCTGTATTGGCTCGTGATGTAGCTGACAATGACCAGGTTCATCCCTAGTCACCATTATGGGCAGATAGATCATCAGCTAATTGCATAGGCATGCTGTGGTTTTACATCCATGGCATAAAACAAAAATAATGCCTACACCAGGGAACTAAAAATACATCCAAACAAAGAACAGTACACTGGTGGTTCCATGGTAGAGTTGTCACCTTCTCTGAAGGAGAACACCGTTCCAGTGCCAGCCACTATACCTCAACCACCACCTGTCAGTCAGTGGAAGATTGTAAGTTGCTGTGATGCTGAACAGCTTTCAGTAGAGCTTCCAGACAGACTAGGAAGAAAGGCATGGCAATCTACTTCTGAAAATCAGCCAGTGACAACCCTATGGATCACAATGGTCCAGTTCAAAACTGAGCAAGGAGACACCGAAGGACCAGGCAGCATTTCAATCTGCTGTGCTTGGAGTCATCATGAGTCAGAGGTCAACTCTGTGAGAGCTAACAACAACAGTGCCTATACCCACCAGTGTTTCCAGTTTCCTGGCAATCATAATGAAGCAAGAATTGACGTCTAGAAAAAGAATCTCTTACAAGAAGCACACATGTGGAATTTTGGAAAAACATGGACTTTTCTGTCAGACATAATTCAAGTTTCTACTGTGTTCCTTATTACCTATATGACCTTGGGCAAATTAATTTATTTAACATCTATTCAGTGTCTATTATGTACCTTATATATATTTGCCTTTTAAAGAGCCAAATGATATCTGTCTGTCTTCTTCCCTTCCATTTGTAGCCAATTGAGAAATCAAATATAGAAATCAAACTCTTGGTTTTATCAACTGAAGGATATGATGTACAAGGGGTCTTCAAAAAGTTCCTGGGACAGTTAATTAAAAGAACAGAATTTTCCCACAAATGTGTTGGAAATGAAGCTCCCTCTCATACCTCTGCAGCCCCTGTGGGCTTTCTAGTACTTCTTCCCTAAACTAGACAAACAACCCACTGTGTGACTAATAAAACTGGGTAACTGTGGGCCTGCGTCTGTTGTCTTCTACTTAGCTCACACAGCTGGACAGAGAGGATGAATGCATGTCATGGACAAACTGATAAAAAGTAGAGTGGTAGAGTGAGAAGGCTTCAATTTGTTCTCCTAAACTCACTGACCAGGCAACCCTCTTGTCCTCCTTCGGGAAGGATAGGATGAGAATGCTGAGAAAAAGTCATGCAACTTTTTCCCTCCTGGGGCCTGGGAATTCCCGTCTTTCTAGGAAAGCAGGAGGCTTGAGTATCCCCCTCTAACTCTAAGCTTTACTCTTAACCAGAGATTATCATAGTGTTCAAAGTAAGCATCGCCTGGAGTTTGTGTGCTCACCTAGAAAGCATGGATAAGCATACCTGTCTCCTGTTGTGGCATGGAGAGGCTACCTTGAAATGAGATACTGTCTACCAAGAATATGAGAGTACATGCCCACTGTCCTTCTGTGATCAGGACCAGCCTGAGGTAGAAGTTGTCATTAGTGAGTCTCATATATCTGTTTTTCTCTCTTCTGCTTCTCTTGCTGAAACCCCCAATTTGGTAATATTTCCTTTCCTTGCTCCTAGTTTTTGTTGTTTTGTTGTTGGTTTTTAAAGGGGGGATGCTGGTCTTGAAGGTTTTGATTTCCCTTAAGCATGGGTTGAATTTTCTCATACTGTCCAAATCTTTCCCAATCCTGGCTTATGTGTTACAAAACTCATTAATTTGGACAAAGAAAGCATTTGGAACAATTCAGAACTAAAAACTGGTTATACCTGAATGATCACCAAAGTACAATCCATGACTACAAACAGGTAATAATGTAGGGCACAAGGTGTGTAGTTTCTGATCCCTCACATTTATTGTTAACTTGAGCTGTATTCATGGAGTTTTCTATTACCATAGAAAATAATCCACAATGATGGAAAAAACCAGCAGGGATAGTTAATGATGGGACAGAACTTTTACATTCAGTGTATCGGTACTTTATTTTGAGTGCAGCAGAAAACCCTGAAGAGAAATGATGACATGATCAGATTTGTATTTGAGGAAAAAGTCATGTGACAGCAATGTTGAGAATGAATAAGAGCAAGGGGGGTCAGGGCTGGGAAAGGCCCCTCAGGAGGCTTTGGTGAGCCACATGACAGGGGGCCCCCATATCAGGTAGGGGCAGTAGAAAATCCGGGCCCTAGGTTCTGAGGCTTGAGGAGTAGACCAGATGGGGTTTGGGTTAGAAGGTGAAGAGAGAAACCTTAGATTAGGATGAGCAGCATATACAGAACACGGGCGTGGCAAGGAACTGAGGACCAACAAAAGGATAAAGGCCTAACAGGGACTCAAAGGGTTGAGGGATGGGGAGAAGGCAGGGGCATCAATGGTTAGAAAGCCCATTTCCTAAAGTTAAAATGGTGAGATTTCATATGACTTTGCTGCCAGAGGTGCTTCACTAGCAAGACTGGAGAGCTAGCTTGGGAAAAACAGTGGAGCCGAAGGGAAGAGAACTTGACCAGTGAAGAGGAGGCCCTAACAAGGAATCCCCTGGCAGATGAAAGTTGTAGGATATAGTGTTGTAGCACCCAGATTGACTTTTCACTACCTAGAAAGGAAGGAGGGAGTAGAAAAAGAAGTGAGTCAATGTGCTTGGGCCACTTGGGGGTGGTATAGTTTGGTGAATTCCAGGATGTTGTTGAGTCTCCTGCCCCCTGCATAATTATGTTGTTGTTGTTGTTGTTGTTGTTGAGTTATTTCTGACCCATAGCGACCCTATATAGGGTTTCTAAAGAGCGGCTGGTGAGCTTGAACCACCAACCTTGTGGCTCAGACAATTTTACAATCCAGTGCGTTAGCCCACAGCGCTACACCAGGCCTCCGCATAATTATATAGAACCATTCAAATAAAGCACCTAAAGTCCTAACCCATCCCCCACCTCACCCCCCCAAAAAAGCATATCTAACAAAGTGCTTAATTGGATCCAGGTCATTTTATGCATTTATTTATTTATTGTAGACTGTGCCTTTGTTTTCTTCGGGTTTTTTAAAATTGCATTCTTCTTTTGCCTTAATTGCCTGATATGGAAGGAATTGGATCCCTGCCTGAGCCAGGTTCTTACCTTATAGTCTGTTTTTTATAAGCTGTGAGAAGAATTTATAGGATTTACAATAAGGGTCTAAAAGCAGTGAAGAAGAAAAGATTGATGAATACTGTTGCAGGGTAAAGGGAAAGAAAGGAAGATTTTGTGCCTTTAGAACAATCCTTGATCTTATTTCACTCTTTTCTACCTGTGTATTGTCTAAAAGTTTTTCTTGGTTGGACTTAGCACTCTGCCCCTCGTAGCATGGCATTATTGTGCACATCAATGGTGAGGGTACACTTTTTTAAAGTTTTATTGTTGTCAAGTGCCGTTGAGTTAGTTCCAATTCATAGCGATTCTATATGGGGTTTCTTAGGAGCAGCTGGTGAGTTTGAACTGCTGCTCAAACAGTGGAAAAATGTTATTCTGTATTTGTTCAAAGACTAAAGCTTGTCCCTACATTTAATAGTGTTTAAAGACTGCCAGTATTGGAGTGGGATGTTTTTTAACTAAGGAAAGTTTTTTGGGGTTTCTTCATGTTGGTAGAAGTATTGTACAGAGTCATTGTTTTTTCTGACATATTTTGTAAAGCATTGAAGTTGTTATAAATTTGGCAGCACTCTCCTGGTATGGCACTGTGGGTTAATGTGCCAGACTGCAAAGCCATTTGAACTGAAAGATTGGCAGTTCAAGTTCACCAGTCGCTCCATGGAAACCCTATACAGGGTCGCTATGGGTCAGAACTGACTCAACAGCAAATTAACAACAACTAGAAACGAACAATGAATCAGCAATTTCTCCAGATGCTCTGTAAGACTTTTGTTGTGCACCTGCTTTGTGCACGGCACATGATACAGGCTGGATGTAATACCACATTTCTAGATTATAAGCTTCCTGGTGTCTTACTCATCTTTCCAGGACCTGGTACCAAAGCAGCATTGTAATATCTAGAGTGTTTTAATTCACCTCATCTTCAAAACAGCCCTATGAATTATGGACCATTTTTATCTTCATTATGTGGATAAGAAAACCAGGTCATAAAGGGGGAAAAAATTGACTTTGCCCAATGTCTGATGGCTACATAAAGGCAGAGATTGGATTCAAACCCAGGCAACCGGAGGCAGCAGAGCCCATACTCTATTCCATAGCATTGTGCCACCCTTATGCTCAGAAAGACACATGAAACAACCAAGAGTAATGAGCTACTTAGTAGTTATTAGAATGACATCACATTAACATACTTATCTTGCCAGCTGCTGGTGGTCCTGACTCATGTCCAGTTTTCTTTTCATTTTGTACTCTAACCTTTCTTTTAGCAGCCAGTGTCTGTTAAATGTTAGACCATCCATTAACATCAAATTTAAAATGAATATCGGCCACATAAGGAGCCCTGGTGGCACTGTGGGCTAAGCATGGGGCTGCTAACCTAAAGGTTGGCAGTTCAAAACCACCAGTTGCTCCTTGGGAGGAAGATGAGGCTGATTTGCTGCCATAAAGATTGGCATCTCAGAAGCTCTAAGGAGTTCTGTTCTAGTACAGGGCCCCTATGAGTCGGAATTGACTCTGGCAGCAGATTTGGTTTGGGGTCTGTCACATGTGTGATTGGAGTCCTGGTGTGTAGGATAAGCACTGGACTACTAACTGCCAACTCAGCAGTTCAAACCCATCAGCTGCTCCTCAGAAACCCTATACAGGATCAGCCAGGTGGCATCATTGATTGCGTCAAGTATGGCAGCGATAGTGAGGTTGGCCCAGGATCAGACATTGTTTCATTCTGCTGTGCATGGGGTCGCTATGAGTCGGTTCCAACTAGATGGCACCTGACAACAACAACAACAACATGAGTCAAAACCAACTTGATAGCATTTAACAACAACATGTATGATTGCCTTCTTCCACATCCCCTCCAATCCTGCTGTTGCTAACACTTCTGCAAAAAATGAGCCTGGTGTTAGTTCTGGCCCCTGCTCTCTATTTCAAAGATTCAGACCACAATGGGCCAGCAAGGAAGACTGAATGGTATTGGGCAGCCAGGGGAGGTAGGAGTCGTGGACAATAGGCGAGAGGCAGTAAAGGTTACAAGACACTTACTCTCCCTGGAAACACTCTGTCAGACTCAGGAAATGTGCTTTAATCCTGTTTTAAGACCGTTCCATTTCAGTCTCTAAAATGGATTGTCCCTCTCACAGAATTTTATTTTAAATCTGGCCCTAGGAAGCTCTACAGTAAGTGACGTGGTATATGGCATTTGCTGTATTTACTGATCGACACAAAATACAAAGGGATTTCAAAAGTTCTTAGAAAAATTCCATTTTTCAACACATTTGAAACCCCTTCATAGGAGTTTAGTCTTTCTCCATCTCTACTTCCTATTTCATTGAAAGGTCTCTTAAAGAGGACCTAACAACCTGCTGCCCCCACAGAAGATGCTTGGACTGTGTCCCAGAAATGCCCTCTGCAGGGCATGTAGGAGGAGGGGAGACTGTAATTCAGTCAAAAGAGCCACTGTTGGCCTTGAAAGAACATCAGCTAGACAAATGCCACAAAGATTCTCTGCCCCCTTCAGCTCCAAGATGCATCTTTGGGTATTTATTGTGAGGCAGCCCGAAGCAGAGACGAAGCATAATAACAGCAGCAAACTTACATATGGAACTTGCTCTGTTCCCAGTGCTTTTCAAACCTTACCTTACGTCATTCTCACTATAACCCAAAGAAGAAACGGAGGCCCAGAGAGTTGAACTAGTGAGCCCAAGATCACTGGGGTAGAAAGTATGGGGACCAGGGTTCAATCCCAGGTAGCCCAGCTTCAGTGTCCATGTACAGAATCACTGCCCGCTCCCTGGACTTTCCTTGCCTGAAATGCCCCATCTTACTTACAACTATAAATAAGTAAATAAAATAGTTGCCATCATATTGATTCCAACTCATGGTTTTCTATGGCTGATTTTTCTGAAGCAGCTCACCAGGCCACTCTTAGGTAACTCTGGGTAGACGCAAACTACCAACCTTTTGGTCTGCAGCCAAATGCATGAAGTTTGCACCACCTTGGGACTCCTTATTGCTGTTGTTGTTGCTAAGCACTGTTGAGTCAGTTTCGACTCATAGCAATCCTGTATAGGGTTTCGAAGAAGCAGCTGGTGGGTGCGTTCAAACCGCCAAACCTTGCAGTTAGCAGTCCAATGCTTATCCTACAGCGCCATCCCAGGACGCCTTATTAAAGTTAGGCAAAACCTATTGCTATAAGAAACAGGGACTTCATATTTGAGTCAGAAAACCTAAAGTTGTGGTATTTTTACTATAGTGATTGACAGCCTTTTCCTTACCAAAATACAGCTTTTTGTCAGGCAAGATGTTTTCCAGATGACCTGGTGGTGTAATGCCTCCAGAGAGGCTATTTGGGTAGGTATGGGGCTCCATGGCAGGTAAAGTGACTTTGAGTGGCAGGGGATATGCTACCGTGCCAAACCAAATCAATTCTGACTCACAGTGACTGTGTAGGGCAGAGTAGAACTGCCCATAGGGTTTCAGCCCTGTTCTTGAGATGGTCTCTAAATTTATATGGGATATACTCAAGGTCGTAGTTCGGCTCTCGTGGGCTTGTTATAATTTTCTTCAGCTTCAGCCTGAACTTGCATATGAGCAACTGATGGTCTGTTCCACAACCACCCCTTGGCCTTATTTTTGGCTGATGATACTGAGCTTCTTCATTGTCTCTTTTCAAAGATGCAGTCAGTTTGATTTCTGTGTATTCCATCTAGTGAGGTCCATGTGTAATTAGTAACTTTCTATGTTGTTGAAAAAGGTATTTGCAATGAATAAGTTAGTAGTTTTGCAAAAGTCTGTCATGTGATCTCCAGCATAATATCTATCACCAAGGGCATAGTTTCCGACTACTGATCTTTCCTCTTTTTTTTCCAACTTTTGCTTTCCAGCTGCCAGTAATTATAAAATGTATCCTGATTATAAGGAGCTCTGGTAGTGTAGTGGTTATGAATCGGGCTGCTAACCTCAGGGTCAGCAGTTTGAAACAACCAGCTGTTCTGTGGGAGAAAGATGAGGCTTTCTGCTCCCGTAAAGATTTACAGCCTCGGAAACGCTGTGCAGGGTCGCTGTGAGTCGGAATAGACTCTGCAGCACATAACAAAAACAACATCCTGATTATATATTTGATCAATTTCAGACTGAAGAAGTTGGTAAAGTCTTCAATTTCATCATCTTTGGCTTTAGTGGTTAATGTATAAATTTGAATAATAGTCAAATTAACTAGTCTCCAATTTGGGTGCATAAGTATTATCACACAGCATTGTACTCTAAGATAGAGCTTAAGATACTCCTTTGACCATGAATGTGAAACCATTCCTCTTTAATTTGTTGATCCTAGAATAGGAAGTCATATGATTGTCCAATTCAAAGTGTCCAGTATCAGTCCACTTTGTTTTTGAAGACTCTGTTTTCTTAGATTCATAATTTGTTCATTCCACACTCCAATTATTAATGGATGTTTGTAGTTGACTCTTCACATTTTGAGTTGTGCCCCACCAGCAATTGAAAATCCTGGAAGCTTTGCTCCATACTCAGCATTAAAGATCAATTCAACTTTAAGGAGGCAGCTCTTCCCCAGTCATATTTCCAGTGCCTTCTAATCTAAGAGCCTCATCTTCCAGCATTATATCTGACCATGGTCCACTGCTATTCATAAGGGTTGTTTTCCATGGCTAACCCTTCAGAAGTGATCTGCATCTCTTTCTTCTTAGCCTGTCTTAGTCTAGAAGCCCCACCAGAATCTGTCCACCATGGGTGCTCTGCCGTCACTTGTCGGTCAGTTTGTTGTGTGGTGGTGGCTTGTGTGTTGCTGTGATGCTGGAAGTATTTTTAAATACCAGTAGAGTCACCCATGGTGGACAGACTTCAGTGGAGAATAAGACAGACTTGGAAGAAGGAAAGGTGGCCCACTTGTGAATGGTTAGTCAAACCTTACACATAACAATATATATTGCCAAATATAGTGCCAGAAGACGGGCCCCTCTGGTTGTAAGGCACTCAAAATATGACTAGACAAGAACTGCATCCTCAAAGTAGAATTGACCATAATGACTTGAATGAAGCAAAGCTTTCAGGACCTTCATTTGCTGATGGGACAAAACTCAAAATGAGGAAAACTGCTGCAAAAATCCATTAACCCAGTGACAGCAGCAATGGGCTGAAGCGTAACAACAATGGTGAGGATGTTACAGAACTGGGCAGCATTTCGTTCTGTTGTGCATAAGATCACTATAAATCCAAACTGACTCAGCGGCACCGGACTACAACATGGGTTCCCTGCTGGTATTTAAAATACTAGTGGCACAGCTTCCATATCACAGCAACACACAAGCCACTACAATAGGGCAGACTGACAGACAAGTGGTAGTTTCATATATGAGTACCAGTGTAGTGCTGTAGGATAAGCACTGGATAGCTAACCACAAGGTCAGCAGTTCAAACCGACCAGCTGCTCCTTGGAAACCCTATACAGGGTCACTATGTGTCAGAATAAACTCAACAACGCTTAACAACTGCAAAAGTAGTTTGCGTACAAAATATCCTAGGAAAACTGTCTACCGGTTTTCACTTCAGCAAGAGAAAATTTTAATATGTAGGTACATACAAAAAAATTGAGGGTCACAGGAAAAATATCACTTACTTACTTAAGAGAGGGCTTTGACAGAAGTTAAGAGTTACATAATTGCTTTGAATTCAAGCCCGTTCTTCCTGTTTAAAAAGGATACTCCCTTTTCTTTTGAAAATGTTAACCATTTCCCTATTTTCTCTGCTCAGAAGTTTTTCTAATCCATTTTAGTGCTGTGGCATGTTACAGTCTGCCACTGATTTCTCTATTAAAGCTATCAAATATTAATAGCAATTGCCAGCATCTCACCTATAGTTAAACTCCCTGGGTTATAATCTGCTCTGAAATCCTTCTTGCCTTCACACTTACATCCAAATAAGGCTGGAGCCAGTTGGCAGGTCTAAGATAGAGTATGGGAGAGAAGATAACCCTGGTCTAGTCCTGGTGTGGTGCTGTGGGTTAATGTGCCAGACTGCTAAGCCGTTTGAACTGCAAGGTTGGTGGTTCAAGCTCACCAATCGCTCCATGGAAACCCTATACAGGGTCGCTATGGGTCGGAATCGACTCGACGGCACTTAACAACAACAACAATATTTAAAACTCTTGGATTTGAGTCTCAGCTTAGCCACTAACTAGCCGTGTGGCCTTAGATAGATTGTTGCTGTGTGCTGTGGGGTTAATTCCAAGTAACAGTGGTCCTATAGACAGAGTAGAAACCCCATAGGGTTTCCAAAGCTGAAATCTCTACAATAATAGACTGACACATCCATTTACCTCAGAGCAGTTGGTGGGTTTGAACCGCCAGCTCCTCTGTTAGCAGCCAAATGCTTAACCACAGCGACACCAGAGCTCCGTTTAAATAGGTACCTCACTTATTTACTAGGTGCTTTACTCTCCTAGTGTATATGTGGCGGGGGTGGGGGGCGTGAACAGAACACCATCCATTTTAGATGGCTGTTGTAAGGTGTAAATGAGGTATTTATGTAAATAACATACTTTTGCTCTGTAGCCATATGGTAGTGGGTGTCCAGTAAAAATGCTAATGCCTTTCTGTTCCTCCTTAGGCTAAAGTGAGGGTTTGAATAAAATGACTCCCTGAGACACCATCTAGCTCTAGCAATCTGATTTCTACATGAGCCACATAGTATAGGGTGTGGGGAAAACAAAGAACCTTGGATTACTCGGGCTCAAGGACCTCCATGGAAACATTTCATAGGGTTGAAAATACAATGAGAGGAAAACAAAAAGACCAAGAAGGCAGGAAATCGTCACCTTGGCCATTTGGTCCAGAGAACAGGAAAACTAAAAAGCTCAATTTCCTCATCTTAAAGTAGATGTGGCCTGGAAGGTTAGGAAAACAATGTCTGGTTAGCCTGACAATTGTCTGTAGTGAACATGCAAAGCAGGCATGGCCTGAACTGTTCAGACAAAAAAGAAACCAACATGTATATTTTATCTTCTTGTTGTTATGAATAATGGAGCAGGGTAGACACTGACAATCTATGAGCTCTTTTGCCTACCCTGCACTTACAGTCAGGGCCTCAGCCACTATTTATGGAGTGGCCAAGCAGTGTAGATGGAGCCTTGTGTCTGTAGGTGCTTATTAGCATGCATGGACACCACAATTGGGTGTCCCTAAGTTGTAGGCAGAGGAAGCGCTAGAGCCTGATGTTTGGGCACTACCATGAGCAAAGTGTGTACTGTTTATTGTGTACGGAACCCAAATCTAACAAGGCAGAGTGATCACAAAAAGGTTGAGAAGTCTGTTACATGTTACAGCAGTTTTAGATTCGAGTGTCCCAGCAGCTCTTGATCCGTCTTTGAAGAAACTGAGGCCACTCGGAGAAGTGAAGCAGTTTCACATTTTATTAAGCTGACTGGCTCAGAGGAGCTAATTTCTCCAGATTCTGATCCCCGAATATAGGGCAGTGCAGACCTATATGGGGTCAGAATTGGGGTGGGGTTAGGTTGCAGACCTGTTTGAAGACAGGAGGGAACCAGAGGATTGATTGGTCCCACTCAGTAACCTGATTAACATTCTAGTTTGAATCCTGGGTGGAGAGGATTGGTCCCACTCAGTAACCCGGTTAACATTTTACTTTGTTTCCTGGGCAGAGAGGGCAGTGAATGTTTTTACTGTTTCCTGTTCAGTCTAGTTTCCCATACAAGGGCAAACACACCAACTCTTATTTGAAATGAACTAGATAAGGATTATTCTTTAAGTCATCAGGCTTGTTCAAAGCCATTTGACTACAGGCTGAGAAGCACCCATCAAGGGCACCTCAGATCCAGAGCAGGGGACAGAAAGAGCAAGAGGAGCTTCAGTCACTCACTGGGGAAATCCAGAAACTCTGCTCTTGGTGGTCAGGCTCTTCCAATCATTTAGTGTTTTAAGAGTTGCTTTAAGTTGATCAATCAAACAAGGTAAAAAGTATGACCGTCTGGGAAGAGACTCAAATGGATGGTTGGGTCAGTCTTATCAAGTGTCCTATGAAGGTTAGGATAAACCACCCCAGGCCAATAGGGTGACAGTACTTAAGGACAAGGTTGGCACAAGACACAACAATTCGACTGTATGTCATACGACTTTGGTCTTTGTTTCAAACCCTTAAGAGTTTGGAAAAGGTCATAAGCATTCTCCTTTACTTTTGGATAGTTTATAATAACTGAGTGACAACAAACCATTATTGAATTTTTACCCTTAGTCAAGCCCTGTGCTAAATGCTTTATACATATTATCTTATTTAACCCCCACACCAACACTTTGTTTTCCCCATGTCATGTTTGTTTCTGGTTGGATTCCCATTCCCTGACTTTTAAGTTCCTCTGCCTTACCACTATAAACCCCAGGGAGGAGAACATCATTAGAACTGATTATCTACATCTTAAGGATCCCTAGTGGTATCATTGGTTACGTGTTGGGTGCAAGGTCAGCAGTTCAAACCCACCAGGCACCCCCAGAAGAAGGATGAGGCTGTCTTCTCCCTTAAAGATGTACTTATCTTGGAATCCCAAAGGGACAGTTCTACTGTGTCCTGTAAGGTCAATGTGAGTTGAAATCAACTCGATGGCAGAGTTTTATCTGTCTCTTGCTAAGGATCCTAAGGGCCAGTCTCATCTTGCCTTAGATCTTTATTTGCATTATTCATCAGAAGTTCAAGCCCCTGAGATATAGCTTCGCCATAATGACCCTGTTAAACTATAATTTGTCTCTCCTATCCACACCTCAGTTCACAAAATCTACATCATCCTTTCTCTCTTATGTTCTATTGTGTGGGCTTGTGTATTAGGTGCGGCTGAGTCAATGCTAATGAATGGCAACCCTATGAACTACAGAATGAAAATACTGACCAGTCCTACGCCATCCTTAGTCATTCCACTTTGACCCCATTGTTGCAACCACTGTGTCAGTCCATCTCATCGAGGTCTTCCATTTTTGCCTCCTCTTTACTTTACCAAAGGAGCCCTGGTGGCAATGTGGGTTAGGTGTTGTTGGACTGCTAAGCAGAAGGCCAGAAGTGCAAACTCAGCAGCTGCTCCTCAGGAGAAAGCTGAAGCTAAAGATTTACAGTCTTGGAAACCCTCCATAGGATTAGTAGTAGTGGTGATTAACTCTATCTCAGTGGCTGGGTTTGGTTATTTGGTTTTACTTTGCCAAGCATGATTTCCTTCACCAGGGGGCTGGTTTTTCCTGATAACATGAACAAAGTGTGTGAGACAAAAATTTGCCATCCTTGCTTCTAAAGAGCATTCTGGCTATACTTCTTCCAAGAAAGATTTGTTTGTGGTATTATTTCAATATTATTTGCTAACACCACAATTCAAATGTATCAGTTCTTCTACAGTGTTTCCTATCCATGTCCAGCTTTCTATGCATTTGAGTTTATTGGAAATACCATGACTTGAGTCAGACACACCCTACTCTTCAAAGTGACATCTATCTTATTAACACTAAAAAGAAATTTTTTGTAACACATTTGCCTAAAGCATTATGTTGTTTGATTTCTTAACTGCTTCCTTGGGCACTGATTGTGTTATCCAAGTAAAACTTCTATATTTTCTCCATTTATCATGATGTTGTTTATTGGCTCACTTGTGAGGATTTTAGTTTTTCTTAAATTATGGTATAGTCTATACTGAAGGCTGTCATGTTTGATCTTCATTAGTAAGTGCTTCAAGTTGTGTTAGTTGCATATAACAAGTTGTTAATGAGTCTTCCTCAATTCCAATGTTCCATTATTTTTCATATAATCCATCTTCTTAGATTATTTGCTCTCAACATACAGACTGAAGAACTGTAGTGAAAAGATACAACCCTGACGAACACCTCGTATTTTAAACCACTTGCTATCCCTTTCTTTTGTTCCAGTAACTGCTTCTTGGTTTATGTACAGAGTCCACATGAGCACAATTAAGTGTTCTGGAATTCCCATTTTTACAATGTTATCCTTAGTTTATTCATGAGCCACACAATTGAGTGTTTTTGCATAGTTGTTAAAACAAAAGCAAACATCTCTCTGGTGTTCTATATGTTCAGCCAAGATCTGTCTGATATCAGCAGTGATATCATTCCACACCCTAAGAAGCTCTGGTAGCGTTGTTGTTGTTGTTATGTGCCATCGAGTCGGTTCCGACCCATAGCGACCCTGTATAGGGTTTCCGAGGGTGTAAATCTTTACGGGAGTAGAAAGCCTC
>NW_006408520.1:16589980-16592174 GCF_000296735.1 Chrysochloris asiatica
ATTGAATAAGTGTGGTGAAAGAATACAACCCTGGTGCACACCTTGATAATTTTAAACTGTTCAGTCTTAACCTTGTTTTGTTCAAACAACTACTCCCTGGTGTATGTACAGGTTCTTCATGAGCACAATTAAGTGTTCTGGAATACTCATTCTCCACAATGTTGTCCATAGCTTATCATGATTCACACAATCAAAAGCCTTTACATGCCCAATAAAGCACAGATAAATATATTTTTGGTTTTCTCTGCTTTCAGTCAACATCCATCTGATGTCAGCAATTATAGCCCTTGTTCCACATCCTCCTCTGAATCTGGCTTGAACCTTTGATAGTTTTTTTATCAGTGTATATTTGTAGCTGTTTTGAATTATCTTTAGCAAAATTTTACTTGTATGAGATATTAATGATATTTATTATTTGATGACTTCCACATTTCATTGGGTCACCTCTCTTTGGAATGGGCACAGATATTGATCTCTTCCAGTCAGTTGGTCAGGTAGTTGTCTTCCAAATTTCTTGGCACAGATGAATGAATGCATCCAGTGTTTCATCAGTTTGTTGAAAGATTTCAATTTATATTCCATCAATTTCCATAGCCTTACTGTTTGCCAATGCCTTCGGTTCACCTTGGACTTCTTCCCTCAGTATCACTGGCTACCTCTTGAAATCCCACCTGAATTTAGAGATCATCTGAAGGACAGATTTGATACATTACACACTAAAGACCAAAGACCAGAGGAGTTGTAGGATGACCTCAAGAACATCATACAGGGCTCTCTGCTCCTCCCCATTTGACAGGCAGCCACAGCTTCTCTTGCAGTACCAGTCACATCCCTGAGACAGGATGGTGAAGGTGGGAGTCAATGAATTTGGCCGTATTGGGCACCTGGTCAGGGCTGATGTTAACTTTGGCAAAGTGGATGTTGTTGCCATCAACTACCCCTTCATTGACCTCAACTACATAGTCTACATGTTCCAGTATGATTCCACTCATGGCAAGTTCAGTGGCACTGTCAAGGCTGAGAACGGGAAGCTTATCATCAATGGGAAGCCCATCTCTATCTTCGAGAAGCAAGAGCCCGTCAACATCAAGTGGGATGATGCTGGTGCTGAGTATGTTGTAGTCTATTGGTATCTCCACAACCTTGGAGAAGGCTTGGGATCACTTGAAGGGTGGTGCCAAAAGGGTAATCATCTCTGCCCATTCTGCTGATGCCCCCATGTTTGTGATGGGCATGAACCATAAGAAGTATGACAGCTCCCTCAAGTTGGTCAGCAATGCCTCCTGCACCAAAAACTGTTTGGTCCCCCTGGCCAAGGTCATCCATAATAACTTTGGCATCATGGAGGGACTCATGACCACAGTCCATGCCTTCACTGTCACCCAGAAGATTGTGGATGACCTCTCTGGGAAACTTTGGCCATGGGGCTGCCCAGAACATCATCCCAGCATTTACCAGTGCTGCCACGGCGGTGGGCAAGGTCATCCCTGAACTGAATGAGAAACTAACTGGTATGGCCTTGCGTGTCCCCAGTCCCAACGTGTCTGTTGTGGACCTGACCTGCCGCATGGAGATAACTGCCAAATACAATGACATCAAGAAGGTGGTGAGGAGAACAAACAAGATGGTGGATAGGGTGGAAGAGCAGTGAGGAGCTCCGTCAGCAACAACACAAAATACCAGACCAAGCAGGCTCAGGGGATGGCCCCAGAACTCTGAACCACTTATAAAGGAATATTTAGAAAATGGGAAGGCTTATAGCCAGTAGAATTTGTAGCAGAAGCAAAAAATCCAGTGCTTTCTAATCCAATGCACTAAGCTGCTCCCTGAGCAGCCATCTTGGGCAAGACCAAATGGGGGAAAGATCAGAGCTGCCACGGACACCTGACAGAACCACAGAGGTAAAGGTGTGGACACTCTTTTCTTCATATCTGTTTATTAGCCTCTTGTTGTCTGTGCACCTCCATTTTGGTGATTAGAGTGGGTGCCCGAGTGAGCAGACACCCCACCCCAACCCCCAGAGGGTTTTATTACACATGCGCACAGATCTCCTCAAAATTTAAAGGGACAGTGTCCACTTAAAACCAAACGGCAGTACAAAATAACCACAGCTGGCCCTGAGCTGTTTATCACTAGGAAAAAGGCCTGAATGGGGATTGTGGAGCAGGACAGGCAGACTAAAAAGGAAACAGGC
>NW_006408520.1:16592779-16643889 GCF_000296735.1 Chrysochloris asiatica
GGTTTAAAAAATCTGAGGAAGGTCTAACTAAGATTCATGTTGGACAACATGAAAAGGAATAACTTAAGAATTACTGGCATTCTGGAACAGGAAAAATCACACAAGTCCACAGAGGAGATAGCTGAAGAACTCTGGAAGAAAATTTCCCTAATATCCTGAAAAGTGAAGAGATAAGCATCCAAGAAGCTCAGCGAACCCTAGGAAAGATAGACCCTAAAAGAAAAACACCAAGACATATAATAATCAAGCTCTCCAAAATCAAAGGTAAGGATAGAATCCTGAAGGCAGCTAGGAAAAAAAGAAGTGTAACATACAAAGGCAATCAAATCAGACTAAGCTCGGATTTCTCAATAGAAACCATGCAGGCAAGAAGGCAATGGGGAGACATATATAAAAACCTGAAAGAATAAAACTGCCAACCAAGAATCCTCTACCCAACAAAGCTGTCAATCAAATATGATGGCTTAATCAAAACATTCCAGGATAAACAGAAGCTAAGGGATTTTGCCAAAGCCAACCCTGTGATAAAAACATCCTAAAGGGAGTTCTGTGGACAGAGCACCAAAAAGAACAGACAACAAACAGAGATTGACATACGTGGCAGCATCACCTGGAAGTCAATCAACAAATGGAAGAGGTGAGAACAGAATAAAATTATAAGAACAAATTCACAGGATCTGGGAGGTCAGTCTATGATCAAAACAAGTACAATGTGAAAGAAGGTTAACACATAGGAACAGAGATCTAGGTGGTGGGAAGGTCAGGTAGATTACAGGATAAAATAGACTGTCTTAAATGGGTAAAAGTTAATATAAGGTAACCACAACGGTGGCGTTGGGGTGGGGGGTTTAGGGGGAGGTGGAGGGAAGCAGTGGTAGAGCACAGGGTAAAGGCAGACACATCATAGTTCAGGTGTTAGGAGGGCAATACAAGAAGGATGAGAAGTTCGTAGAATAACAAGGTAGATAGGGGAACACTGAGATAGGTTTGTATGGGCTAAGTGGGAGAGAGGTAAATAGTGAAGCATGCTTAACCTTGCAACAACAGGACTCTGTGATACAGGGATCTAGGCATAGTTTGAAGAGGGGAAATAATACTAAAATGCTTGACTATCTTATAAATATTGGTTTTCCTTGCCTACTGTTGTAAAATAGACACTTGAGTGGGATAGAAAGGAATGTCAGGAAACATGATTACAGAAAACTTATAAGCCCGTCTTCAGCCTATAACTGATTTGAATACCTAAAAGGGGTTCTAGAACTTGTCCAGTGAAACAGACTTCTTGCAGAGCCTTTGCAGAGTATAGGACATTAGGTGGAATCCTGAGTCTCATCCAGAACCTTCTGAGGTGGTACATTCCCACTAGAAAGGACAAGCAGAACAGCCTGGAACAGCTTGAGTGACAGAAGATGCATCTTCAAAGAAAGATCATCAGGAAAAACCCAAAACAAAAATGGCAATATGGCTGGCTACTACAAGAATAAGCAAGTTGCTCACCAGAAAGCCATCAAGGCAAACAATCAAGTTCCTTCAGGACAACCCCCACTCTTAAGGCTGAAACTCAAAGGGAACACATGAGGGAATAGGCAGCAATAAAGAAATGGGCTGAGTTCAACCATGTTCTATAGACTCCCGACCTGTAGATGAGAGAGAGAAGAGGAAGGGCTGGTTGGTCCAAAGTGTGGTGAGACCTGGGGACACCTGAGCCCATGGACAAGGACATAGTTACAGAGGGCTAGAGTGGCGAGTGAAGCATCTAGCTGATATGAAGTGAGGGGAGATGCACAAGAACACCCAGAGTTGCAGATAATACCCATTTAACCTAGCCTCAATGGCTTAATAATCAGAACTCGACTAGAGGAAGATTTAAAAAAAAAAATGTTTTTTTTAATGAAGGAAACAAGGGTAAATTGCTACAATTTGATGACCCTGGAGGTAGTAACTCTAAATAGCAACAGAGAGGGAAGGAGTCTTCACATCAAGTATCAATGCTATCTCCTCTGTACACAGGGTAGATAGGGATGGGCAACTTAGAAACTGGCTACCTAAAATGAGGGGGCGATAAAGGCACGAAGTGACTGGCTTACCAGGTTTCAAGAGGGAGTTTAATTTAAGAATGTATGAGGGAAGAAAGAGTCCCCACTGAATAGTTTTTATCTTGTCTAGATGGGTCTGGTACAAAGAGATGGGGATAAGATTCTTATGATTCAGTAGTAATTGTTGTCATGACTAATGGCAACTGTCATAATTGTAAAGGTAGAATTGTTGTAACAAAAATGCGTGAGCAGTTAAGGTTACAGTCCAGAAACGAAGATCCTAGGACCATCAAGGAAGAAGAGCACAAGCAGAATTTGGAACCTTATCCAGAGAAGCAGCGACACCGGAAATGGAGGCAGAGATGGGGACATGTAGAAGGGGAGTGGCTGAGGACTCTAGATTCATGGAAAGAGAGGCACTAAGAGATGGTGGCCATGAGGCAGACTTGCAGAATGTGCCCTATGTTGGTGTAAATTATTATATCTGCCTGAGTTGTTTTTTGTTGTTTTGTTTTTAAAGAGCTAAAGGGAATAGAGAGAAATGCTGTTAACTGATGTACCTGGACAGGAATGTAATCATTGTGATGAAACAAGTTGTATGATTTGTTGAATGTAAAACTGATGAATCTGCCCTGAAAATTTTTACTCAATCCACAATAAAAACTTAAAGAAAAAAAAAAGGTGGTGAAGCAGGCATTAGATGAACACCTAAAAGGCATCCTGGTTACACTGAAGACCAGGTCATCTCCTGTGACTTTTAACAGTGATACCCATTCTTCCACCTTTGATGCTGGGGCTGGCATTGCCCTCAACGACCACTTTGTCAAGCTCATTTCCTGGTATGACAGTGAATTCAGCTACACCAACAGGGTGGTGATCTTATGGTCCACATGGCCTCCAAAGAATAAGAGCCCCCTGGACCACCAGCCCCAGCAACAGCACTAGAGGAAGAGAGAGACCCTCAGCTGCTAGGAGTCCTTACCCCAACTCTTCCCCTCTACACACTGAAAAGCTCCCATCCTCAGTTTCCATCCAGAACTCCTGGAGAAGGGGAGGGGCTTAGAGAGCGCAGTTTTGTCATGTACCAGCAATAAAGTACACTATCCAGCCCCACCCCCCAAACGCATCATACGGAAAGAAACCAAAAGGTCATTAAGAAGACAAGATAGAAGGAAAAAGACCAAAATGGATGTCAGAAAAGAGTCTTAAACTTGCTCTCCAGTGTAGAGATGCTAAAGCAAATGGAATAAAAGAAGAAGTGAAAGAACTAAATAGAAAATTTCAAAGAACAGCTTGAGAAGATAAAGTCAAATATTATAACAAGATGTTCAAAGTCTTGGAGTTAGAAAACCAAAAGCTCAGCATTTCTCAAGCTGAGGGAACTGAAGAAAAATTTCAAGCATGACTTGCCATGTTGAAGGATTCTGTGAACAAAATATTGAATGATGCAGAAAGTATCAAAATAAGATGGGAAGGAATACACAGAGTCACTGTACCAAAAAGAAATAGTCAATGTTCCTGTGTATTTTATCTGGCAAAGTCCACATGTATAGTGTATGTTGTTGAAAAAGGTACTTGCAGTGAATACATATTTTAATAGAATTCTTCAGTATTGTGATTTGAGACTTGGGTTTGTTTTTTTCCTTCAATTTTTTCAGCTTCATAAATGCTGAACATGATTTACCTTTTAATTTTCTAACTCCTGGTCTTTTCATATTTCATTATTTTATCTTCTCAGGCTGCCCTTTGAAATCTTCTATTCAGTTATTTTACTCCATTCATTTTACCTACTCTGTCTTCAAGACCAAGTCTCTCTGACATTCATTTTGGTCACTGACAGATGAGTAGTGGTTTGCTCTAGTAGATATCTAATTCTATCCAGAGAGTACTATCTCCTCAACATCCTTCCAAGTTTGGCCAGTTTTTCTCTCAATTGCATGTGCTACTGTATAGCAAAGTGAGAAAAGGTTGTCCTTGTTTTTTATTGCCCACTTTCCTCATCTCTAAAACATTTCTTCTTCCTTGAAACACATACTACCAAACTAACTAACCTGTGTGATTATTTGCCAAGCTCATACCACTGAAAATTCCTATCTTATACTCATTTATTCTTGCTGATTTCAGTACTCCTTCAAATGATTAAATCCTGGGCTGATAACCACAAGGTCAGTGGTTCAAACCCACCAGCGACTCTACAGAGTCTCAATGAGTCACAACCAACACGACAGCACTTAAAGAACAACACAAGATCCACTTAATGCTCTGCCGTCTCAGTTCTTTGACCAGCCCTCCCTTGATGATTTTGTTCTCCACCATACTCCCATGGTCATACCCTCCATCTTGTCATTGCCGGTTTCTCCGCTCCCTGTAAAATGTGCACAGCAAGCATCCTACTCTCTGGCCACCCATCCTAACCTTTCAGCTCCTTGCCTATAGTACCCTGATTCCAGCAACCCTGATACCACTGACACTCCCAGTCTACTTACTCACCACCTTTTCCGCAATCCCATTCTTCTCCCTAGTCTTACTTTCCTCTTTGCTGTTGTTGTTCTTACTGGTGTCTCTAAGTCCATTTCCTACTTACAGGCTTCCATGTAGCAAAGTAGAACTTCCCTGAGGGTTTTCGAGGCTGGAATCTTTATGGGAACAGATCTCCAGGAGTCACTGGATGATTTTGAACCACCAACTTTATTACTATTTTTTTAAGTAATTTTATTCTTTACTTTCTATTGTGAATTAATTGAAGGTTTACAGAGCAGATCATCAGTTTTACATTCAACAAATCATATGCTTGGCTTCATTACCATGATGACAATCCCTTGTACCAACAGTGAACAATGTTTACCACTATTCACTTTAACATTTGCATTCCTCCCTGTGTCTCCTGCTCCCTTCATCTTTCCTCTGCTAACCTGCCTTGTGTTATATATTGCCTGCTCTGTCACCCATGTTAGCATGTGTCTACCCTTTCACATGAATAATTTTCCCTCCTCGCTGCCCACCATAACCATTATAGATTGTTTCTTTAATCGTGAAACATTTTCTCAACTTTTTACAAATATAAGATGTGTCCTTTGGGGATTCACTAATTGTACTCAGCATAATGTGCCCCAGCTTCATCCAGTAGAACCACCAGCTTTTTACTTAGCAGCTTAGCAGTTAACCATTGTGCCACCAGAGCTTACTTTTTTTCTTTACCCGGCCTAAATCACATGGTTCATTGTTACATCACTTCCGTTCCTCAATAATCATGAACTCTCCTATCCCACGTAGAATTTTAATTCTTGTTAAATTCAAGTCTTCAGATAATTTATGCCTGCACCTAATAAGCAACCAGTAGCTAGAGAAGCCTTCCAACCATGCCAGCTGAACTTCTCATAAATGTATGTCCACACACTAATGTGGACTCTCAGGGCTGTTTCCTATTTAGTTCACGGTCTCATTCTCAACTACTTAAAGCCTTCTGTTGTCAGACTGCCAAATCCAGTTAATGACCTTACTCCTCATTTTACTGAGAACAGAGCAGTTGTAAGAGAATGCCCTTATCCTCTACTTATCACCTCCTTTTACCAAGACCTATAATATACTCCATCTCCTTCACTGCTGACCCCAACTCCAAGCTACCATCTTCTGTCACTGTGGATCCCACTTCCAGAACCTCATTGAGTCCTCTTGTCTACTCTCCACACATTGGCCAGACTGATTATTATAAGACTATGTTAGAGTCATAGTCCACAAGACAGTGTTCTACATCCTACTTCAGTGAGTAGCGACAAAGATCTTAAAAACTCATGAATAGTCATCTAAGGTGCAACTATTGGCCTCTCCATGTGCAGAAGAAAAGAGTGATGAAAATAGGAGATGCTGGAATCAACTTGTCCGGTGGACCAGTGGAATGTGTGAGCATCAGTCACCCTGACTCTTAGACCAGAAGACCTAGATGGTGCACAGCTCCCACTACCAAGCAAAATGCAAGAAGTAACTGGATATTCGAGAAGTCCACAATAAATTCACATCCTTAAAACAATAGCCTAAATAGAACAATTTATCATTTTTATATGGTTTAAAGGAAGACAGCCTCTGTGTGCCTAGATAAAGAGAAATAAGGAAGTGACCAGGTGAAGTATTTATTGTACAAGCACTGGAGTGACTAATGACAGGGTACAAGCATAGAATAGAAGTTGTTAAACGAGTAGAACAGTAGATCTTAAAATGTCCTACAGACTGCGGTAACAACTCTGAAAATTCTGGTCGCAATAATAAAAGATCTTCAGGTTCATAAATAGTGACTCAAGCATTTAGAATGTATTTGATTCTTTCATCCTGGTCTTTATATTTAGATGTTTTTCTTTGTCACTGCTGTTTTATATACATAAAAAAAAAAAGTGCTGTGTACCATCATGTGAGCCAAGTGAATACATCATTCTCATCTGCTACACATCCTTATCCTTCCTACTGTCTACTGCCGCTGATCCCTGACATCCAAGGCTGCCTCTCCTCAGGCTTCCCTGAAGCTCTCCCGCCCTCTGACTCTGAGCTGCCCTCAACCAGGATTCCTTCCTTACTCCATGGATTACTCTCAGATGATTCTCTGTTCAGTGTTTGGAGCCTCTTACCCTCCTCCTCTCCTGGATAAGGCCTTTTACGGATTCTTTCCATGCTCTATCTCTTTTTGCTGCAGACTCCTCATCCATGTTTTACCTTGTCTGCTTCCTGTGCTCATCACCCAGTGCCCTTAGCCCTGCCTAAGGAAATCCTATGACTGTTCTGACGTGATCCCTTCCTTCCCTGACTCCAAGTTTGCTGACCTCAAAATCCTTGTCCTTCCTGTACCAGGCAGGGTTCTTGGTGGCAAACTACCGAAATCTACTCTGGCTGATAGAAACAGAGAATATCATGAGAGGTATACTGAAGGCTCACAGAGCACTGGAAAAGCTAGGGACATCAGCTTAGAAAACACAGAGGGGCAAAGTGGGAGCTGAGCAGCCAAAATGCTACTATAGAGCTGGTTGTCTGGAGGATAGACATGCTGCCTTCAGTGCTGGCCAGTGGATGCTTCAGCAGGCACTGGATGTGGTTGCCCTGGCCACCAGAACAGATTCGCTAGTCCTGCCTCTCTGTACCACTCGGTCCTTGTCGGTCTAGTCAGAGTCACTGGCTCATGCACTAGCTCAAAGGGGGACTTGGAAAGGAGTTTCTTGCTTCTGCCATGAGATGAGCTCTACCTGCAGCCAGAGCTCATACAGTGGGAAACCACTCCAGCATTCCAGGCAGGAAACAAAACCAAACAAGACCACCTGGCCCATCCCCAGTTGGTGACTATTGTTTTCTTAAATTTTCTACAACTTCCTTAAGTCCTTGAAGCTGTTTCTTTTGTGTCTCAACAAGAACTCTGGAACATAATTCAAAATTAAAACCATAGGGGTCACACATTTATATACAAAGATGCCCATCACAACAAGGTTTAGGACAGCAGAAAGAGAGGAAGAAACACAGGAAGAGTCAGCCTAAATTTCTAACAGTAAAGGAATAGTTAAATGATTTCTGTGATATGTAAAGGATTAAATATATACAATCATTAACGACTATGAACTTTTAAAACTATATTTAATTTTTTAAAAATGTAACGATTATAAGCTCTATATAGGTGTGGCACTGTGGGTTAACGCACTGGACTTCATAAGTTGATTTGAACCTCAAGGCAGTTCAACTTATACCAGCTGCTCCTCGAAAACCCTATACTGGGTTACTATGAGTCAAAATCAACTCAACAGCACTTAAACTCTAAGCTCTCATAATTCTGTATGTGGATGAATGTATTTTGTATTAAAATAAAAAATGTATATATTGAGACAAACTGTAAGGACTACACCAAAATGTTAACAGATTAGTGAGCTTTAAAGAGTTACTTTTTTCTTTTTACTTATCTGTGTTTTTCACAATGAACTGAAAAGTTTACATTTCAAAGAAAAACCCTTGAGGGCAAATTTCTGGTGTCATTGTTTTTATTCTTTGTCAAGTTCTCAGCCTATGATTATTCCCAAACCAACTTCTCATAAGCCAAACCCAAACAAATAAAACAAGTTGCTGTCAAGTCCAACCCACAGTAGCCCCAGTGTCAGCATAGAACTGTCCTTCATTGAGTGTACAATGACTGATTTTTCAGAAGCTGATCTCTAGGACTTTATTTTTAGGTGCTCTGGGTAACCTCCAACTGCCAGTCATCTTGGTTAGCAGCCACACACTTAGCCATTTGTGCTATCCAGGGATTCCCTCAATAACCAAACACTGAATTTATACCCTTTCTCCCCAGTATTGAAATCCCCAGATCCTCTTAGCTCTACCAGCTGCTACCTTAACTTTCCCATCCCCACAGCCTGCTCTCGCGTTCCCTGTCCTCAGTTAGTTCACTGATGCATTCACAGTGACCCTCTCTGAAGTTTGCATTGCTCTGTGCAAAATCAGAAGATCTCTTCTCTGCCTCTGTCTGTGTAACTTTACTGGCTGCAAGAAATACTGTTGATCATCTCTCTGTTTCACACTTTTGGGACAAAAGCTAAGCCAGATTACCTATGGGTTTCCTGTTATTACTTTAACCATTCTTAAAGTACTTCACCAGACTTCGCCCTACAACCAAACCAAGCTCTTCTTCTCCTTGTATTTCTTGAGTACTCCTATACCCCATTCATTTTCCCTTCCTTGTCTCTCCATTTTCCTATCTATGTGTTGTTGTTAAGTGCCATGGAGTCTGTTCCAACTCATACGACCCTGTATAGAGTTTCTGAGGTATTAAATCTTCACTGAAGGAGAAAGCTTCATCTTTCTCCTGTGGAATGTCTGGCAGGCTTGAACTTCGGACCCTGTGGTTCACAGTTCAGTGCTTATTTGTATGGAGCCACCATGCTCCCCCCTATCTACATAGTAGATAGTGTTGATTTTAATAGAACCTATAGTCTCCAAATGTGGCGCTGTGGGTTAATGCGCTGGACTGCAAAGTTGGTTTGAACCTCAAGGTCAGCGGTTCAAGCTCACCAGCCCCTCCTTGGAAACCCTATACAGGGTCGCTATAGGTCAGAAGCAATTTGATGGCACTTAACAACAACACAACATGGCCTCCATGTAGGCTTCCCTGCCTAAGCCAACTCAGCTCTGGCAGTGGGCTCTAGTTCTGTAGATTCATCCATGGCCCTGGGAGTTCAATTTAAAACTTTCCTGCAGCTGTGTTTCTGTGGTTCATGAACTCTCTCCAACCTCCACCTCCACCATCAAGAGGCTGTCGGAAAGTCTGATTTTCAGGCCAGTGCCTCTGAGTTGGACTCTGCTTCTCTGTTCACACTCTTCTGATTGAAGCCGTAGTCATAGCTTCATCTGGCTTTCAGTATCACCTTCACAGATTCACTCTTGGATTACTCTCAACTTCATGGCCTGTGACCTATAAACCAACCCAGCATCCCAAGGTATTGGCCCATATTCTGTAATAGGAGTTCCTGTTGGGCTAGGAGTGGAGCTCAAACTAGACAAGTTAAATGTGTCTTTTCATACATGCAGATGTTATGTTTTAGCCAACAGGGCTTAACCTGTGATGACCCAAATATATAAAATAACAATCATGTTGTAACTGTTTCTGATCCTTGATCTGGCTCACTACCCTTGTAACTTCGTATTTATATTAGCCCTGACCTCTTTTTGTTTTCTAGACCCATACACCTCAGTTTGTTTCCTACTCTCAGGAGACCCATACATTACCTTGGGTTGTTTCCTACTCTCAGGAGAAGGCTATTTTTTTTATTGATTTGTTCGTCCATCTAGCAGATACCTCTTGAACACCTTCTGTTTGGCAAAGGCCAGCTAGGGAGTTAGACAAAATAAAGGGTAATGTCATTTAGGATGCTTTTTAGTGCTAATGACAGGAATCCTGATTCAAACTGGCTTAAGCAAAAGTAGAATGTATTTCCTCACATACCTGGCAAGTCTAGGGATAGATCTGGTTTCTTTCAGACACAGATGGATTCATGGGTCTTAAAGGCTGCCTTCAGAACCTTGGCCTGTCTTGTCCCTCAGCTCTCCTCACCCTTACAATGGCTGTATTTGAGGGTTCTCCACATGTTGGCAAGATCGATGATAACAGTCCACATCTTCCTAGGTTTGATCAAAGTAGAAAAGACACTTCTCTCTCAGCAGCCTTAGCAAATGCCCTGTTTCATCTTGTGGCTTCTGACTGGAGTGTTTGCCCTCCCCTGAACCAGTGACTTTAACAGGTTAATTCAGTGCTCTGATTGGTCAGGTTGGAGTCTTGTGTCCTTTCTGTATAGCTATGTGTGGAGCCAGCTCTATTCATAGGTTATGTAAGTAGGGGAGGCAGTGATTTCCCAGAGGAAAAGGTAAATGAGTATAGAATGCAAAACAAGGAAACAAACATCAGTTGCAGCCATTGTGGTAGCCAATCACAACACACTGTACTAAGTGTTCATGATAGAGGGTCAAGGATAGACCAAGAAGGTATCCCTCACTCCCACTTTCCTTTTTTTGCTTCCTTCCTTCTTTCAACCAAATTTAATAAGTGCAGGGCATAGATGGTCCTAAAAGTGGAGCTAACAAATTAATATGGGCAAAGACCAGGGCAACGACTCCCATATTTTCCAAGAGTCTATATTTTATGAAATGGAAATATGAAGAATATTTCTATGTTACTTACAAAATTAAAAACACTTAGCATGCATAGCATAGCATCCTTTAAGGTAACAAATATGAAAATATGTGTATGATACTTAAGGTCCAACCAGCAATCTTTACGTTGTGTTTTGCTGTAGTTTTTATTTTGCTGTTTAAGGACAAGAAGATTTTAAAAAGCAACACAAGTTATCTAAGGTGTAGGAAGTACACTTCATAGTATCTTTCAGATGGAAAAATTTGGCAATGCACAGAGGTGAGGCATTCTGCCTCAGAAACCCTCTACAGGGTCCCTGTGAGTCAGAAATGATGGAACTTAACAACAGACATCAACCTACTAGCACGTAATGGGTAGAGGCCAGGGATGCTGCTCAACGTCCTACAATGCACACAACTGTTTCCATAACAAACAATTAGCTGGTTCAAAATGTCAGTAGTGTCACTCTTGAAAAATCTTGAATTTTAACTCCTGAGAAGATTCTGAGCAAGGTTGCAATTTAAGCTTAAGGCAAAGCAAGAAGCGTATTTAAGTTGTAAACCTATAGAATCTGGAGCTGTCAGGGAAAGGCATTTAGTACATCTTCCCTATTTTCTAGGTAACAGTCACATAGGAAAAAAGTGACCGGAAGTAATATAACTCTTCCATTTCCAAATTGCAACTTGTGCAGTATGTCTGTTCCTCAGTTTCCTTATATATCAAAATAATAATAAATCTTCCCTCAAATAGTTGTTGTTGAGAACTAATTAAAATAATAAATGTACAGTGTTTAGCGCTACAACACCTAGCCATGGTGAGCTGTTGATAAATAGTGGGAGTGAGGATACGGTGGTGAATAGCGTTACTGGTGTGACCTAAGGTCACAGTCTGTTTAATCTGGGTTTCTGAATTTTCAGTGCTGTTTTCTTTCTATTACACTGTCTGAGCATCTATGTAGAAAGTTTTAAGGGAACTTAATGGAGGTTACAGAGAGCAGATTTGCAAAGCCAAACCACTGTCAGTGACTTGAACTCCAACTCACAGCCACCTTATAAGACAGAACAGAACTGCCCATAGCATTTCCATGGCTGTAATGCAGTTCAAACCCAGCAGCTGCGGAACCGACTCGATGGCACTTAACAACAATCATTACAGAAGCAGACTGCCTCATCTTTCTCCTGTAGAGCAGGTTGGTATGTTTTAACCTCCGAGATCTTGGTTAAAAAGTGAGCGTTTACCACTGCACCACCAGGGTAATCCAGGAGTATGATAAAGTCTAAACAACAATTCTCCCTAAAAGACAGGAAAGGGATTTAAATTACAAATAGAGAGCTGTAAGGAAAACTAAGAAAGATTGACTCCCACCTGGCACAGGCTGTCTGCCCTTTCTCTTCCCAAAGCTCTTTCAACAGTGTTCTAGGTGGAGTCTAGACTAGATCACCCCTTCAGACCCCTTTACAGTCCTGATCTTGCTACACAGAGGCAGCATGTCTGTCTTTTTGTCAGGAAAAATCCCTGAAATAATGGGATGAATAAAATGTTTATCTCCAGACCCTTGCAACTCTCAGATTCTCATAAGATGATGTCTGATATCTTTTGTGGCCCTTATGTTAGAAGGATCGTGTGACATTGTAGATTATGCCCAATTGCCATGTGGAGACAACCACAAACCTCTTGTTTTATGATTTGTGATATCAAGAAGTCAATAATTTTTTATTAGGTTTTGCTAATGTGGTCAATAAGGGCATATAATTGAGATGTCATGCAAAATATTTTTCTTTCTGAAATAATTTTTCTTAGCAATAATCCTGTGAAGTAGTTTTCCTCTTATAAGAAAAATACTTATATGAATTCTTTGCAGTTTGCTCAATGAATTGAATTTCTATTTCTCTTGTTAGATTGTTGTTGTTGTTGTTGTTGTTGTTAAGTGCCATCGATTCTTGTTAGATTAGTCAACTAAATTGTTTGTTACCAAAGGTTTTCTGTAAAAATTCCCAAACCATACCAAACCTGTGTCACTAAGTTGATTTCAACTCATCGCAACCCTATAGGACAGACTAGAACTGCTCAATAGGAGTTCCGAGGCAGTAAAGCTTTATGGAGACAGACTGCCAATCTTTCTCCAACCAAGCAGGCTGATGACATCAAATTGCCAGCCTTCTGATTAACAGTCGAGTGATTTAAACATGGCACCATCAGGGCTCCTCGTATGAAAATTCCTTCGTTTGTTGGTTGTATACTGTGGAGTCGGTTCTGACCCATAGCGACCCTGCATAGGCTTTCTGAGGCTGTAAATCTTTACGGGAGCAGAAAGCCTTCTCTTTCTCCCACGTAACAGCTGGTGGTTTCGAACTGCTGATCCTGAGGTTAGCAACCCGATTTGTAACCACTGCGCTACCAGAGCTCCCTCCTATAAAAATTAGCAGACCTTAAAAGCATCAAAACCTTTTTTGTATTACAAGCATAGACTAACACCCTCTGAGGGAAAATTTCATTTATGGAACAGGCTTCTCTCAAACTTCTCATTTGTTGGACTGAACTCTAAAATGATTCCATATTCTATGAAAATATTCTATGTAATTAGTCACTTAAAGACATTTTCTCCTACATATTACATGTTAGTGTTCCAGCTATTTCATAATAATTTTAAAAATCACAAGAACAGCTTGATACATGAAAGCAAGCCTAATGAATTTTAGTTGACTTTTTCTGTTTCTGTAATTTGTGTGGCATTCAAGATCCCAAGGCAGCTGGGAAAGAACCACACAAGTCCTATCAATAAGTGCTGAGCACTGGACACTGTGCTGCTGGCCACTTTCCATCACCTACATAGGCTGCCCAGGCCCACAGAAATTGGTATGATTTAGCCCAAGCCATACAGTAGAGAAGTGAAGAACCAAGACAACCCAAGGAAGAATTCACAAATCAGAATACGCTTTTAAACTCTCTCACATCTGACCATCCTTAATGCACAATGCATCATTTAGATTGGGATTCTGTATTTTAACTTGACATTCAACTTTTTTTTTTTTTTTTTTTTAAGGTGTTGTGTAATGGACCAGGAACATGTCTTCCTATCTGCATATCTGCCCTTCTCCTTGGGATACTAGGAGTAAAGAAAGTGATCATTGTCTACGTCGAAAGTGTCTGCCGAGTGGAAACGTTATCCCTGTCCGGAAAGATTCTGTATTACCTCTCAGATTACTTCATTGTTCAGTGGCCAACTCTCAAGGAGAAGTATCCCAAATCTGTGTACCTTGGGCGAATTGTTTGACAGTTCAAAACTTACTGCTTTAGAATTTTGCAGTCAGCAATAATATTATATATTTTTTAAACTGTTTAATGAATAGGCTTCTGGAAGTCCTGAGAATTATTTATGATCGGGAATGAAATGTATACAGATAACACACTAAAGAAGCTTGAGACTTCTCTTACAGAAACAAACATCAATAAACAGTATCTATTAAATATTTATGCCTCTTGTGTGGTAATGAATCACCTTACTTAAAATACAAAGGCGTTAAAAAAAGTTTGTGGGAAAATTCCACTACCTTTCAATTCACTTTTTCCACAAACTTTTTGAAGCCCCCTCATAAGTTGGCCTTTGTCTTTGAATTTCCTGGGTAGTTGAAGTGACTATGTTGTCTAAAACCACCAGTCAACACTTCAGAATTTGTGCAAATAAGTGGGGGTTACACAGACCCTATACGGGGTTGTTGTGAGTTGGAACCGACTCGATGACACTTAGCAACAACACAGACCAGACCTAGTCAGCTAACCTCAGAAAGGGAGGAGGAGCATGTTTTAGTCAGTCATGCATATTCAATAAGGCTCTAATCATGACTATGCAATGAAGCCAATAAAAGAATCTGAGCATGAAAACAGCTGGATGGCAAAAACATACAGCCCTAGGGACCGGCCTCTCCCTGTGCATACTGTAGATACTTTGAGTTCTGTGAGTTATTCCAGGGAATTACCAAACACACTGGATGAGTGAAAGCCAGCAAAGGCTGACGTCTGCCTGTTTGGTTTCCTAAAGGACTGTGTCCTTTTAACTTGTGTGTTCTGCTCTTCCTGAGTGACTACGGAATGAGAGAAGGCTGGCTTGTCTGAAGTGGAGGGAAGTGGGTAAAATCCCAAGCTTACAGCTGGTACCTATTAACCTGCAGCGCAGTAGGATAAGCACTGGATTTCTAATGCAACATTGGTAATTCAAACCCACCAGCCACTCCTCGGAAACTATACAGGGTTGCTAAGAGTTGGAAATGACTTGATGGCACTTAACCTACAACAAAGTAGCTGAAATAAGAGAGTGATACATGGCATATAACAACAACAACAACAACAACTTGAAGTGGTTGACAACAAAGATGGAGAAGTGGGAAGGTGAGGACAGGAATCCATTTCCAAGTGAAAACTGGATTCATGCAGATCTTTACCATACAGTTAGCAATGAGAGTGGGGTTTACCCACTGTGTGTCTTGTTTAGTACGATTGACAACGAAGATGGGATTCCTTAGAAGGATCCTAATTTATGGAGATACAGAGTTGGGAAAGAGACATGATGAATGGGCGGGGACTGAGAAGTGTTTTGATCTTGGTTAGTTACACTGGTTATTCTCTATAATGGCTAAAATAAAAGTGAGAGATGAGCCCAGTCTGAATTCTGGCCAATCAAGATTGTCACTTGTAGTCTTGGAGCTCCTAATAAAGGAACGTGCCGGGGAGAATCCTAAGGCAAAGCTAAGGTTAGATTGTGGCCGGCATGAGGCAGAACCATTAACCTTGGAGCTGTTTTCCAGGGGAAAGCGCTATGCAGAAGCAATGGAAAGCAAAACTGATTTCCAAAAGGACAAAGAGGAAACAGAATATCTCAGAGCAAAGACCCAGAAAGTCAATCAGGATAGTTAACAAGGGCCAGAGTCTTATGGTACGTACCCCAGTCAGGGACCCAAAGCCACATGAATGACTAAAATGGTCAGGGGATCAGAAAAAAGAGAAATTTGGATGGAAGCCAAATGTTTAAACAGGTTTTATGTGAAATGGTTTTATTTTTTTTAATGTATTATGAAAAGAATCACCAAAACCAAGCCCACTGCCATCAAGTTCATTCCAACTCACGTTGTTGTTGTTGTTGTTGTTAGGTGCCAACTCATAGCAACCCTCAGCACAACAGAACAAAACACTGCCCAGTCCCATGCCATCCTCATAGTTATGTTTGAGCCCATTGGTGCTGCCACCGCTGTGTTAATCCATCTCATTAGGGATCTTCCTCTCTTTCTCTGACCCTCCACCATTTAACCAAGCATGATGTCCTTCTCGAGGGACTGTTCTCTATTGATAACATGTCCAAAGCATGACAGATGAAATCTCACCGTCCTGGCTTCTAAAGAGCATTCTGGTTGTAATTCTTCCAGGACAGATTTGTTAGTTCTTCTGGCAGTCCACACTACTTTTAATATTCTTGTCCAACACCATAATTAAAATGCATCACTTTTTCTAGTCTTCCTTATTCATTGTCCAACTTCCATATGCATATTGTTGTTAAGTGTTATCAAGTCATTTCCAACATATATATATATATATATATATATATATTTATATATTTATTATTATTATTATTATTATTACATGTATATGAGACTATTAAAAATACCAGGCTTGGGTCAGGCATGCCTTAGTTCTCAAACTGACATGTTTGCTCTTAAACACTTTAAGGAGGTTTTTGGCAGTAGATTTGCCTAATGCCATACATGCATTGATGTTTTGACTGCTACCTCCATGAGCACTGATTGTGGATCCAAGAAAACTGAAGTATTTGATAACTTAGATCTTTTCTCTATTTATCATAATGCTATTTATTGGTCCAGTGATGATTTTTGCTTAATTTACATTAAGGTGCAATCTATACAGAAAGCTGTAGTCTTTCATCATCACCATTAAATATTTTAAATCGTATTCACTTTCTAGCAAGCAAAGTTGTATCATCTGCATATTGTTGTTGTTAAGTGCCGTCGAGTCAGTTCCGACCCATAGCGACCCTGTACAGGGTTTCCGAGGGTGTAAATCTTGACGGGAGTAGAAAGCCTCATCTTTCTCCCGCGGAGCAGCTGGTAGTTTCGAACCGCTGACCTTAAGGTTCGCAGCCCAATTCGTAACCACTACGCTACCAGAGCTCCTTATCATCTGCATATAGCAGGTTGTTAATGAGCCTTCTTCTGATCCTGATGCCATGTTCTTCTTCATATAATCCAGCTTTTTGGATTATTTATTCAGCATACAGATTGAATGAGTGTGGTAAAAGAGGTTTCCCAACAGAATATGCAGATCAAACAATATCATTAATATCAAATGCAAGTAAAATTTTCCTGAAGATAATTTTTTAAAAATGGCTGCAACTGTATATCAACAGGGAACTGCCAGAAATTCAGAAGAGAATGGAACTAGCTATATCACTGCTTAGATCCAATGGATCTTGGCTGAAAGCAGAGAATACCAGAAAGGTATTTACTTGTCCTCTATTGACTATGCAAAGGTTTTCAACTGTGTGTATCATAACAGACTATGGAGAACATTGCAAAGAATGTGTATTCCAGAACACTTAAAATTATGCTCATGAACCAACAGAGAGGGAAGGAGTCCACATCAAGTATCAATGCTATTCCCTCTGTACACAGGGTAGATAGGGATGGGCAACTTAGACATTGGCTACCTAAAATGAGGGGGCAATAAAGGCATGAAGTGACTGGCCAACAAGGTTTCAAGAGAGTTTAAGAAAGACTGTGTGGGGGAAGATAGAGTCCCCACTGAATAGTTTTCATCTTGTCTAAATGGCTCTGGTAAAAAGAGATGGGGATAAGATTCTTATGATTCAACAGTGAGTAATTGTTATCATGACTAATTGCAACTGTCGCAGTTGTAAAGGTGGAAGTTGTGTAACAAAAATGGGGGAGTAGTTAATCTTACAGTCCAGAAACAGAGGACCCTAGGACCATCAAGGGAGAAGAGCACAAGCTGAATGTGGGACCTTATCAACAGAAGCAGCGACACCAGAGATGGAGGCAGAACTGGAGACATGGAGAAAGGGAACAGCTGAGGACTCTAGACTCATGGAAAGAAAGGGATTGAGAGCTGGTGGCCAGGAGGCAGGGCCTGAATGTTTAAAAAAATAATAAAAAATAAAATAAGAGCTAAAATGAATAGAGAGAAATACTGTTATCTGATGGTACGTGGAAGGGATTATTATCGTACTGCAACAAAGTATATGATTTGTTGAATGTAAAACTGATGATCTGCCCCGTAAACTTTCACTCAATTCACAATAAAAACTTTAAAAAAATTAAATTTAAGATCATGAGGAACCTGAACATCGACCAAGAGGCAGTTGTTCGAACAGAACAAGGGAATACTTGAATGGTTTAAAATCAGGAAAGGTGTGTACCAGGGTTGTATACTTGACACCATACTTATTCAGTCAGCATGCTGAATAATCCAACCCTAGAGAAAGGGGAAAAATCTAAGACTTAGAGCCAACACGTAATACTTGAATATTCTGCTTTCAACAGCAAAAATAAAACAAAGCAAAAACCACCAAAGCACCAAGAATACAAAGAAACAGGTTCATTCAAATGAACAAATTAGAGAAATTGATAACAAATCAGAAATTGTCACTATCAAAGTTCAGATAATGGACAAACTAGAGGACTTTAAAACAACAGTGTTAAATATGATCAAAGAATTAGAAGAAAACATTGAGAAAAACTAAAGGAAATTAGGAAAACAATATATGAATAAAATGAGGATATAAATAGATACTGTCTGGAGGAAAGAGTCGCTGGAGAAGGATGTCATGCTGGGTAAGGTGGAGGGTCAGAGAAAAAGAGGAAGACCCCTAACGAGATGGATCAGCCAGGTGGCATCATTGATGGACTCCAGTGTGGCAGCGGTAGTGAGGTTGTCCCAGGATCGGACAATTGTTTCATTCTGCTGTGCATGGGGTCGCTATGAGTCAGTTCTGACTCGATGGCACCTGACAACAACAACAACATAAATAGATAAGTACTATAAAGAGGGACTTCTAGTGTGTGGCACTGAAGGATAAGCACTGGACTGGGAACTACAAGGTCAGCAGTTCAAACCAGCTGCTCCTCAGAAACCCTATACAGGGTCACTATGAGTCAGAACTGACTCATCAGCACTTAACAACAATTGTAAGGTAACAAAACAGAAGTACTGGGACTGAAAAAAATCCAGTAACTGAAACATAATATTCTCTGGAGTTATTCAACCACAGATTTGAGCAGGGGGAAAAAAAGAATCCATGAATTAGAGCATAAAACAACAAAAAAATTTTAATTAAAAAAATAAAAGTGAATGGAAAAAGAAGAAAGCTGAGCAAAGCATAATAGAATTGTAGGGCACCATCAAGTGAGCTTTCATGGAATCCCAAAAGGAGATGTGAAAGAAAAAAAGGAACAGAAAGAAAGAAAGAATAGCAGAAAACGTTCCAAATTGGGTGACAGACATGAGTCTGCAAATCCAAGAATCTTAATGAACTCTAAGTATGCTAGACCCAAAGAGATGTACATCAAGACACATTATAACCAAATTCTTGAAAACCAGAGAAAATCCTGAAAGCAGCAAGATGGAAGGAAAAGATCCTTATTAAGCACCAATTCCTCCTCAGAAATCTTGGAGGCTAGAAAACAGTGCAATGACTTATTTAAAATACTGAATAGAAAAAAAACTGTCAACTTAGAATTCTATCTTTGGCAAATCTGTCCACAAGAATGAGGGCAAAATTAAGACAATCTCAGATAAAAGCTAAAAGTTACAACTAGACCTGACACTTTGAGGACTAAGGTTCACCTGACCCAAGCTTTGGTATTTTCAATAGCCTCATATGCATGTGAAAGTTTGACAGTAAACAAGGAAGACCTGAGAAGAATGGATGCATTTGAATTATGGTGTTGGCAAAGAATGTTGATAGTACATTGGATTGCCAGAAGAACAAGCATAGCTGTCTTGAAGCAGTACAACCAGAAAGTTCCTTAGAAGCGAGAATGGGCTCAAACATAACAATCATTGTGAAGATATAGCATAGGATCAGGCCGTATTTTTTTCTATTGTGCACAGGGTCTCTATGAGTCGGAAGTGATGCAGCAGTTCCCAACAACAACAACAGATCTGCCCTACAAGAAATGCTAAAGGAAATCCTTCAGATGTAAAGGAGAAAACATTAGCTAGTAACACTAAGCCATATATTGAAAAAAAGATCATTAGTAGAATTTGTTTCATGGTACCAATTATATGGTATTTTTGGTTGTAATTCTAGTTGTTATGTCCCACATGCTTTATAAGTGCATAAAAGTACATATAAATTTGTAGTTGGAATATTATGTCTAAAGAGGTAATTGGATTATAACATAAATCAGGAAAAGAAGATGTAGAATAGAAAAAGTTTTTGTATGTTACATTGCTATCTATTTAAAGTAGGATGTTAAATGTAACAAAAACATGGTAACCACAAAGAATATATCTGAAAACATTTCTAAAAGGGAAGAAAGGGATCAAAATAGTTCACTACAAAAATAAATAAATAAATAAATAAAATACAAAAGAAAGAATCATGGACAGAAATGAAGGACAAAAAAAGCCTAAGACTCACAAAAAAAAGTAACTAACAAAATGCAGATGTAATCCTTCCTTATCAGTAATTACTTTAAATGGATTGAATGATCCAGTCAAAAGGCAGATCTTTCTGTATGCTGTCTATAAGAGCACACTTAGACTCAAATATACCATTAAAATAAAAGTGAAAATATGGGGAGAAAAAACATCCTATGCAAATATTAACCAATGAATATGAGACAAAATAGACTTCATGTCAGAATTTCTTACAAGAGATAATGGGACAATTCATGAAGAAGACATAGCAATTGTAAATATATATGCATACAAAATCCAAGCCCCAAAATATATGAAGCAAGCATTGACAGAATGAACAGGAGAAATAGTCTATAATAACAGAGACATCAATACACCATTTTCGATAATGAATAAAGCATCTATATAACTAAGATCAATAAGGAAATTGGGGATTTCAACACTAGAAACCATTAGACCTAACATATATGTATTATTATAGAATACTCCAATCCGACAAATGCACAACACACATATTTCTCTAGTGCAAATGTATGACTCTCCATACAGACCATATACTAGATCACAAAGCAAATGAATTAAATTTTTTAAAATATTGAAGTCATAGTGTCTTCTCCAACCACAACAGACTGAAACTAGAAATCAATGACAGGAGGCAAAATGGTAATTACACAAATACACAGAAATTAAATAATACACTATTAATTTACTCAAGAAAAGGATCTAAAGGGAAATCAGAAAATACTTCAAAACCTATGGACTATAATGAAGGCAGTGCTGAAAGGGAAATTTAAAGTGGCAAGCACTGACATTAAAAAAAGAATCTCTCAAATTAACTACCTAACTTTATATTTGGGGAATGAAAAAAAATGAAGAGCAAACTATGCCCAAAGTTGTGAGAGGAAGGAAATAACAAGGATCAGAGCAAAGATAAATGAAATAGAGAATAAGAAAACAATAGACAACCAAAAGCTGTTTATGTTTTAAAAGGTCAATGAAATAATAATAAAAAAACTTTTGTTTAGACTGACAAAAAAGAGAAGATAGAAATAACAAATTAGAAATGAAAGTGGGCACATTACTACACATTTTACAGAAATAAAAAAAGAGTAAGAGAATACTAAAAGTAACTATGCCATATAGGTAACCTAGGTTGTGGTGGTTGTGGTTAGGTGTCATCAAGTCAGTACCTATAGCGACCTTATGCACAGTAGAACGAAACACTGCCTGATCCTGGGCCAACCTCACTACTATTGCCACTCTGGAGTCCATCGATGCTGCCACTTGGCCAATCCATCTCATTGGAGGTCTTCCTCTTTTTCTCTGACCCTCCACCTTACCAAACATAATATCCTTCTTCAGTGACTGGTCCCTCCTGACAATATGTCTGAAGTATGAGAGACGAAGTCTGGGCCATCTTGGCCTCCAAGGAGCACTCTGGCTGCACTTCTTCCAAAATGGATCTATTGGTTTTTTTGGCAGCCCATGGCACTTTCAATATTCTCCTCCAACACCATAACTCAAAAGCATCAATTCTTCTATGGTCTTCCTTATTCACTGTTCAGCTTTCGCATGCATATGAGGTTATTAAAAATACCATGGCTTGGGTCAGGTGCACCTTAGTCCTCAAGCTGACATCTTTTCTCTTCACTTTAAAAAGGTCTTGTGCAGATTTGCCTAATGCAATACATCATTTGATTTCTTGACTGCTGCTTCTGTGAGTGTTGATAGTTGATCAAGAACAATGAAGTCCTTGACAACTTCAGTCTTTTCTCCATTGATTAAGAATGTTGTTTATTGGTCCAGTGGTAAGGATTTTTGTTTTCTTTACATTGAGATGTAATCCATACCGAAGGCTGTGCTCTTTGATCTTCATTAGTAAATGTTTTAAGTCTTCTTCATTTTCAACAAGCAAGGTTGTATCATTTGCATATCGCAGGTTGTTAGTGAGTCTTCCTCCAATCCTGATGCTGTGTTTTTCTTCATATAACCCAGCTTCTCAGATTATTTGCTCAGCATACAGGTTGAATAAGTATGGTGAAAGACTAGAACCTTGTTGCACACCTTTAATTGTAAACCATTCAGTGTTCCCATGTTCTGTTCGAACAACTGCCTCTTGGTCCAGGTACAGATTCCTCATGGGCACAATTAAGTGTTCAAGAATACTCATACTTCGCAATGCTGTCCATAGCTTGTCATGATCCACACAATCGAAAGCAAGCAGTCAATAAAGCACAGGTAAACATCTTTCTGATATTCTCTGCTTTCAGCCAAGATCCATCGGACATCAGCAATGATATCCCTCGTTCCAGAGCCTCTTCTGAATCCGACTTGAACCTCTGGAAGTTCTCTGTCAATGTATGATTGTAGCTGTTTCTGTATTACCTTTAGCAAAACTTTATTCACATGGGATAGCAAAGAGATTGCCCTATGATTTTCGCATCCCATTGGGTCATCTCCCTTTGGACTTTCCAGAACATATACAATACCTAAACTGACTAAGGAGTAAGTAGAAAATCTCAACATAACTCACACCTAACGAGACTGAATCAGCAATTAAAAACCTTACATAGAAAAGTTCTGAACTTTTCTTCACTGTGGAATTCTATCAAATGTTTAAAAAAAGAATTGACACTAATTCTTCTTAGGCTCTTCAAAAAAACAAAACAAAACCAAGGAACTAACAAGATGGAATATTACCTAACCCATTCTATAAGGTCAGGATTATTCCAATATCAAAGCTGGGCAGATAATTCCCTGGAAAACTGCATGCAAAAATCCTCAACAAAACACTAGCATATCAAATTCAACAGCACATCAAAAAAAATATACATCATCAAGAGGGATTTATCTCAGGAATGCAAGGGTGGATCAACACAATGAAAAATCAATGTAATTATTAAATTGTTATTATTCCTGACATAGTAACAAAAACATGATTCAACTTATCAGAGATCCAAACACTCAAAATAGTAATTTAATTTTTAATAAAATTACAGTGTCATAGTTGTAATTGTCTCTCTGGCATTTTGTGATGATTGTGTTTGTGTTGTGTATTGTCAGGTTGGTTCCAACTCAGGGTTTGAACTGCCACTCTTGCAGTTATCAGCTCAGTGCTTATCCTACAGCACCACACCAGGGCTCCTGTGATGATTAGGTTGCTCAATTATATGTTACTTAACATTGATTCGGAGCTTGTTGGATACCAGAGATTTCTCTATATACTTTTTGAATATTAACTTGTTTAATCCTAATAATAACTCAGTGCAGGGGATACTAATAATATCCGTATTTTACAGATGACTTACCCAGAGTCATACAACGAAGTGGCAAAGCCAGGATTAAAGTCCATCCAGCATGGCATGAGAGGGGCCATCTTCATGGGCTTGCAGCCTTTAAAGTTGCATAGGAGTCCACACTTAGGAGGATTCCATGCTTGATTTAATGCATTGTTGTCTTGAATTTTTTACTAATTTGTAAGTGGGCTCCACATTTTCATTTTGTACTGGATCCTACAAATTGCACTGCTCCTACTTGGGACTTGCCTCCTTAATCATGCCATAGTTACTACAACAGAAGTACAACACCTAGTACAGTGCCTCACACAGATAGTGCCTCAGTAAATAGGAATTTCATTCCACTTCCTCTAAACTGCTTCTTTAATAAGCAGTTAATAATAAGACTTCTTGTTATATATTAATTTATATAGACACGTTATATATTTCTATCTTTTCTCTTAAACTTCCCATTTAATAAATGATATAAATCCTGGGTTTTGAACTGGTTCAAACTGGTTCAGTCATGCCTGACTCAACAAAATCTGAACAAAGCCAAATTTGTAAAATATGGGTGTACCAGAACTGCATGCAAAAGTAAAAGTACAGGTTGCAGTTCTGAAACAGGAGATCCATAAAATATACAGTGAACCCTTGTAGGAACCTGAGGTGGGAGACTGGATTCTGGCCAGGGCTGTGGAGAGTGACTCAGTCAGCCACCATCTTTGATTAAGGCACCATCCCTTCAGTTGTGGTCTTCAAGGGATTTGGCAGCTATGAAACACACACACTATCCTTGTTTTCTAAGAGAGAGAGATTCAAGTTTCTAGCAAGGGATCAACCCATAACTTTTCCCATTCTCGTTATCATTTGCACATACCTACTGTAAAAAAAAATAATGCTTTTACAGTACCAAACCACCCTTCGCACAGCACTCTACTCAGCTGGGTTCAATAATTCTTTGAACTAGCCAAACATAACTCAGATACCATACTCACAGCTGTGGGGTTTATTAGAAAAGGTTATTGTTAGTATGAATAGAGTCAGTTCTGACCCATAGCAACTCTGCATAGGGCTTCTGGGGAGCAGCTAGTGAGCTTAAACCACCGACTTTTGTGGTTTAAACTGACAACTTTGTGGTTCAAATCAACCTTGCAGTCTAGCACATTAACCCACAGCCCCACAGGACTCCATTAGGAAAGGTTGTTGTTGTTAAGTGCTACCTAGTCGATTCCAACCCCACTAAGGGTTTCCAAGGCTGTAAATCCTTATGGGAGCAGAAAGCCTCAACTATCTCCCACGGAACCGCTGGTAGTTTCGAACTGCTGACCTTGAGATTAGCAGCCCAATTCGTAACCATTATTACTACCAGAGCTCCTTATTAGGAAAGGTAACAGGTAACAATTTAGGGTCAGAAATGCTCAGGGCATAGTTCTTCCAGTCAGGACAGCTGCTTCTTTACCAAACTCAAAGTCAGGCCTCTCTGGCCCTTGGCCTCTTGGCCTGACCTCTGCCCTTCTCAGGCAATGTTGGAAAGCTCTATCAGGGCTGCTGATAAATACCAAAAGGACACCACTGTAAGCCTCAGCCGGAAGGCACTCAGCTCTAGCTCCATGAGTCAGTAAACCTAGTTCCCCAATAAAGTGCCTACAAACACCCCACTTCACAAACAAACCTCGTGCCCAAAGACATTCAGAGGTACTTGCTCCATGGACTGGGAAGCCCACAGCTGTCTGGTGCTCTGCCTCTTGACTCTTCTGCTGCCAACCCTCTACTACTCCGTTGGTGTCATAACCTTCCGTCTCTGAGCCAAGGACGTTCAATGAGCAGTGATCCCTGGGGCAAGGAGAGAGGATGTTTGATAGTAGTTTGATTTCCACCTCTGCTTCTAAGATAGCTAATTTTATACCCAGCTGGATGGCAAAATTGACCAGTACCAATTAGCTCTGTTAACAGTCACAACTGATTCCTATAATCTATAAGCATCTTCCCCCACCTTCTCTTACCCAGACCCATCAGGAAAAAAATATTTGGTGGGTGTTTACAAAGACTATAGAGTCCTGGTGTGGCCCTGGAGGATCAGTAGTGGACTGCTAACCATAAGGTTCAAACCTACCACCTACTCCTTGAAAACACTATACAGAGTTGTTATGAGTTGAAACTGACTTAATGGCTCACAACAACAACATGGCTAGAAGAGACATTGAATAGTTTACTGCTCTGCAACCACATTTTACAGATTTGGATCCACCCTAATGTTGCTTCATTGGCCGTAATGAACTGGAAAGAACCAATTGGAAACCTCTTTCACGTACAATAAGAAAATGGCAAGGGATCAAGGAAGAAATTGATTTTTAGTAAAAAACAACAACAACAACAACAACACAAAACCATGTTCACCCAAGGTGATGTGAAATTTAAATGCTGAGACTGATTCAGCCTTTCTTATTCACTTATCAAAAAAAAAAAAAATTCTTCTTTGAATAAAGTAAGCTCATGTAATCAGGACATTTCCCAGGTTTTTGGTTGAAGAAATACATGGCAGAAGACATCTCAATGGTAAAAGCGTTTTGCTGTCTGGATACAGTGGTCAGAGGGCAGCCAAGCCAGAAACTACCATATTCTGACTTTAATTCTCAAATCTCAGACATTGGCTCTCTTTCCAATGACCTAGAGGCCAAGAATATCAGACAACTAGTGCCTGAGACAAAATAAACCTCTACTTTTCTAAATGGAAAATGATCTTTTGAGGGACAGTAGCATCTGCATCTTATTCATCTTTGAGTCTTTCTCCACTTTGCAGTTTGTTCCTAAGTGGCACCACATAAATAGTTGATGAATGAATTTGGACTGAGTTTAGCTCAGTTAATGCCTGTCTCTGCTCCAAGGCAGCTTCTCTGGGCCTCGAAGATAATTCTACCACAAAGTCTCTGTCAGACCAGTGCTTACCATACTCAGGCAAGAGAGTTATAGAAAAGATGCCATAATTTTTTCCAGAAACATATGTCCCAGATGTTTTTGCAGAATTAACTTAGACAGTGGTTAGCTTGGAATGTCAGAGAAAAAAAATCTGTGTGTTACATCATGAAAAGTTTAGCAAATATCTTCCCCTAGTTCAGGTTGCTGTGCACATATTGAGACCTCGCGGGGCTGGGCACATGTTATCGAACCTTCCTGCTCAGTTGCAGATGATTTTGTAAACAAGTGTCTGCTCTTCTGTGTGTTATTGTTATGGCTAATTTCAGTCCTCAAGGTCGCACTAGCAGAGGAGGTTGGTTTATAGTAGGGGGCACAGTTTTCCTGTTGTGCATTCCTGTGGCAGTGAGAATGATACTGCTTTAGTCTCCACTCCAACTGAAGATGATCAGTAGCTAGCTTGTCCTTTCCAACTTCTCGTAAAGCACTCTGGAATGGTGCTAATAAAAAAGTAAGGGACTAATCATGAAAAATTAACTACATTGGTCTTAAAAGGAGAGGCAGGGAAACCATACATCCTGCCCCACCTACTTCCTTGGAAGAGTTTTATCTACAGTTCAGCTATCCTAAAATGCCTCAGGTACTTGACAGGTTAGAAAGTCCAACTGTGTCAAATAGGCCATCCAAAAACCGTGGCAGGAAACTTTAGTCTGGAACAAAGAGTGCTATGAAATCTTGTCAACAAGAGAAATACTTTACAATTCATACTGTATGGCAATAACAAGAGGTCTTTGCTAGAAAGAAGGTGATCCAAGCTTTCCGTTATAAAGATCATGGAAATCCATTGTTTACTGTTGTTATGTGCTGTGGAGTCGGTTCTGACTCATAGCGACCCTGTACAGGGTTTCCAAAGCTGTGAATGAATATTTACAGGAGCAATAAGCCTCCTCTTTCTCCCGCAGAACAGCTGGTAGTTTAAAACTGCTGACCCTGAGGTTAGCAGCTCGATTTGTAACCACTAAGCTACCATAGCCTTTAAAATACTAAAATTCGGAAATGTACCCCCTTAAGGTATATCATTCTTTAGGTTGAATCAGTGCTCAATTTCTTCTAAAAAGCCACATCTCCCAAAAAGAATTTAATTGCAATATATTAAGCCCTTTTTATGAACAACATATTGAAATTAAAGAAGATTGTCCTCCCTACAGGTTGATGTTTAGAGCCTTGCAGAGTTTATCTCAAAGACTTGAGTGTGACACACAGTGAAGAGACACCTAGATTTTCCTTTCTGCCCTAGACTTTCCTCCATTAGGGTCAATGACTGTGTTACTGTTTTAGGTGTCAGCTGGGACAGTTCCTCTCATAGTGATCCTACTTAGAGCACAGCACTGCCTGATCAAGCATGCAATCAAGATATATTGATGATTATCAATGGATCTTGACTGCATGCATGAAAAGTTTCAGACTGCAGAAACTAATAAAAATCTTTAATTTCTACGTCTTCGACTTTAGTGATATGTACATAAATATGAATAGTCATATTTACTGTTCTTTGTTGTAGACATATGGATAGTATCGTACAATTGACAGTGTTGTACTCCAGGATAGATCTTGAAATGTTCTATTTGATGTTAAATGCAACACCCATTCCTCTTCAGTTTGTCATTCACGCATAATAGACTATATGATTGTCTGATTCAAAATGGCCAGCGCCAGTGTATTTCAACTCTCTGCTAGCGTAGTGGTTACAAATCGCGCTGCTAACCTCAAGATCGGCAGTTCAAAACTACCAGTGGTTCTGCAGGAGAACGATGAGGCATTCTGCTCCCATACAGATTTACAGCCTCGGAAACCCTGTGCAGGGTCGCTATGAGTCAGAACCGACTCCATGGTACTTAACAACAACAACAATTGTAGGATGTCTATCTTCAAGCATTCCATTTCATTTTTGACAACTTCCAATTTTCCTTTGCACATTTCATGTTCCAATTATTAATGGATGTTTGCAGCTGTTACTTCTCATTTTCAGTTGCGCTGCATCAGCAAATGAAGATCCTGGAAACTTTGCTCCATCCATGTCTCTAGGGTCTGTACTTTGAGGAGGCATCTCTTCCTCAGTCATATTTTGAATGTGCTTAAACCTGAAGCGCTCATCTTCCTGCAATATTTCAAATAATGTTTAACTACTATTCATAAGTTTTTCACTGGCCCCTTTTTTTCAGAAGTAAATCACCAAGTTCTTCTTCCTAGGCTGTCTTAGCCTAGAAGCGTCACTAAATCCTGTTCAGCCTGGGTGACCCTGCCAGCATTTAAAATACCAGTGACATAGATTCAAGCATCACAGTAATTCACAAGCCACCACAGTAGGACAGTCCAGCAGGACAGTGGCAGTGGGACCTCACTGTACTTTTAAAACTTGAAGACCATGGCCGGAAAGCTGGCCTTCCTTTGCTGCAATCTATTGAAAGCCTTCGACATAAGAGTTGGTAAGAACATTTACAAATAAATAAATAAACAAAAATTATTGAAGACTCCAAAGCTCTTTTGTTTCCAAGAATTACATCTATCAATATTTACTACACTAGCAATTAAACCAGAAAAATTTAAATACAAGAACATATTCCATTAGCCATCAGAATTATGACATCATCCCATAACATGTAGTATCTGGAAAACTGTTATACAGTTATAAACAATGAGAGGGAAAGACAATAATATCTTAGTATTTTATGACAATAAATTTGATCTCAGGGACTCTGGAAGGTTCTCAAGGACTTTCAGGGATCACATTTTGAGAATTGTGCATACTGACATATCAACACTGTATCTCTAGCAGCTCAGTGATCTGTATATTATTTTTTCTATTACTGCCTAGACTGTAGAAGAACTGATGCTTTTGAGTAATGATGTTGGAGGAAAAAGTGCCACGTGCTACCAAAAGAACCAACAGGTCTGTGTTGGATGAAGTGCAGAATGCTCCTTGGAGGCCAAGATGGCCAAACTTCGGCTCTCATACTTTGGACATATTGTCAGGAGGGACCGTCACTAGAGAAGGATATCATGTTTGGAGAGTCAGAGAAAAAGAGGAAGACCCCCAATGAGATGGATTCGCAAAGTGGCAGCATCAATGGGCTCAAGCGTGGCAACAGTAGTGAGGTTGGCCCAGGATTGGGCAGTGTTTCGTTCTGTTGTGCATAGGGTTGCTATGAGTCGGTACCAACTTGATGACACCTAACAACAACAACAATTACAACAAACTTAATAACTTTAAGCAACAGCTGTCTGTTTTCTCTGTTCTATAGCTCAGAAATCCAGGCAGGGCTCAACTGGATTCTCTGCTCAGTGCCTCACAGGCTGAAATCAAGGTGATAGCAGGAACTAGGTTTTCATCTGGAGGTCAGTGTCCTCTTCCAGGTTGTCAGCATAATTCAGTTAATTGTGGTTGTAGAACTTCTCGTGATTTATTTGTTTAAGGCTAGCAGGTGAGTGTCTGCTTCTGCTATTGTTTGACTTTTAAGAACTCACATGATTAGGTTAGGCACAGCTAGGATATTTTCCCTTTGGATTAACTCAAAAATCAGCTGATTAGGAACCATAATTACATCTGCAAAATCCTTGCTATCATATTAATGTAACATTATTATGAAAGTGATATCTCAAGATTTCCCGGACATTCACAAACCTGGCCTGTGATGGGTATGGTTTTGTGTTGACTAGGCGAGAATTTTCAGAAGTTTGGCAGTTGGGATGTGCTTATTCCCATGGTAATGAAACCTAACACAGGCATAGTTAAGGCTGGTGATTGGTTATGAACAGCTATTCAATTAAAGGGATGCTTCTTTGGGGGTGTGGCCTGCTCCCAACATGATGGACATAAAGGAAACTTCTGTCTCTTCTGCCGGAGACCTGAGATTCTGCAATTGCAAGCTCTTTCCTTGATAATAAACTTCTGTGTGTGTGTGTGTGTGTTTTGCTGGTTTTGCTTCTTTAGAAAACCCAGCCTAAGACATGTGGTACTGAGAGTGAGTCCTAGAGAAACACAGTCATAAGGATTAGTTTTCTAAATTGATTCTCAACTCTGACTAATTTTAAAGGCATTGATGTAGGATGGAGGCATGTTTGACCTCTACTTCATAGGATTCAACCTTGGGCTGATTTGAGTTTGGTCTTCTTTCCCTCTTGTGAAATCAGAAGAAGCCAGACATGGTTCCCGCTTGGTTTAAGCAGTTGACACTGTGAGCAGGATTCATTGCAATAGCTCCAGACTTATGAAATTTTGCTTTTGTAGGAGAAAGAACCAAGGGGCATGGGATCAAATACTTAAGCAGAGGAGGGAGGGGAAGCCATTTTTTAATTATCTTCAGTGGCAGCTTCTGGAGTTGTCTGGAGCCAATAACACTTGTTTAAAAAGCATGGCTGATACTGGCCTGAGCCTATTGGAGTCTACCCTTCCAGAGGTCCAAGGCCATATGCATAGGAAAGGGGTTGGTCTAAGGTAGAGGAAAAGATTGAACTTGGAGTGTTTTTATAGGACTTAAGAGTTTGACTGCCTTATGGATATTGGTTTCTCCTGCTTATTATTGTAAACTAGACATACATGTGTGATGGAAATGAATATTGGGTATGATGATAATAGAGAGCTTGTAAGCCCATCTTTAGCCTATACTTGGATTTGCTAAAAGGGGATTTAAAATTTGCCCAGAAAAAAATAGGATTCTTGGCTTAAGCCTTTGTAGAGTATAGAACTTTCCGGAAATCCTGAGCCCCATCCAGAGCCTTCAGAGTTGGGATATTTGCATTTGAAAAGACATGCAGACCAACCCAGAACTGCTGGAAGAAAAGGAGACTGATGATTGAAAAAGGAAAAAAAAAGCGGGGACAGTTTGGTGTTTTGAGTTTTAGAGGTATCAAGGCAAGGAAAATCAACCCATCTGAAAAAAAAAACAACACCACCCTTCTAGGACTAAAAGTTAAAAGAGATCTGGCAAGGCTTATACTCGTTGGTGACCACCTGGATTTATGTGTAAGTGGAAAAGTGGGGAAATGCAGCAATGAAGACACAGGCTGAGTTTGGACATGTTCTATTGGAACCTGTTGACCTTGAGATGAGAGGAAAGAGAAGGCTGATTGGTCTGAAGTTTAGGGAATTATGTGAATTCCTGAGTCCGTGGGCACTGGCCTAGCCTATGGGGACTAGGACTGAGAGTAAAGGGGCCATTTGTTTTGAAGTGAAGGGAGGTATGTGTGAACTCCCAAACTTGAAGCTGGTACCAATTTGACTTAGCTTGGATAGCTAGGACTGAGCTGACCAGAACCTGATGAAATGAAGATAAAGATGTTTGATACTTTGAGTAGTGTCAATTGCTACACTTTGTTAGACTGGACTTTTGCTTATGGATGCTGTTGCTCAAAATTCTAACCAGAATGCAAGATTCTTTAGATCAAGGTACATGCTTGTCTTCTCCATGTGCTGGGTTGATAGGGATGAGCAATTTGAAGGCATGAAGGCATGAAATGGCTGGCTTACAAGTTTTCATGGTTGTGCTTAGTTTTAGAATGAAGGGACAAAGGAAAATCCCCACTGAATAGTTTTCCTCTTTTCCAGATGGGTCTGATGAAAGGGGGAGGTGAACGATGCTGATAAGATTTTATGATTTCAATTGTGAGTAATTGTTAGTAGGATTAATTGTGATGATCAAAACTGTAATTTTAGAAGTTGTGTAACTAAAAGAGGGGAGCAGTTATCTTTCTTTTCAGGAACAGATGATTCCAGGACAATCATTAAGGAAGAGTATGAGCAGATCCCTGCCTGGAAAAGTGGCAAGAGCAGAGATGGCAGCAGAGGTGGTGGCATGGAACGACAGACAAACTACAAGCTCTAGGCCCATGGACTAAGTAAGGCTGTGTTCCTACAGGCAGGAGGCTGGCTTGCAGAATATGCCCTCTGGACATTAAAATGAATATATATTTCTGTATGTGTGTGTGCTGTTTTGTATGTTACATCAAATATTTTTACTTTGTTCAATTGTAACATGTAAGATGTAAATGGGGCCAGTGTGTTTTCAGTTATATCAGTTTTTAGTTATATCATGTTAGGCGCAAGAATGACTTTACAGTTTTCTTTATTTAGAGATGATGCATATAGTTTACAGGTTTTAAGTTGACACGGGTAGACTGTAATAGTTGACTAGGCTAGGATTTCCAGAAGTTTGGCAGTTGGGATGTGCTTATTCCCATGATGATGAAACCTAACACAAGCATAGTTAACTCAGATGAGTGGCTATGAGCCGCCAATCAATTGAAGGGATGCTTTCTTGGGGGTGTGGCCTTCTTCCAGTATAATGGACATGCTGGAGGGACTCTCTCTTCTACTGGGGACCTGGGATTCTGCAATGGTAAGCTCTTTCCTTGATAATAGACTTCTTTCTCTCTACATATATACTTATGTATGTTTCACTCATTTTGCTTCTCTGGAAAACCCAGCCTAATACACTGCCCATACCTAAGAGTGGGATATTTTACAAGGTATATAGCATACTATGTGGTCTAAAATCCAGAAAGGTGTGCATCAGGGAACTATTCTTTCACCATACTTAATTCAATCTGTATGCTGAACAAATAAACTGAGAAGCTTGAAGAAGAACTTGACATCAGGAATGGAGAAAGGCCCATTGTGATATGCAGATGAAAGCAAAGAAGACTTGAAGCACTTGCTGATGAAGATCAAAGATAACAACCTTCAGTATGGATTATAACTCAATGTAAAGGAAACAAAATATCTCACAATTAGACCAATAAGCAACATTAAGATAAACTGAGAAAAGACTGAAGCTGTCAAAGATTTCATTTTACTTGGATCGGCAATCAATGCTCATGGAACCAGCAGTCAGGAAATCAAACAATGTTGGGCAAATCTGCTGCTAACAACCCTTTCAAAGTGTTAAAAGAACAAAGATACCACTTTGAGAACTATGGTGCCCCTGACCCAAGCCATGTATTTTTAATTAGCTCACATGTATGTGAAAGCTAGACAGTGAATAAGGACAACTGTAGAAAGGATGCATTTGAATTATGGTGTTGGTGAAGATTAGTGAATATGCCATGTACTGCCAGAGAATGAACAAAGCTGTCTTGGAAAAAGTACAACTAGAATGCTCTTTAGAAGAGAAGATGGCAAGACTTCATCCCATGGATTTTGGACATGTTATCAGGAGGAACAAGTCCCAGGAGAAGGACATCATGTTTGGTAAAGTAGAAGGTCAGCAAAAGAAATAAATAAACAAATAAACAAAAAAGCATCAATGGGCTCAAACATAGAAAGAAAAGATTGTAAGGATGGTGTACAATCATTCTGTTGTACGTAGAGTCACTGAGAGTCAGAATTGACTCGATGTCACCTAACAACAATAACAACAGGATGTCTCTGTATTTTTTAATAGAGGAAAGTAATAAGTGCTAGCAAAGATGTGGAGAAATTGGAATCCTCGTATGTTGCTAGTGGGAATGTAAACTGATGCAGCAGCAGTGGAAAACATAAAGTTACCGTATAACCCCCAAATTCCACTTCTAGGTATATTGGAAGAGATACATGTTTATGTCCATTCCAAAGAAAGGTGACCCAATGGAGTGCAGCAAACATCAAACAATATAATTAATATCACATGCTATAAAATTTTGCTGAAGATAATTCAAAAACAGTTTAGCAGTACATTGACAGGAGCTGCCAAAAATACAATCTTGATTCAGAAGAGGATGTGAAATGAGGGATATCATTTCTCAAGTCAGATGGATCTTAGCTGAAAGCAGAGTATACCAAAAAGATGTTTACTTGTGCTTTATTGACTATGGATCATAACAAACTGTGGATAACATTGCAAAGACTAGTAATTCCAGAACACTTAATTGTGCTCATGAGGAGACTGTACAGACACCAAGAGGCAGTTGTTAGAATAGAACAAGGGGATGCTGAATGGTTTAAAATCAGAAAAGATGTGCATCAAGATTGTATACTTTCACCATACTTACTCAATCTGTATACCGAGCAAATAATCTGAGAAGCAAGATTATATGAAGAAGAACGTGGCATCAGGATTGGAGGAAGAGTCATTAACAACATATGATAATGCAGAGGACACAACCTTGCTTGCTGAAAGTGAAGAGGACTTGAAATACTTAACTGATGAAGATCAAAGACTATATAGCCTTCAGTATAGAATTGCACCTTAATGTAAAGAAAATGAACATCCTCAAAACTGAACCAATAGGTAACATCATAATAAATGAAGAAAAGATTGAAATTGTCAGAGACTACAATTTGCTTGGATCCAAAAACAATGTACATGGAAGCTGTCAAGAAATCAAATGATAGATTGCATTAGGCAAATAGGCTGCAAAAGACCAAGAGCAAAGAAGTCAGTTTGAGGACTAAGGTGCACCTGACTCAAGATGTAGTATTTTCAATTGCCTCATATGGACAATGAATAAGGAAGACCATATAGAAAAATTGATGTATTTGTATTATGGTGCTGCTGAAGAACATTAAAAGTACCACAGACTGCCAAAAGAACAAATAAATCCATGTTGGAAGATATACAGACAGAATGCTCCTTGGAAGCCAGGTTGGCCAGACTTATCTCTCATACTTAGGACATATTATCAGGAGGGACCAGTCCCCAGAGAAGGATATCATGCTTGGAAAAGTAGAGGGTCACTGCAAAAGAGGAAGACGCCCCAACAAGATGGATTGACAGAGTGGCAGCAAAAATGGGCTCAAACATAACAATTGTCAGGATGGTGCAGGAGCGGGCAGTGTTGCATTCTGTGGTATATAGGGTTGCTATGAGTCAGAATGGACTTTATGGCGCTAAACAACAATAGCAACAGGCATATACCCCAGAGAGTTGCAAGCATATGTTAGTTCAAAAACGTGTACACAAATATTCATAGTATCATTACTCATAACCACCCCAAAGTGAAAACAACCCAAATATCCACCTACTGATAAATAGGTAAATAAAATATGATGTATTGATACAATGGAATATTAATCAACAATCAAAAGTAATGAAGTGCTGATTCACACTTTGACATGAACCTTTTAAATGCTATACTTAGTGAAAAAAGTCACAAAAGCCCTCACATTATATCATTTCATTTACATGAAATGTCCAGAATAGGCAAATCTATAGAGACCGAATGCAAGTAAGTAGTTGTCAAAAGCTGAGGAAAGATGGGTAGAGACATTTAATACACATAGGACTTGTTTTGGGGGTATTTGAAATGTTTTAGAATTTGATAGTGCTGTGATGGTTGTACAACTCTGTGAATATATACTTAAAAACCACTGGATTTTATATTTGAAAGGGGGGAATTGTATAGTTACAGTGTCATATCTTAATTTTAAGACAGTATCATTAATAGTCAAAGAAAAAAACAAAACAAAACCTTAACTAATACAGTCCACCTGTGTCAATTTGACACCTATAAACTACATGCATCATCTCTAAATAAAGAAAACTGTGAAGTCATACTTGCACCTAACATGATATAACTAAAACACATACAACTGAAAACACACTGGCCCCATTTACATCTTATATGTCACAATTGAACAAAGTAAAAATATTTGATACAACATACAAAACAGCACACACACACAGAAATATATATTCATTTTAGTGTCCAGAGGGCATATTCTGCAAGCCAGCCTTCTGCCTGTAGGAACACAGCCTTACTCAACTTATCGTGACCCTGTATAGAATTTCCAAAAAGAGACTGGTGGGCTTGAATGGCTAACCTGGTTGGCAGTCCAGTACTTATCCTACAGCACACCATGACTATCTATCTATCTATCTATCTACTTTATCTATCTATCTATCTATCTATCTATCTATCTATCTATCTATCTATCTATCTATCTATCTAAGGAGCTCTGGTAGCATAGTGGTTATGAGTTGGGCTACTAAGCTCAAGGTCAGCAATTTGAAACTACCAATTCCACAGGACAAGATGAGATTTTCTACTCCCATAAAGACCTACAGGCTCAGAAACCTTATACAGGGTCACTATGAGTTGAAACTGACTCATGGACACAACTATAATCCTCTATCTATCTGTTGTGTGTATATGTACAGATGAAACATACACACGACATAGCAGCCAAGAAGCTAACACATGGACGTGTTTTGGTTTACTATGATTTTATTTCTGCCCAGGTCCAGAGACAAAATAAAGACTGTGAAGGTGCTGGGAACAAAGCGTGGCTACCTGGGAAGAGCAGAGTAAGAACTGGATGAAAAGCATCTATAGAGGTAGATTTGGAAGAAGAAAATGGTCTCAATATGAAATGCCTCCCTTCACTACCCACTTTCTCAGAGGCCTCATACCAACAACCGGGGCTGTCACTGCAAAGGCCTCCTACTTCTCTGAACCCAGATGGCTAAGGTAAGTGGTGCTTTTTCCAAACTTGGCCAATCCGCATGCTTGTTCTGAAATATGACTTTACCATGTCTCCATCAAGAAATGGAGTTAGATTCTTCTCCCCTTGAATCTGAACTGGCCAGAATGACTTACTTGACCAAGTCAGAAGTGTCATTCTAACTTGGTCTAATGAAATGCTGGCTCTCTGGCCACTGCCCTCCTGCGATACCCCTCTCATATCCCAGCCACCATGCTGTGAGAAGCTAGTGGAGGGGTTTGGGTTTGCAGATGCCTCTAAGAACAGACTTTGACTCATCCCAACCCCAGCACTAGATATGTGCGGGGAGAAGCCTGCAGAGAATCCCAGTCCTGCTTTCCAGTCTTCCCAGATGAAGCTCGGACTTTTTGGAGCAGTGACAGGCCCTTCCTTCTCCTCCCTTCTGTGCCCTGTGGATTCCTGATCCACAGAGTCCATAAGCATAATTAAATGGGGGTTGTTTTACTCCACTAAGTTTGGGGGTGGTTTGTTACAAAACAATGTGTAATTACAATAACCTTTCAGAAAGAGTCAGTTCTTCCCAAATTTAGTACTCCTGTCTAATATTGGAAGAGGAAGCAATTTCTCACCCCCAAGGCAAAGGGAAGAAGATGTATTCCTACAGCATGGATAGGAAAACGATTTTTTCTTCTTGCTCCTTGGCCTACGTGAAACAGAAACCAGTGGATTCTTCTAAATCTTTTAACCATATGCAGATGAATAAGCAAATGGTTGGACTTGATTCCTAATCTCTTTTCCTTTCTTGTATAACAGAGGGTTGGGTTTTTTTTTTCCACTCTAATAAACGTCAGCATTTAAACAGAAGTCATGTGTCACTTAAATGACGATTAGCAGCAAGAATGTAGAAAACGAGATAGCTACTGAGCATGAAGTTTTAATTAATAACCAAGCTATTCAACTGAAAATCAGAACAATGTTTCTGGCAGGGAAATATGAAACCTTCCTTCCTTCTAACTTGTTTATTCTCTTAGTATTTTTATGGGTAATGGTTTAATGACTAAAGGAGAACGTTTTCTAGTTTTCAGTTGAACTCCAGTGATTTAAGTGCAGGAATCTTTCTATGACATCAGGTAGGCCCCCTCCCCAACTCTGTGTCCCCATGTGGGTTGCCAATCCCTGGAATATGCAAACTGAGACTAGTTTAGGAATCAAAGCAAAGAGGAACTCCAGACAGCAGCAGGAGGGATGAAAGAGTGTGGACTGACAGTCTCCTCTCCCCTCTCAAAAAGGGGGAAAGAGTTGCATTCTTCAAAGAAAAGGGAAGAAAAACAAGACTTTTATGGAAATACCATATACGGAGTTGGCAGATATTCAGCAGGGAATAAAAAGTACCTAAAATGTTCCCTTATTCAGTTCCAGTCTGGCAGCCAAATTAAAAGAGGCTCAATTTTCAAGCTGATGTGCCCTGAATTCTCTGGATCTAAAACTATGCGAGGCGTCCACAAGGCTCAGCTTTGGTCCATTGATTCCCCAAACAAACAGAGTTTAATATGGCCTAAAACATTCATCAAACTCTTTAGAAAATGAAGTGCTTATGGATGAAATGATTCCAGATCCAAGATTTGATTCAATATTCATTGCCAGGTTGCCAGGATGGGATAAGGAAAAGGGGTTTATGTTTCATCCACCGTAGATGATCCCTGTGGACGCTGGGAGGGCAGTGAAGTTTGTTAGACTACACTTTCATCATCTCCTCTCTAGTTTTTTATGTATGTATATATATATACACACACACATAACATTTCCATAATTTAAATTACACAACTATGTCATATAAGAAATCTTCAGATACTTAAAGATCAAAGACTGTACTGATTTCAGATAAAATGAGAAAAAAATATCCTGACATTTTTAAGTGAAAGCAAGAAAAGAAACTTTAGAATTACTTTGATTTCATGCTTAAAGAAAAACAAAAATCAGTCTGCAAATCTGACTCCTGAACCTGAACAGCTTATCCTGACTTAACATATTCGTTCTGAACCTTTGAATACTCTGCTATCAAATACAAAATGTCACCTGATGTTATCCACATGAGGGCTGTGCTTCTCAATGTTCCGTAAATATTTGAGGTACTCAACATCAACGTGACAAGACCTTCACAGGAGGCTGAAGGACACTGACTCCAAGGACACATTCTAGGCCCTGCCTCCTGTCAGAATATTGTGATAACACAAGTCTCCTCCATGGACTGTGAATAATAGAGTCATTGTTGACCCTGAAGCCTTCTTGTCTATTATTGAGGTGACCAGATTGTGAAGAAACCACAACTGGACTAGCAGAGTCTGGGCTTTTATTCTGCCTTTACCACTATGCCTGTGTTTGTTTTTGTTAAGTGCCATTGAGTCAGTTCCAACTCATAGCAACCCTGTATAGGGTTTCCAAGGAACGGCTGATGGGTTTGAACCACCAACCTTGTGGTTAGCAAACTAGTGTTTATGCTTCAGCTCCACACCAGGACTTTTGTAGCTAATTTTAATATAAGGGGCCCAGGTGGTGCAGTTGATTAAGTATTGGGCTACTAACTGAAAGGTCGGTGGTTCAAACTCACCAAGCACTCCACAGGACAAAGATGAGGTAGCCTGCTCTTATAAAGATTTACAGGCACAGAAACCCAAGCATTCTAATCTGTCCTCTAGGGTTTGAATTGAGTTAACAGTGGTAGGTTCATCTTAACATTTCTGTGTTTTAGTTTCCTCAAGACGTTAACATGAAGGATTTAGACCAGATCATTCTTGAGATCCCTTCTGGAACAGTAACAATGATAGCTTCCACCTTTTATTACATGCTAACAGCCTGCCAGGTACTGTGATGGGCACTCTTGCCACTTCCCTTCTCATGGGACCAGAAGGCTGCAGATCCAGAAGGAGGGACCCACCCAGAGCCCACACTCCCTTTCTAGACCAAGCTCTGGCTGCCCACAACCCCAGAATTCTCTGCCTTAAACGCCTGGGCCTGCTTCTAGAGTTTCCATGAGCCTCTTTCCCAGGTGACCTGCACCTGAGGCTGAGGGCTGGCCAAGTAGGGCAAGTATGGAAGGAGTAGAGCCTGAGACTGGGGCATGGACACTACCCATGAGGTACCACACAGTCTGGAGAGAGTCAGCTAGGAAGAGAAGGAAGATGGGCTGTGGGCTGAGGTTCCTTTGTACTTACACCTGAGATCCTGCAAATGTTAGAGTGCCTCTACATAAGCTAAGTATTATTCCTACCTGTCTTTAATGAAGCAGAGACACAGAAAGCTTGAGTAATTTGCCTAAGGTCCCACAGTTGGTTAGAGGCAGAGCCAGGGCTCAGGCTGTCATTTTTGTGACTCAATAAAAAATAAAAACAATTTGTTTCTGCCAAGTCACGCTGACCCCAGGTGTGTCAGTGTAGAATGTGCTCAGTGCTGGACTTTTTCCTGAGGCAGCTCTGGATGGATGCCAACCTCCAACCTTTTTGTTAGCAGTCAACGGTGTGAATTGTCACCCAGGGACTTTTTTGTGACCAGTTTCTTAGCTCTTCCTTTTCATGCTGCAGCACAACAAGATCCATAGAATGTCATCAGACGGACACACTCCTGAAAAGCTGTCTTCCCCAGTTGCTTTTGTACCCTGTTCTGCATTATTGGTGCCAACTGAGAATGTGGCAGCAAAATGTGGTAGCAAAATTTCATCCAGAAAAAATTATCCTGGGAAGTTGATTCAACAGAAAAATATTTGAGACAAGAGTATGACAGTTAATCCTAGGATTTCACTATTTGTTCTGAACTTCTGACCCACAGCTGCTGGGGCAACATAGAATATCAAGAAGGATCCTTAAACAGATTTTAACCCTGTTGAACAAGTGTTTGGCCAATCAAATAAGTAGGTCTTTGTTTATTTCTTTAAACTTATAAAACCAGGAAATTACTTTTGATCTTTTAAGATTCCCCTCCCTACCAAGTACATCATGAGACATCAAAGTAAAATTGAACCAAACAGATTTTCAATTATGATTCATAATGAAACATCTAGCAAATTATAGGTAATCTGAAAAAGCAACTTTCTGAACAAAGCTATAAAAATATTTTTACAATATTTTTAGAAGGCATAATCTGACATACTTACTACCAATTGAACTATGTTTTGAGTACTAACCACAAATATCTAATGTTTGTAATAATAGCTAACAATATTGAGTGGTTATTATCTGTCATGTCCAATTCTTAGCCTTTTACCTTCATTAACTCATTTAATCCTTAAACAATCTTAAGAAGCAATATTATTTCCTTTTTACAATTAAAGAAAATAAGACACAGAGAACTCTTAGTAAACTTTGAACTGAGATTATAAACAAGGGAGTTTAACAAAGTACTATTATAACAGAAAAAATGGAAACTATCACAATTAGGAAATGTGAACTAGGGTATGTCCACAAAGGGATAATTTGTTGTTGTTGTTAAGTGCTGTTTGAGTCAGTTCCCACTCAAAGCAACCCTGTATAGTGTTTCTGAGGAATGACTGGTGAGTCTTGCGATTCAAACCGACCTTGAAGTCCAGTGCTTATCCTACAGAGCTACACCAGGACTCCTAGGCAACCATAAACATCCATTAAAACAACACCGAAGTGTGAGACAAGAGTAATGCTGACTGTGGTGGTTAAGCTTATGTTTCCACTGGGCTGGGCAGTGAGTCTTAGCAGTTATATATTATCGATGTGATTTGGCAGTTATGTGTGCTACACTCTGGTAGCTGTGTAACGATGTAATCATCCTCCATTTTGTGATCTGATGTGGTCCTCCTCCACTTTTTATGATGCTGATATTCAAATAATGACCTGCCCTTTGGAACCTAACCATATTAGTGAGTGAGGAGTGAGTGGGTGGATCTACAAATTTCCAATTTTCAAAATTCTCTATTGACTGTATTTCACAGTAAGAGAACATACAATTTTTTTTTTTTTTTTTTTTAGATAACTGAATTCTTGTGAGTTATTAGCACAGGGTATATAAAAAAAGGGAGACATGATCAGGTCTTCCAAGAAATGCCACAATGAGAGGGAACAAGTCCTTACAGCAAGAATCATCCCCACCCCCTCCACACACAGAGTAGACAGGGATGGGCAACTTGGACATTGGCAACCCAAAATGGGGGGGCAGGGGAGCTACAAAGGCAAGAAGTGACTGGCTTACAAGATTTCAAGAGGGAATCTAGATACAGAGGGCCTGGAGGAAGGTAGAATCTCCAGTGAGTACTATTCAATCTGACTAGGCGGAGCTGATGCAATGAAATGCAGACGGGTCTCTTGTGATACAATAGTGAATAATTGTTATCAGGACTGTTTGTGAGGGTCGGAAATGTAAAGGTGGATGTTTTATAGCAAGGAAGGGAGTGATTAACTTCTCAGTATAGGAGCGGAGGTCCCTAGGACCATCAAGGGTTCAAAGAGCAGAGAACGGGACCCTACCCAGAGAAGCAGTGATGCCTGAAATGGAGCCAGAGATGATGACGTGGAGCGATGGAGCAGCTGGAGACTTTGGATCCAGAGAGGGAGAGCGACTGTATGCTGAAGACCTGGGGGTACGGGGGAAGGGATTGCATGGAGGGGATTGTAACCATGGCAATGAGACGATATATGATAGAATGAATATAAGACTGATGTTCTCCCATGTAAACTATCACATAATTCACAATAAAACATTAAAAAAAAAAAAAAAAGCTAATGAGTAGTCATCTAAGATGCAACTTAGATTGCTCCTGTCCTGAACAAAGAAGAGTGAAGAAAATCAAAGATTCAAGGAAACCATTAGTCCAAAAGAGCCAGAACCTCTAACTACCCTGAAACTAGGAGAACTAGATGGTGCCCAGCTACCACTATTGACTGTTCTGATCAAGACCACAATATTAAGATCCTGGATAGAGTAGGAGAAAAATGTAGAGCAAAACTCAAAATAATAAAAAGAAGACCAGGTTAACTAGTCTGATAGAGTCTGGTGGATTCCAGAGACTGACTCTTAGATATTCTACAAATCTGGAATAGAACTCATTGCTGGAAATTACCTTTCAGCGAAACTGTACACAGACCTATAAAGTCAATAATAACACCCACAAGGAATGCACTTCTAAGAACAATCAACTGTAGAATACCAAAAGGACAGCATTTTCCCCAAACCAACGTTTGAAAGGCAGCAAGAGGCAGGAAAGAAAGATGAATGGAAATGGGGAACCCAAGGAGAAAGTGGGAAGAGTGCTGGTACGTTGAAACTATTGGGACTATTGTCATGAAACAAAATGTGTATAAAATTTTGAATGTGAAACTAATGTGCTCTGTAAACTTGCACTCAAATCACAATAAAATACTTTTTTAAACCACACACACACAAAAAAAAGAAATGCCACGATGGCAAGGTTAGCGAATAATGAATCAATGATAGAAGTGTGTGTGATTCTTACTGTTTTGCATGCAGCTTTCACAATAGCTCTCTCAGATCTCCCGCCCCCCGCCCCAACAACAACACTGAAAAGTGTGTATGAACTCCCATTTTTCCAATGATGACAATAAAGCTCAGGGAGGTTATGACTTGCCCAAGGTCTCACAGATGGACAGGGTCAAGCAAGACTGGAATCTTCAGACCTACTCATCATAGTGCAGCATCTGTAAGTACAGGCCCAGTGTCTGGACAGAGCTAGAAATATGGTGTCCACATTCTGATGATGGCCTTAGAGACTGAGTAAGTCTGGCAGCTGGCTAAGAGAGTCTCATATAATCTGTGGGAAGGCCAGTAAATAAGAATCAGGAGATCTGAGTTTTAGTCTTGGTTCTGCCACTAATTAGGCTTGATTTCTCTGGGTCCCTAGGTTTTCATCTGTATATAACACAAAGGTAATCTGGTTTCTGATCAGGGTCTGCCCTAGAGGTCAGTTGCCTGTATTGTCACATGCCAACATCCCATCAGTAAGACTCCAAAAGCTTTGAACAGTAATAGTGAATTTTACTAAAGATTTAGGGCAATGGGGTTGCCTTACACATCATCAGCAAACTGTGTTTGAAGTTTCTTTTAAAAGCTTCTTTCTTTCTCCAAATTCCCTATATTTCTGTTGTTGTATGCCATGGAGTTGATTCTGAATCATATTGACCTCATGCCCCATAGAGACCTGGAGTGGGCCTGTAGGATAAGCACTGGACTGTGAACTGCAAGGTCAACCGTTAAAACCCACCAGCCACTCCTCAGAATCCCTATACAGGGTCGCTGTGAGTTGAAACCGACCCAATGTCATTTAACACAATGGTCTTCACAGACGCAGATTACCAGGTCTTCTTTTCCCCACAGTGCCGCTGGTGGACTCTAATGGTTGATCTTTTTCAGTTAACAGCTGAGCACTTAGCTGTTGTTCCTTCTCCTTCTTTAACTACACAAGTTCTCTTTCTCTCTCCTCCTCCCTTTAAAGAAACCCTTTGACATATCCTTTCCCCAATCAAAGTCTTCAACACTTCTCTCTTTCCAAGTCTCTATTCATTCAACAACTATTTATCATCTGCCTGCAATTTCTAAGGACTCTTCTTGGTGCTGGAGGCTACAACAATGAGTGAAACATGCATGGAATTTGCATTCTCTCCATTTCTTACATACAGCAATGTAGCCCATTATTAAATGTGCATCCAGCAAAAACTGCTTCAGGGGGAACAGAGTGCATTTAAATAACTCGTCACTTTTTAATGTTACATATAAAAATCAGAGGTGAGTATTTATTGCTCTCAAAGGACTTCACAGCTCTGTTTTTGGAAAATAATGATATCACTGTATGATATTAAATTCATAATAATATCTCCTTCAAAGACACTGATAATAAAAGTACTTATTGGTTATTTATAATACCCTTGTTGTTGTTGTTAAGTGCTGTTGAGTCAATCCCAACTCATAGCTACCATATATAGGGTTTCTAAGGAGTGACTGGTAGGTTTGAACCTGGAATTTTGTGTTTAGCAGTTTGTGTGTATCTAACAGCACCACAATAGGACTCCATTGTAATCCTTCGCACTGTATTAATTACTTTACGAACTATCATTATTCCCTTTTCTGAGATAAAGAAATTGACGTTTAGAGACACTCAGTGACTTGCATGAAGTCAAGCAGTAGCAGACCCAGCACTGAGACCCCAACATGCCTGTTGTTACCCCTTGTGTTTAGCTTCTGTATTCATTGTGACATCTCCCCTTTCCAGATCTTCCCTCACCCGAAGGTATGGTATTTCTTGGAATATCGATATGATATTGGAACATGGTCTTCCATTCCACTTTTTATCATCTTCTCAAGATTTCAGCCCTCTCCTAGAGTGCAGTTATGAACAAACCATAATTCTTTGTGCAGGCATCTATGGGGCATCTACTATGTGCTAAGCACTTTGATGAATGCTGCAGATTCATTATGAACACAGAGACATAATCTCTGTTAAAGTTCATAAGGATGAGATAATGGAAACACAAATAAATATAATTTTGATTCATATAAACAAATTCCAAGTGTAAATCTAATTTCAGACCAGATGAATTCAAGAGCTTAACTAATGATATTGGGGCTCTATTTATTTTCAGCTCCTTGTCTTTTTTCTGTGAATTGAGTGAAAGTTTACAGGGCAGATCATCAGGTTTACATACAACAAACCAGACACCTTGTTTAATTACAATGATTATAATCCCCTCTGTGTACCATCAGTTAATAGTATTTCTCTCTATTCATTTTAGCTCTTTAAAAAAAAAAAAAACACTCAGGCATATGTAATAATTTTAAACCACCAAAGGGCACATTCTGCAAGCCTGCCTCCTGGCTGCCAGCTCTCAGTCCGTTTCTTTCCATGAATCTAGAGTCCTCAGCTGCTCCCTCTCTCCATGTCCCCAGCTCTGCATCCATCTCTGATATCACCTTCTCTGGATAAGGTCTAGCATTCTGTTTGTGTTCTTCTCCCTTGATGGTCCTAGGGTCCTCTGTTTCTGGACTATAAGATTAGCTACTCCCCTGTTTTTGTTACAAAACTTCTACCTTTACAATTGTGACTAATTGCAATTAGGCATGATAACAATCACTCGCTTACTGAATCATAAGAATCTTATCCTCACCTCCTTGACATAACTCTACTCTCCTCTTCCTACCCTTGTTCTATATGCAGACTTTTTCACCTGATAAGCAAGATGACCATCAGAAACCTCAGGTTCACATCCTCCCAAATCACCAACTCCAAAGAACAGAGAGGATCTGCCTTCTGTCAGTATTCATGTATCAATACCAGGAATGCCTCTGATTGGCTAAGCCTGAGTCCTATGATCCAATCATATGGCCAGGGAGTCAGAGACTCTGATTGGCCAGCACACCTCACTCATCCATCCGTGTGGCTAAGACATAGAACTGTGATCAACAGCTCCCCATTAATGCCATATGGAGTAGGAGAAAAGCAAGCAAAAGAAACCAAAGGAAGAGGATGGGAAAGTAGGTTTAACCAGCTAAAGATAGTTGCCACCATCCACCACCTCATCTCTACCATCAAAGAGCTCTTAATTAAGAAAATAGGGGTACAGTAATTTTTTAAAAATGCAAGGAAACACATAATTGCCTAATAAATGAGGTCTTGAAAAGCATAATTATGGTGTATTGACAAGCCAAGGAGCTAAGGATGTCAGAAGTAAAGAACCAACATCCACTACTCCCCAGGAATCTTCTGGAGAGAGCCCAGAGTGAGGCCCTGTGGCTCCCTGCAGTTGTTGATGTGCCTTCTTCCCTCAGCAGTTTCCTGTCAACCTGCCCTAGTGTCACTGGTAGTTGCAGGATGTGATAGAATAGGGAGGCCCAGTGGGCAAAAATGGTCAAGCAAAGTAAGATGCCTACTCTGTCTTTCCCAACAAGCTAAGTCAGATTTCATGGCAGCCAATGTTTATCCGCTGGAGTAAGCAGAGCAAATGAGAGCTAGTCATTTGGTAAAGCACATTGTATAAGATCCCAGAAAGGAATAAGGAAAGAGCCAAGAGGAAGGTAGAAGAAATTTAATTCTGAAATGAAATTGTTTATCTTTTTGCTGAACATGTAGAGTAACAATATAGCTATTCTTTGTTAGAAAAAGCTCCATTCATGAAGCTGGTTAGAAAAGTAGCTTGTCTGTCTCTCAACATGTTTTAAAGCCATGATCTTAATAAATCCATGCTAGCCCTCAAATGTGGAGTACCCTTTCCCTTTCTCTTTGGTTTTCTCTTCATGTACTCCACATTTCAAATTATTCCTACAACCTCCCTTCTGTTACATTAAAAATATATAATAAAAAATAAGATTCCCTTTCTCCACAGAGCAATGAGAACTCCTGAAGGGATTAATAAAGAATCAGGACAGGTTTTATATTTCTGTCCTAAACACAATGGGATTGTTGTTGTTGTTGTTAAGTGCCGTCGAGTCGGTTCCGACCCATAGCGACCCTGTACAGGGTTTCCGAGGGTGTAAATCCTTACGGGAGTAGAAAGCCTTATCTTTCTCCCGCGGAGCGGCTGGTAGTTTCGAACCGCTGACCTTTAGGTTCGCAGCCCGATTCGTAACCACTACGCTACCAGAGCTCCAGTATGTCTTTGGTGAATTGCCAACACATTCTTCACCTCAACATTGGACTAGTGCAGGAGTAGTCACTGAGTTGGTCCTTACAAGCATCAAGACAATTCTGTTGTAAAGTGTAAAGGTTTTTTTGTGTGTGGATTTGTTGTCTCTGCTATTGTTGTAACAAGATTTTAGAGATGTATATCCAAGTAACCACAATATTAAACTAATGCATCCAGACTTGTTACGTAGAATACTAAACATGTAGATTGAAATATAAAACAACTGTAAGAGACATATCTCAGTTCTGAGAAAGAAACAAGTCAGTTAAACAATGGAAAGATTTCCATATTTCTCCCCCTACTCTTCATAGGAAGGGTAAGCCTAACACCAAATCCATTACCACACACTCAATTCTGACGCATGGCAGTCACATATGATAGATGTATTGTTGCTAAGTACTGTGGAGCCAGTTCTGACTCACAGAGACAGGCTGTACAGGCTTTTTAAATCTTTGTGGGAGCCGAAAGCCTCATCTTTGTCCTGTTGAGAAGCTGGTGGGCTCAAACTGCCAACCTTGTGGCTTATCCTATGTAGCTACCACGTTTATATACAACAAATGATATGTAAACATATATGTATTATTGTTAAGTGCCATCGAGTTGGTGTCGACTCATAGTGGCCGTGTATGGAATTTCGGAGGAGCAGCTGGTGGGTTTGAACCACTGACCTTATGCTTCACAATACAATGCTGATTCCACAGCACCACACCAGGAGCCCTGGTGTGGCACTGTGGGTTAATGCACTGGACTGCAAGGTCGGTTTGAACTGCAAGGTTGGTGGTTCAAGCTCACCAGGCACTCCTTAGAAACTTTACACAAGGTCACTATGGGTTTAACTGACTCAATGGCTCTTTACAACAACAACATGTATGTGTATACGTATGAACTCCTAGTGTAGCATTGTAGGATCAATACTGGACTGTGAATTACAAGGTTGGCAGTTCAAACCCACCAGCTGCTCCTCGGAAACCCTGTATATATGTTGTTGTTGTTAAGTGCCATCGAATCGGTTCTGACCCATAGCGACCCTGTATAGGGTTTCCGAAGAGCAGCTGGTGAGCTTGAACTCCTGACCTTGCAGTTCAAATGGCTTTGCAGTCTGGCGCATTAACACACAGCACCACACCAGGACTGTATATATAGGAGGGAGTTAATCTATTTCATCTCCAAATTTGTGTATTAAAGATTTTGGAAAAATAAAGGTCGAATTTAGAACTAGGAAATTAACTATAAAATAAATATGAGTAGATATAACTTTTAAAGTATTTTTCTTTTTCCAACATCCAAACCAGAGATTCTTCAGCTAAGGTCTGTGGAAATGTTTATAAATTTGGGGATTTATGTATATCTGTACATTTTCTGGAAAAATGGGCCGTATCTTTTGTTAGATTCTCTATTCCCACCCTGTGATAATGAAGGCTTGGGATCGACTTGGCAGGGCAGGATTCTCAATCACGATGTAGTAATTGCTTCTATGATAAGATCTAATATAATAGAACCAACCCCATCATCATATGATCTGACGTGATCAGCCCTGATCTGATAGGATTAGCTAATGTGCTATAAATCCTCACTTCTAGGATGTTAATGAGGTTGTATCTTGAGTCAATATAAAAGGAGAGAGCAGTGAGTACAGAGAGGGGCCAAGTATCACCAAGAAAGAAAAGTTTGGACCTGGGGCCCCTATGCTGTGAAGCTCCTAGATACAGGGAAAGATTGATACCAAAACACAAGGAAATCTCCAAGGGATACTGGGCCTGCAGATGCTGAAGGACGACAAGGACCTTTCCCCAGAGCCAGCATTCTGAATGCAGACATCTAGCCTTCTAAACTGTGAGAGAATGGATTTTTGTTTGTTAAAGCCATTATCTTGTGGTATTTCTGTTATAGCAGCACTAGATATCTAACACACCTTCTGCCCCCTCCACACACAAAAAGGATACAAAACTTACACTTACAGCCAGTATCTTGTAAAAGGCATATTTATTTACTTTTAAATTATTTTTTTAACCCTATGTTTAAAATTCAGTGGAAAAACACACAGCCTTATGTCTTTTCCTTCTGTGCTTCTTCAATCTCTTGTTCTTCCAAAATGTTGTCTCTGTGTGGGGCAGGGAAGAGTAGGGACTAGCGATCTGTTTGTAAAACATGTCTGGGGCAATAGAATACAAGAAAAGAGATGAAAGGGAGCAGTGGCTTTTTTAAAAATAAAAACAAAATTATCCTCCCCCTCCCCAGAAATCTGCCTTGAATTTTCCTGAGTCTTTGGGCTTTTGTTAAGTCTTATTTAGTATTCACTGCAAATTCTGTGGATGGCTGTAAATTACTAGATTCTATTTTAGCTGAAAGAGTCTACACAGCAAATTCATGTTCTGTTGTAAATTTAGTGATGTGATGACATATGCTTAGCAATCAGACTGACATGCAAAATAAATCAGATGTAATCGTTTGAATGTAAGTTTGAGGTATAAAGTAAACCATTTTGGGGTTGAAACAAAAGACATACCCACAGGAGGACTAGCTTGCCAAAGCCTGGAGTCAGCAAAACAAAAATAATTTCAAGTGGATTTTTTATATTTCTTGTTCTGTGAGTTCCATCCAGAGAAGTTAATAAGTCAGATGTGAAAACATGAGAAGTTTATAAATGGGCACCCTTGCTTTAAAAAACAATCAAGCAGCAACTACAACCCCCCAAAAGCAGGTGAAGTCATGGAGACACATGATAGTCTAAGTCACTGAGCTGGTGAATTACCATTAATCCATCACTAAATCTCCTGGTGTGGCAATGTAGGATCCGCATTGGCACTCTGAACCCACCAGCTGCTCCTCAGAAATCCTATACAGAGTCACTGTGAGTAGAACAGACTAGATGGCACTAACAACAACAGCACTAAAATTTAGGTATTCTAATTCCAGCCAACTTTCCACTGCCTTCCACCCAAGGCACCTAACTAAGTAAGAACAATTGACTTTCACATTATCATACAATGCTACTACATTGAGAATACACAGTTAAAACACATTCACAATACCTGGAACTCAGATAACAGCTTGACCGCCCTTATAGCTACAAAGATACTGCCTGTAAATGAATAACAAGAACCTAACTTGAGAGCTAAGGCTAAACTTGTTACTCTGGTTCTTAGGCTAGGAATCAACTTTTAAAATTGATTTCATTAAAACCATTTTTCTGATTTAAAGTATACGTACTAATTCAACATGTGAAGTAAAGGGCTCTGACATTTCAGAGTATGTATTTCTGTGTATTACACTTTTCTTTTTGATCAAGTAATCGCGTCCATTGCTGTTATATCAATTCTGATTCATAGACACCTACCCTACAGATCAGAGTATAACTGCCCCACAGGCTGTAAATGTTTAAGGAAGCAGAGCAGTCCCTGGGTTCAAACAGCTGAACTTTTGGTTACCAGACATGCACTTTAACCACCATGCCACTTGTTGTTGTTGTTGTTAGGTGTCATCAAGTCAGTACTGACTCATAGC
>NW_006408520.1:16644854-16646051 GCF_000296735.1 Chrysochloris asiatica
CATCAGAATATTGCAGGTTGTTAATGAGTCTTCCTCCAATCCTGATGCCATGTTTTTCTTCATAGAACCCAGCTTCTCATATTATTTGCTCAACATACAGGTTGAATAAATATGGTGAAAAACTACAACCCTGTCACACACCTTTCTTAATTTTAAACCATTCAATGTTCCCAAGTTCTGTTCGAACAACTGCCTCTTGGTCTATGTACAAATTCCTCATGAGCACAATTAAGTGTTCCGGAATACTCAGCATCACAATGTTGACCATAGCTTGTCATGATCACACAATCTAGTAGTCAATAAAGCATTGCATAGTCAATAAAGCATAGGTAAGCATCTTTCTGATATTCTCTGCTTTCAGCCAAGATCCATCAGACATCAGCAATGATATCCTTCATTCCACGGCCTCTTCTGAATCTGGCTTGAACCTCTGGAAGTTCTCTGTCAATGTATGCTTGAAGCTGTTTCTGTATTATGTTTAGTAAAACTTTACTCACACGGGATATCAAAGAGATTGTCCGATGATTTCTGCATTTGTTGGGACACCTCTCTTAGGAATGGGCACAAATATGGGTTTCTTCTAAACAGTTGGCCAAATAGTTGTCTTCCAAATTTCTTGGCAGAGATGTGTGAGTGTCTCCTGTGCCACAACGCTTTCTTGAAAGATTTCAATTTTGATTCCATCAATTCTTGGTGCCTTGTTCTTTTGCCAATTCCTTCAATGCACCTTGGACTTCCTCCTTCAGCATCATTGGCTCTTGATCATATGCTACCTCTTGAAACAGTTGAACATGAACCATTTCCTTTTGGTACAGTGACTCTGTATTCCTTCCATCTTCTTTTGATGCTTTCTGCATCATTCAATAATTTTTCCAGAGAATCCTTCAATAACAAAAGTTGAGGCTTGAATTTTTTCTTCAGTTCCCCAGCTTGAGAAATGCTGAGTGTGTTCTTCCTTTTTGGTTTCTGACTCCAGATCTTTGCACATTTTGTTGTAATATTTGGCTTTATCTTCTTAAGCTGATCTTTGAAATTTTCTGTTCAGCTCTTGTACCTCCTCACTTCTTCCATTTGCTTTAGCATCTCTACACTGGAGAACAAGTTTCAGAGTCTCTTCTGACATCCATTTTGACCTTTTCCTTCTTTCTTGTCTTCTTAATGACTTTTTGCTTTCTTCATGTATGATGTTCTTGATGT
>NW_006408520.1:16647151-16651093 GCF_000296735.1 Chrysochloris asiatica
TTGAGGAGGTAGCTCTTCCTCAGTCACATTTTGAGTGTCTTCCAACCTGAGGGACTCATTTTCTGGCACTATATCTGACAGTGTTTCTCTGCTAGTCATAAGATTTTCAGTGACTAAATATTTGGAAGTAGTTCGTCACTCCTTCTTTCTAGTCTGTCTTCGTCTGGAAGCTCATCTGAAACCTGTCCACTATGGGTGACCCTGCTGGTATTTAAAATACTGGTGGCATAGCTTTCAGAATCATAGTAACTCACAAGCCACCACAATACTCCACTAGACCTCCCTAAATGGTAATCATGTTATAGTCAGCCCTCCATATCCATGGATTCAACCAACCAAAGTCTGGAAAATGTTTGGGGTAGGGGTTATGGGGAAAGAGTAGTTAAATGGTCAAATCAATCTCTCAAAGGGAACATAAAGTGTTGTTTACATTGTATTTGGTATAAGTAGTCTAAAGGTGATTAAAGTATACCCGTGGGTGTGTGCAGGATCTAAGCAAATACTATGCCATTTTACCACTGATCTGCCAGTTTGCCATATTGTGGTGGTTTATGTGTTGCTATGATGCTGGAGTCCTTATATGGTGCTATAGGGTAAGCACAAGACAGCAAGGTCAATTTGAACTGCAAGGTCAGCAGTTCAAACCTACCAGCCACTCCTTGGGAACCCTATACAGGGTCACTATGTGTAGGAACTGATTCAACAGCACTTACCAACAAACAACATGATGCCAGAAGCTATACCACCAGCAGGGTGAACTGTGGTGGGCAGGTTTCAACAGAGTTTCCATTCTAAGACCAGGAAGAAGAAGCAGACCACTTCTGAAAGGCTAACCACTGAGCTTAAAAGCATCTGAATGGCAGCAGAACATCATCTAATGTAGTGCTAGAAGATGAGCCCCTCAGGTTGTAAGAAATTCAAAATAATGCCTGGGAAAGAGCTGTCTCCCCAAAGTAGAGTTTACCTTAATGATATAGATGGAGCAAAGTTTTTGGGAACTTCATTTGCTAATGAGGAACAACTCAAAATGATACCAGCTACAAACTTCCATTAATAATCAGAACATGGAACATATGAAGTATGAATCTAGGAAAATTGGAAGTCATCAAAAATGAAATGGAACACAGAAAGATTGATATTGTAGGCATTAGTGAGCTAAAATGGATTGGTATTGGTCATTTTGATTCAAGCAAACATATGGTTTACAATGTTGGGAATGGCAAATTGAAGAGCAATGGCATCACATTTATTGTATCTCAAGATCTCTGAAGTACAGTGCTGTTTGTGATAGTTAATGTCTATATGCCTACCAGGAAGATCACTATTATTCAAATTATGTACCAATCACTAAAACTAACCATGACTAAATTGAAGAAATCTACTAACTTTTCAAGGAGTTTTGATAGCATAGTGGTTATGAGTTTGGCTACTAACCTCAATGTCAGCAATTTGAAACTATCAGCTGTTCTGCAGAAGAAAGATGAGACTTTCTGCTCCAGTAAAGATTTACAGCCTGGGAAACACTATACAGGGTCTCTATGAGTCAGAACCAACTCCATGGCACATAACCAACCAACTTTTCAGTCTAAAATTGATCAAATGTGCAATTAAGATGCATTGGCCATTACTGTTAGTTGAAATTTAAAAGTTGGAAACAAATAGAAAGGATCTGTAGTTGGACAATATGACCTTGGTGATTGATAAAAACGAGGCTGGAGATTGCATGATAGAATTTTGCAAGACCAACAGCTTTTTCATCACAAATACCTTTCTTCAACAACATAAGTGCCAACTAGATACATGGACCTCACCAGAGGACAAATACACAGGAATCAAATGAACTATATCTGTGGAGAGATAGATACTTGAAGAAGCTCAATATCATCAGCCCAAACAAGACCAGGGACTGACTGTGGAATAGTCCATCAATTGTTTACATGGGAGTTCAGGCTGAAGTTGAAGAAAACTAAAATAAGTCCATGAGAACCAAAATATGACCTTGAGTATACCCCACCTGAACTTAGAGATTATCTCAAAAACCAAAAGAGTTATAGGATGACATCAAGAATATCATACATGATGAACAAACAAGATGGTGGATTGGGTAGAAGTGTAGTGAGGAGGTCTGTCAGCAACAACACAGAATACTGGACCAAGCAGGCTCAGGGGATGGTCCCAGAACTCTGAACTACATATAAAGGAATATTTAAAAGATTGAAAGGCTTATAGGTAGGGGAATTTGTAGCAGAAGCAATAAATCAAGTGCTTTCTAATTCAAGACACTCAGCTGCTCCCAGAGCAGCCATCTTGGATGAGACCAAGTGGAGGAAGGATCAGAGCAGCCACAGATGCCTGACTGAACCACAGACATAAAGGTGTGGGCATTCTTTTTTTTTTTTTGTATCTGTTCATTGGTCTCTCATTGTCTGTGTACCTCCATTCTGGTTATTAGAGGGGGTGTCTGAGTAAGTGTACACCCCATCCCCACCCCTGGAGGGTTCTATTATGTATGTGCACAGATCTCCTCAAAATTTAAAGTGACAGTTTCCACTTAAAACCAAACGGCAGTGCAAAATGGCTACAGCTGGCCCGGAAATGTTTATCACTAGGAAAAAGGCCTGAACATGGATTGTGGAGCAGAACAGGCAGACTAAAAAGGAAATAGGCCAAAACTTAAACCCTGAGTTACGGCACAATGACCAACAGTGACATCTTGAAATTTCTCAGGAAGAAGAGTGAAAAGGGAAGCCCGTCTCCTGATCACATCTACCTGGAGGCAATCAGAAAGCATAAAAAGTACCAAAATACACACCCATCTAAGTATTGAGGCCACAGATAACTCCTGAATATGCCCCAAACACAGAAACAGATGACCATATCTGCACATGTCCAGAAACGAGATAAAGTGACTGAGGCAAATAAGCTGGAAGTAGACCTACACTCCATACTAGAAGATGGGCAGGCTTTGGAAATGCCTGAGAAGGAATCCAGAAAAATGATTATATAAAATGTATCAAAACACTATAAAATGGAGTTGAGAAAAATAAGGAATCAGGAAAGTGCTACAGGAACAATCAAATAAGATAGCTGCAGCATTGAAAACAATTCAAAACCTACAGAAAGAGGTCCAAATGATTAATAATAGAATATCAGAAATGGACAATACACTGAAAGGGCAAAGGAGTAGAGATAGAAGCCAGAACTAGTGAGCTAAAAGATAAATATCTCAACACTACTAAGATGAAAGAGCAAGCACAAAAATGGATTTAAAAATCTGAAGAAGGACTAAGATTCATGTTGGACAATAAGAAGAGGAATCACTAAAGAATTATCCGCATTCTGGAACAGGAAGAAACATACAAGTCCACAGAGGAGATAGTTGAAGAGCTTCTGGAAGAAAATTTCCCTAACATCCTGAAAATCAAAAAGATAAGCATTCAGGAAGCTCAATGAACCCCAGGAAGGACAGACCCTAAAAGATAATCACCAAGACATAAAATAATTAAGCTCTCCAAAATCAAAGATAAGGACAGAATCCTGAAAGCAGCTAGGGAAAAGAGAAGTATAACATACAAAAGCAAGCAAATCAGATTAAGCTCGGATCTCTCAACAGAAACAATGCAGGCAAAAAGGCAATGGGAATATATATATATATAACCTTGAAATTAAAAAACTGCCAACCAAGAATCCTCTACCCAGCAAAGCTATCAATCAAATACGATGGTGTAATCAAAACATTTCAGGATAAACAGAAGCTAAGGGATTTTGCCAAAGCCAACCCTGTGATGAAAAAAATCCTAAAGGAAGTTCTGTGGACTGAGAACCAACAAGAGCAGGCAACAACCAGAGATTGATATATGTGGCAGCATTACCCTGAACTCAATCGACAAATGGAAGAGTCACTAACAGAATAATATTATAATTACAGCTGGGAGTGAAGCA
>NW_006408520.1:16651758-16666141 GCF_000296735.1 Chrysochloris asiatica
GAATAGTTTTCATCTTGTCTAGATGGGTCTGGTAAAAAGAGATGGGGATAAGATTTGTATGATTCAATAGTGAATAACTGTTATCATGACTAACGGTGACTGTCACAATTGTAAAGGTGGAAGTTTTATAACAAAAACAGGGGAGTGGTTAATCTTACAGTCCAGAAACAAAGGACTCTAGGATCATCAAGGGAGAAGAGCACAAGCAGAATGTGAGACCTTATCCAGAGAAGTAGCGATGCTAGAGATGGAGGCAGAGATGGGGACATGGAGAGAGGGAGCAGCTGAGAACTCTAGATTCATGGGAAAAGAAGGACTAAGAGCTGGTGGCCAGGAGGCAGACTTGCAGAATGTGCCCTTTGGAGCTATAAATTATTATAAATGCCTGAGTGGGGTTTTATTCGTTTGTTTGTTTGTTTGTTTTGTTTTAAAGCTAAAGGGAATAGAGAGAAATACTGTTAACTGATGGTACATGAAGGGTATTATAATCATTGTAATGAAACAAGGTGTATGATTTGTTGAATGTAAAACTGATGATCTGCCGTATAAACTTTCACTCAATCTACAATATAAACCTTAAATAAATAAATGAATAAAAAGAATATCATGAAGAAACAAAAAGTTCATTCAAAAGGTAAGAAAAGGATGTCAGAAGAGATTCTGAAATGTTGCTAGGTGCCCTTGAGTCTGTTCTAACTCATAGCAACCCGACACACACTGAACAAAACACTGTCTGGTCCTGTGCCATCCTTGAAGATGTAATGTATCAGCCCATTGTTGCTGCCAGTGAATCATTCCACCTTGTTGAGGATCTTCCTCATTTTCATTGACCCTCCACTTGAGCCAGCATTATGTCTTCCTGCAGGGATTGATCCCTGCTGACAACATGTCCTAAGTATAAGAGATGACGTCGTGCAATCCTCAATTCTAGGGAGCATCCTGGCTGTATTTCTTCCAAGACAGATTTGTTTGTTTTTCTGGCAGTCCATGGTGCTTTCAGTATTCTTTCAATGTCCTTGAACATAAAGAAGAAAACATGATGGAAAGAAACGATGAAGTAAAATAGCTGAACAGAAAAATGTAAAGGGCAGCTCAAGAAGACAAAATAAACTATTATAATGAAATGTGCACAGATCTGGAGTCAGAAAAGAAAAGGGAAGAACACACTTTTCTCAAGCCTAAAGAAGAAACTTTCAAGTTTGGGTTGTAATATTAAAAGATTCTATGGGCAAAATATTGAATGGTTCAGGAAGTATCAAAAGAAGATGGAAGGAATTCAGAGAGTAAATGTGTGAAAAAGAAAACGTTGATGTTCAACCATTTCAAGAGGTAGCATCTGCACAAAAGCCAATGGTACTGAAGGAAGAAGTCGAATCTGCACTGAAGACACTGGTAAACAAAACAAAATGAACTGATGAATTGATTTCAATTTTGAAACCTTTCAACAAACTGATGAAGCACTGGACACATGCACTCATCTATGCCAAGAAATTTGGAAGACAGCTACCTGACCCACCCACTAAAAAAGATCCATATTTATGGCCATTTCAAAAAAAAGGTGACTGAATAGAAGCAGATGTAAATTTTGCTGAAGATTATTTTAAAATGGTTGCAGCAGTACATTGACAAGGAGCTACTGGAAATTCAAGCTAGATTTAGAAGACGACATGGAACTAAGGGTATCACTACTGACATCAGATGGATCTTGACTGAAAGCAGAGAGTATCAGAAAGATTTTTACTTGTGCTTTACTGAACATGCAAGGGAATTCAACTATGTGTATCATAACAAACCGTGGATAACATTGTAAACAGCAGAAATTCTAGAACAATTAATTGTCCTCATGAGGAACCTATACATAGACTAAGAGATGCTGGTTTAAAATCAAGAAAGATGTGTGCCAGGGTTGTATCCTTTTACCATACTTATTCAGTAGATATGCTGAGCAAAGAATCTGAGAAACTGAATTATATGAAGAAAACTGTGGCATCAGGATTGCAGGAAGGCTCATTAACAATCTGTGATATGCAGATGATACAACCTTGCTTACTGGAACCGAAGGGAAATTGAAATACTTACTAATGAAGATCAACATGGATTGCACCTCAGTGTGAATAAACTAAAACTTCTCACTACTGGACTAATAAGTAATATCATAATAAATGGAGAAAAGATTGAAATTGTCAAAGACTTCAATTTGATTGAATTCACAATCAGTGCTCATGGAAGCAGCAGTCAAGAAATCAAAGGACATATTGCATTAAGCAAATCTGCTGCAAAAGTTCTTTCAAATGGTTAAAGAGCAAAAATGTCAATTTGAGAAGTGAGGTGAGCCTTCCTTATCCAAACCATGGTATTCTCAATCACCTCATATACATGTGAGATTTAGACAATGAATAAGGAAGATGGTACATGATTTCATGTGTTTGAATTATGGTATTGGGGAAGAACATTGTAAGTACCATGGACTTCCAGAAAAACAAACAAATCTTTCTTTGAAGAAGTACAAGCCAGAATACTCCTTAGAAACTTTGTACATATTATCAGAAAGGACTACTCCCTTTCTTTATCAGAAAAGACTGTCGTGTCTGGTAAAGCAGAGGGTCAGCAATAAAGAGGAAGACCCCAATAAAATGGCTTAAGACAGTGGCAGCAACAATGGGCTCAAACACTGTGAGATGGCGCAGGACCAGACAGTGGTTTGTATAGGGTCACTGTGTGTCAGAAGCAAATCAACAGCACTTCAATAACTCCGTTTTACATAAGGACCTGAACATCACTAGATTTTAGTATCCAACAGGGGAGTTTGGGTGGTTGGGGAAGCATCCTGGAACCAATTGTCCATAGAACCCAGGGACTACGACTATATGAGAATAATTTAACCCTTTCAAGACCAAATTGTTTTCTGCTTTGAATTTTTTGTTGAAACCCTGTGTTTTCAGTAATGGAAGGCATTTTGAATAAAACGGTAAAAGAATATTTTGAGGCAATATGAATTTTGATACACATATATATAAATTAATGGGACACATATTTCCCAAGGTATTGCTGATGCTGGAGTTGGTAGAATGAGGCCCATTTCTTTAGATTCATGCAGCTATACAGAGCCATCACCAGAAGGCAGCATATATTAAAACTGGGATACCAGTTTCCCACTAAACCCCAGAGACAGAAAATGTAAGTGTGCACTGTATGTCCCATAGGTGATGAAATGGTTAAGTCAAGTGAGAAATCTATATCCCAAGCTTTTTGTGTTTCTTATGCTACAGTTCCATTGTTCTCATCTACAAATCTGACAGGAGCATTTGACTCTGTTTCCTTTCAGTGCAATTCAAAATAAAAGAAAAATGACCTCATCTTATTTGTGAAGCAATTCAGTTACATTTCCTCTCTCTTATGTCTCTCCAAGGAAGACTAGAGACCAGACAGTTTATTAAAATAGAATTTAGATCTGAAAGAAACTTTGTCGATCATCTGGGTCAACCCAAACTCGGTATACATGAGAAAATAGGCTGAGAGGATAAGGGATTCCCAGGGTTAGTAGCAAATAAGATTCTGAGGCTTAATTCTGAGTCTCCATTCTCGTTTATGTTTCTATAGCCCTCAGACTGCACTCCTGTGTTGGAGCAATCCTAGGTGTAAATTATCCAATTTTATTTCCTATTGGTTTGTAATGGGCTGTCCCATTGGGAAGTGATCATGTATTTGTCTATGTATCTCCTCTACCTCATAGATTGTAAATGTCTTTAATCAGAGCCAGGGCTAATAGTTGCTGTGTGCCTACAATGTTTCCCACACTCTGTCTAATGCACTCTGTTAGTGAGCACATTTGCTCTGTCCTGTAAGGTAGCTATTATCCATAGTTTCTGTGGGACAAAACAGAAATCAGAGAGATTAGGAAGTGTGCCCAAAGTCACACAGCTGGTAGGTGGTAGGACTGATTCAAATCTAAGTATGAATGATTCTAAGACTCATGTGAAACTCCCACCCTGGATAGAATTTTTATTAGTCACCTTTGTTTTGCTGACAGATATTAGCACATTACTATGCAAATAGAAAGTACTCTGTAAATGCTCTCAAGAATTAACAAATTATAAATTCAGTTAAGAACAAAGCAAAAATATTTTAATGTCTCTTTCTACATTTCAGGAATAGTTTGTTTAACTTCTATAGAGGGAAAACCTTATATATAACCTGCTTAAGCTAAGACTCAGCATCCCATAAATAATCAAATTTCTCTATCATTGAGGGGCAAAACTAGCAGAATGGTTCAATACCTGGACCAGGGTACCAGGCTGTCTGGGTTCACTGCTTGGTTTTGCACTTGACCCAGTTATGGATTTAATTGTATCTCTTCAAAATACGTGTCCACTTGGTTCGGCCTGTGATTCTCAGTGTTACGTAATTATCCTGCATTTTGTGATCTGATGTGTGTTGTAAATTCTAATCACTATGATGTTAATGAAACAGGATTAGTGGCAGTTACATTAGTAAGGCAGGATAGAATCTTCAGGATTAAGTTGTATTTTGAGTCAATCTCATTTGAAATATGAAAGAGATTAAACAAGTGAGCCTGGTGTGGCATGGCACTGTGGGTTAATGCACTGGACTGCAAAGTCACTTTGAATACAAAGGTCTGCTGTTCAAGCTCACCAGTTTGATCTTACTGTGCACGCCATCATGGCTTTCATTTCTTCATTGTTTTCATTTTTAAATTAATTTTGTTGTTGTTCAAAACATACACAGAAAAGCATATACCAGTTTAATAGTTTCTGCATGGACAGTTTAGTGCCATTGGAGTTCAACCATTCTCACCCTTGTTTTCATTAACATAAACTCACTGCCCTCTGAGGTTATCTGTCAAGGTGCTTATGTCATTTTGATTCCATAAATTGTTGGTAGGTGCCATCGAGTTGGTTTCAACTCATAGTGACCCGATGCACAATAGAAAGAAGCACTGCCCAGTCCTTCTCCATCCTCACAGCTGTTACATTAGCTCATTATTGTGGTCACTGTGTCAGTCAACTCGATAGCAGTGGGTAAGCTAAGTGTCATATGAACAAAGGCGTGAAGAGGGTTTCTTCCCTCTCAGAGCTCTTCACATGAAATGACATGAATCTAAGAATTCAAATAGAATCTAAAAGTCCTGGTATGGTGCTGTGGGTTAATGCACTGGAATGCAAAGTCAGTTTGAACCACAAGGTCAGTGGTTCAAGCTCACCAGCTGCTCCTCAGAAACCCTATGCAGGGTTGCTATGGGTTGGAACCAACTCAACAGCACTTAACAACAACAGCCGCAACATTTACATCACATGGAGACAATGAAGCATGAGAAGCTTTCTTTTTTTCTAACAAATAAGTTTGAACCTCTGTGATACATTTTGTTAATTGTAGTTTATCACTCTCATTATATTCATGCACTGGATATTCTGAAAATGTTTAATAAATAACAACAATATGGGTTGCATCTCAGTGTAAAATCCCAAAAATCCTCACCACTGGACCAATAAATAACATCATGATAAATGGAGAAAAGATTGAACTTGTCAAAGACTTCATTTTCCTTGGATCCACCATCAACACTCATGGAAGCAGCAGTCAAGACATCAAACAATGCATTGCATTAGGCAAATCTGCTGCACAAGACCTTTTTAAAGTGTTGAAGAGCAAAGCTATCAGTTTGATGACTAAGGTGTGTTTGACCCAAGCCACGGTTTTTTCAATACCCTTATATACACGTGAAAGTTGGACTGTGCATAAGGAAGACTTTAGAGAGCTCTGGTAGTGTAGTGGTTACGAATTGGGATGCGAACCTTAAGGTCAGCAGTTCAAAACTATCTGCTGTTCCACAGGAGAAAGATGAGGCTTTCTGCTCCCGTAAAGATTTACAGCCTCAGAAACCCTGTATAGAGTCGCTATGAGTCGGAAGTGACTCTACGGCACATAACAACAACAACTTGACTTATGGTGTTGGAGAAGAATATTGAAAGTAATGAACTCCCAGAAGAACAAACAAATCTGTGTTGGAATGAGTACAACTAGAAAGCTCCTTAGAAGCCAAGATGACCAGACTTCGTCTCTCATATTTTAGACATAGTATCAGAAAGGACCAGTCCCTGGAGAAAGACATCATGCTCGGTAAAGTGGAGGGTCAACAAAAAGGAGGGAGACCCCCAATGGGATGGATTGGCACAATACCAATAACAATGGGCTCAAGCATAACAGCAATTATGAGGATGGCAGCAGAACAGGCGATATGTTGTTCTGTTGTGCATAGGGTCACTATGGGTTGGAACTGACTCCATGGCACCTACCAACATAACAACATTATTTATTCTTATGCTCCTGTCACTATGTCAGGTGATTTAATGTGTCACTACTAGCACTTCTGACGATTCCTATTTTACAAGGAAGAGAATGGTTCAAAAACCTTCCCTAGGACCCTAACACAATAGGTGTTAGGTAGAGGCAGGATTAGAACCCAGAGCTCTTAGTTTACTAAGACTCTTGTTCTTCTAATCTACTTAACACACTCTCATAGAAAAAATGGGATAAATAAAATCATAATTAATACTGAGGAGATTTGCTGTATAAAGGAATATGGTGAAACTGTTCATAAAGCAAATAATTGTCTTTGTTTAAATAGAGATTTCTACACATACTCTAGGCATTGTTTAAAATGAGCTACAATGTTCACTCTTCCTACTTGAGAAATGATGTTTTAAAGAGTATTAAAGAGGCATTTGTTCAAGGCACACTAAATAGGCTTTTGGGAATACAAAGAAGAAAAAAGCAGATGGCCCCTTCCTGCATGGAGCATGTAGTTTTTGCCTTCATGGAGTACATCATCCTTTATTACTGGGCTGCTTCAAAAATAGAATGTCCATTTTATTTGTGGCCCTATGTCACTAGCTTAAAAACTCTTTCTTGCTATCACAATAATGCATCTGATTGTAAAAATGGGAAAAACAAACATTTCAAGAATGTCATTTTTAAGTGCCACCAAGTCCATTTCAACTCATAGAGGCCCCATGTGATAAAGAAGCCCTGGTAACATTGTGGGCTGAGTGTTAGATGGCTTGATCACAAGGTCAGCGGTTCAAGTCTATCAGCTGCTCTGAGGAAGAAAGATGAGGTTGTGTGCTCACATAAAGATGTACATAATCTCAGACCCATCAGAATTGATTTGATGGCAGTGGTTTTGGTTTGGTTCGGTGACAGAGTAGAACTGCCCAAGCTGTAATCTTTATGGAAGCCGATTTTCAGGTCTTTCTCACATGAAACCACTAAATGGGTTCAAATCACCAGGTTTTCAGTTATCCACCTATTGCTTTGTCACTGAGCCCCAGGGTTCATTCATTACAAGAATATGTAATAGAGAAAATGAAAGTTTATGGCATGCCCAGCCCCAAAGAAACAGCCACAATGAAAGAAGAAAATTTTAACATTGAAAGCTCTTCTTCCTGAAAGGGGCAGCTAGTAAGTCCTCTGCCCTGGTTCTCAAAGTCCTTCAGGACATGCAGATTTACTTTACACAGAGTGGCTCCTAAGCTCAGAGAAAGCAGAAACACATTCATCTGCAAGTGAATGTGAAACAAAACTGGCTATAGGGCCTGGCAAAGGCTTTCCCTACCCACTCCTTGTTCATTTATTTCCATGAAAACACATCAAAGACATTTAAAATTAGGATTGTTCTAGAAAATTCAGAGTGGATGGCCGCCAGATGTATATTGGAACTCAGGATACAACACAGTAAATAATAGATTTTTGTAGAATGAAGGAATGAAATATCTATACTTACATTAAAAAAAAAAAAAAAAAGCCAATCCTGAAATACAACATGCCAGAATTTATAGGTTTTCCATTTACCATCCCCCTAACTCCCATACACAGGAAAGGGATAAACAGTCAAGTGTTTCTTGGCTGAATTTTATTTTGCTTTCAGTTTCTGCCATTCCAGTTCCTGTTATCATACTTCGAGGTGCACTGAAGTGCAGCAAACCCCAGGGGATCCCAGGCTGTGCCAGAAAAACAGCATTTGTCTGTAGTACAGCAGCAGGAGGTATAATGAATGGGATGTCAATGCAGCATACACTGAGGAACCTCTAGGAAAAGAGCACTGAAATAAACCTACACCAGTACTGAGCACGTTTTGAAAATGCTTTACTGCAAAAGCACAGTATGAATTTTATAAGGACCCATGGCACTGTGGGCTAGTGTAAGGTGGGCAGAATTGACTCTATGGCACTTAACAACAACAACAACAACAACAAACAAGTAAGCAGAGATCAGAGGGACCTACTATTGCTAAGAAAGAAGAGCTGGGAACTGAATAAATCCTTTGGACCTGGGATCCCTGCACTGAGAACTTCCTAAACCAGGGGAATATTGATACCCATACACATGCAGCTCTCCAAGGAATGCCAAACAAACCAACATTGAAAGAAGACACAGAGAGAAAACCTTCCCCTAGAACTAACACTGTGAATTCAGACTCCTAGCCTCCTAAACTGTGAGAATCAATTTCTGTTTGTTGAAGCCATCCACTTGTGATGTTTCTGTTATAGCAGCCCTCTCAGTTATTTTGTTTGTAAGATGGGGATCATAGGTGTAAATTCTTGATAGATTTAAAACATAAAGTGAGTTAATAGATTCAAAGCACACTGTAACACATAGAAAACACTCAATGAAGAGCTTCATTAAATTAAATACATTTCTTCATGTTGTTGTTAAGTGTCATTGAGTCGGTTCTGACTCATAGGGACCCTATATAGGGTTTCCAAGGAGCAGCTGGTGAGCTTGAACTGCCGACCTTGCAATTCAGATGACTTCGCAGTCCAGTGCACTAACCCATAGCGCCATGGGCCCTTGTAAAATCCACACTGTGCTTTTGCAGTAAAGCATTTAAAGAGCCATTCACCCCAAGAACAAGAATGTCATTTAGTCTCCAGGACATTGAGGCCAGAAGAACTAGATGGAGCCAAGCTACCACTACCAAGGGATCACAGTACAAGGTCCTAGATAAGGTGGGAAAAAATGTGGAAAAAAACTCATAATTATGAAAAAGACCAGCCTTAGGGATAAGAAAGACTGGAGGAAGCTGAGACTATGGCCCTGGGTCACCCTTCGGCTCTGGAACGGAACTCATCCTCGTGACTCAATTTTCAGCCAATCAGTAGATAGGAGGATAACAATCCTAGTTAGGAAAAGCAACCATGCAATATCAAAAGGGAAACATGTATCTAAAGACAAAATTCAGAAGGGTTGGGAAGAATATGGAATAGAAACAAGAAGTACAGGGAGGAGGTGGGATAAGTGATGTTACATTGAAGGAATTACAATCAGAGAGATGAACTGAAGTGTACGGTTTGTGGAATGTAAAACTGATGATCTGCTCTGTAAACCTTCAGTCAATTCACAATACAACATCTAAAAGAAGACTATGATGTCATTTCATTCTGCCAGAGATGTACATGTGTGGCAGGGACCTTGGTGATATCCTCACTGAGTTTGCTTTTAGGCAGAGAACTAAATTGTAAAACCTCAGGTAACTATATCCTTCCTTATGCTAACAGGAATCCTAGTGTGGTGCTATGGGTTAATGCGCTGGACAACAAGGTTGATTTGAACTACAAGATCGGTGGTTCAAACTCATCAGCTGCTCCTCAGGAACCCTATACATGCTTACTATGAGTTGGAAACAACTTAACGGCACTTAACATCAACAACAATGCTAACATGGTATATTTACAATGTAATGATTACAGTGTATTCTCCAATGATTTTGCAAATAATTATGTCTTTGCAGAAAGCTTGATGTTTTCAGCATATTATAAAGAAACAAAAACAAAAATAGGTCTGCGTTTACCAGAGTAGAAACAGCTTCTGTGTGAGGACAAGGGAATGTAATCAACAAATTACTATTCTGAACATAACTTGGCATAGAATCAGGACATGCTATCTGCTGTAACATATAATGTTTCACATCTCAGCAGCTTAGCAAGATCATTTCTTTCTCAGGGATCAATCCAATGCCAGGGCTGTTTTTCTGGGGATAGCTTTTCACTATACCATAATTAAGGAAAGACCTCTATTTCTTTTATCCTAGATCCACTATCCCACTGTGACTCCTCAACCTGTATGTCCAGCCAGCAGAAAAGAAAGTGACAGTGGGCAAGACACATCTGTTTCTTAACTACCGTGGTCCAGAAGTCACACGTATAATTTCCACTCACTGTCCATTACTAAGCTCTGTCACATGACTCCATTCAACTGAATGGCAGGACTAGAAAGGTGACCCCTAGCTGGTAGCCGCTTCCCAACAACTGTGTTAGGGACCGGGAAGCAAGAATGTGGTAGCTACTACTATTCTTTTTGATGACCCCTCGATTTCTTATGTGTATTTTAAAGAAAGCTCTTGCTCCAACCTCAACTCTAATTTCATTTGTGTTTTGACTAGAGTCCCTGTCCAATTTGTTTTCCTCTGATATAAAACAAAGCTTGTTCTGTTAATTTCCTGGCTGACTGACCTCACAACATTAGACCTTTCACAGGTTTAAAATCTAATCAGGAAAAGAAGATGGATATACATGTTTTTAAAAGTAAAATAACAATCAAAGGCAGGATCTGATTATGTACCGTGAACAGGGCTGACGGTAACTGCCTGTGGTGTTCAGAACAGGGGCAGAACTCCTGTGTTGTTATGTTCAGAGAAAGTATGCTTGAATTGACATGTTCACTATGAGTAGGATTTCAGTGGGCAGTGGGGATGGGAGGTGGGAAGCATGAGCAAGAAAACAGAAGGAAGAAATAAATGCAAGTCATTTTTGAGGGATAGTGAATGAATCCATCTCGTTAGAGGGAATGTTATTGTTAAGTGCCATCAAGTCAGTTCTGACTCATAGTGACCCTGTATATGGCATCTGAGGAACTATTGGTGGATTTGAACCATTGATCTTACAGTTAACAGTCCAGTGTTTATCCTACAGTGGCCATACCAGGACTCCATTATGTGTACTAGTACTTACAAATGTATTGAAAGCGCATCTCTTTCTGATGAACATCTCATGTTTATCCTCTATTTGCATTTCCCATCACATTCTAGGAACAGATTCCTGGTCCCGTGCTGTAGAATAAGCACAAGGTGGGAAGTTCAGCCCACTAGCTGCTCCTTGGGAACCCTGTAACACGATTGCTATGAGTTGGAACTGACTCTATAGCACTTAGCAACAACAATATCCTAGGAACAAGGCCCATCATTCTTATCTGGGCTATTGAAACAACCTCTCTACCAGTTTTCTACCTCTACTTTCTGATGTTTCTTTCATTCGCTGAAACCACTAGAGTTACCCTAATCTGTAGACCAGATTGTGATAAAACTTGACCTATAACACATTCCAAAATTCTTAATATAGTAGTCTGGTAGATTGTTAAACTCCCACAAATTTCTCTCACCCTTGTATGCACACCTCTTTGCAATGCGACTCTGACACTACTCCCATTGATAAGTGGGGTCTATTTTTCCACCCTCATGAGTCGGGCCAGCTTTGTGAATTTATTTGTCTAATAATATGCGGTAGAAGCAAGGTGAGAGTTCTAAAGCATAGGTTTCAAGAGGTCTAGACCTTCCAGCCAAGCTGACTTTTCATGCAACCATCTGAGTATTTCAGGAGAAACCAATGGGAATACATAGTTAGCCATAGAATCATGAAAAATAATAAATCAGTGTTGTCTTAAGCCACTAAGTTCCCGAGGTAGTTTGTTGCCCAGGAATTGATCATTGAAATAGTATGAACAGGATATTTTTTGAAGGTAAGGGATAAGATATCTAGACTGGTTCCTATTAATTGAAGTTTAAGGAAATAGAGAATGAGTTCAAACCAGGATGTGGAGAGGTTTGGGAAACTTTAGGATATTCCAGTGGATATGTGCAAGAGAAAGATGAAAGCATGGATGAGGAATTCACTGGATTGCAGTCAGTAGCTAGGAGTGGCTTAAATCACTCAGGACCACCCAATGAGTGAAAGAGGAGTCAGAATAAATCCTTGAGGAACTCTAACATTTAAGGATGGGCAGAAGTAAGAAAGTTAGTAAAGAAGGCTGATTTTGCAACACAGCTAAAAAAAAGGATAGAGTATGTTGGTGTAACCAGTCTGTTTCTTATTTTTCACTACTTTTCTAGCCTGTCAGAAAAGGAAGAAGGCAAAAATAAATAAAGCAATAGAAGCAGCCATGGAGATACCTGGGATGGAGGCAGGGGAACACATAGGAAATCCCCACGGCCTCATCAGTTATTCTGAGGATGCAAACAACCTCTGTAAATACAACAGATCAGTGGTAAGACGTGCAGAATTTCACTCCAAGGCACCAGGAAATGCTTAGCTAACAAGCATAGCAAACTGTGTGGAAGAGCAACTAGCCATCTTTGCCACCCACACTCCCTTTTCACCAGGACAGTGATCTGAGGGAAATGAAAACAGATTTAGAGCAACAATAAGAAATCATCCACTTTAGTCAAAGACAGAAGAGGCAATTGCAGAAACACAAATCAGAAAATACAGCATCCAGGCAGAGCAGTGAGAACAAACACGAAGATGCTTGATTATAGAGAGAAAACATTTTTCTTAAACTGTCCTATATCTTCCTCAACCTCATATCTCTCTGATACATCGATGTAGCTTTGTGAACTACATTGCAGCTGGAAACTTGATTATTAATGTTAGATTTCAGAATATGTAGGCATATAATTACATATTTATGCCAGAGTCATAACTCCCATACAAAATCACCATGTTGTTGTTAGCTGCTGTCAAGTCAGCCTCCAAGTAGTGGGACTCTATGTACAACCTAAGGAAATGCTACTGGGTCCTGCATGAGGCATTGCAGATTTCTACTGCATTGCAGATTTCATTGCTGACCTTGTGATCCATAGGGGTTCCTTGGTTGATTTTCATAAGTAGATTGCCAAACCTTTCTTCCTACTCAGCCTTTGTCTAGAAAGTTCTGCTAAAATCTGTTCAGTGTCATTGCAACTCCTGAGTCCCCCACATGTAAGGGGAGGATTCTATCACTGAAACACAGCAATGCTCCCAAAATCACCATAACAAGTTTAAATTAATAGAGCTGCTGATGTTTTTTTCAGTATTGCTCAAGGTACATACAAATGACTGAGAACTTTAGAAATTAATACGTAATGTGGGATATAAATGTGTGTTACGTGTTTGTCTGTGAGTGTGTGTGTGCATGTAATAATCAGGCACATCTCACTCTGCAATTTTGGCATCCTTCATTTTATAAATTTTTATACTTTTAGCAATAATATTGAAATAGTCTTTTCAACTCCCTAACTGGTGTGGCACTGTAGGATAAAACAATAGACTACAGAGTCAGTTTGAACTGCAAGGTTGGCAGTTCAAACCCACCAGCCACTCCTCAGACCCTATAAGAGTTGCTATGAGTTAGAGGCAACTCAACACACTTAACAACCTTTTAACTAAGGTTTCAGTTTAATAAATACATATTGAACACACAAGAATATAGACCGTAGTGTCCTGGTAAACCAATGCTCCAGAAAAAAGAAGCCTTGATTTATAACTATCAGCATTTCAAACCCACCAGCCTTTCCTCGGAAACCCTCTACAGGGTCGCTATAAGTCAGAACTGACTCGATGGCACTTAACAGCAAAAACAACATGGATTGAATTGTGTTCACCCAAAATATGTGTCAACCTGCAAGGACATAATTCTCAGTTATGTATTTATCTTGTACTTTGTGACCTGATGTAATTATCCTATATGTTGAAAGTCCTAACCTCTACAATGCTATGAAGGAGTCCTGGTGGCATAGTGGGTTACATATTGGGCTGCTAACCACAATGTCAGGAGTTTGAATCTACCAGCAGCTCCATGGAGGAAAAATGAGGCTTTCTGTGCCCATAAAGATTTACAGCCTCAGAAACCCTATACAGGGTTGTTATGAGTCAGAACTTACTCCACAGGACACAACGACCACCACCACAATGTTAATGAAGCAAGATTAGCAGTACTTATGTTAATGAGTCAGGATACAATCTACAGAATTGTTGTTGTTGTTGTTGTCAGGTGCCATCAACTCGGAACCGACTCACAGCGACCCCATGCACAGCAGAACAAAACAAGGTCCGATCCTGGGCCAACCTCACTACCGCTGCCACACTTGAGTCCATCAATGTTGCCACCTGGCCAATCCATGTCATTGGGGGTCTTCCTCTTTTTATCTGACCCTCCACCTTACCCAGCATGACATCCTTCTCCAGCGACTGTTTTCTCAGGACAATATGTCCAAAGTATGAGAGACGAAGCTTAGCCATCCTGGCCTCCAAGGATCACTCTGGCTGCACTTCTT
>NW_006408520.1:16668976-16685302 GCF_000296735.1 Chrysochloris asiatica
GAACAGCTGAGTGTCTTGATCCAGAAAATAATGGATTTCTGGATTCTCCTGCAAATTCCCCAGCTATAAACCCTCTGAACCTCCAAACATACCTTTATATTTGTTACAGAATTCCAACACCATCTCATGAGTCCTCTTGGCCCGGTATTCCGTGTTGTTGTTAACCGAGCTCCTCATTACACATCTACCTGATCCGCCATCTTGAAGGTGGAAGGCCTGGTGTAGTGTAGTGGTTAAAAATCTGGCTGTGAACCCTGCGATCAGCAGCTCAAATCCACCAGGCCCTCCTACAGAATGGGATTACATTTTGAGCCAATCTCTTTTGAGATATAAAAGAGATTAAATTTGCAAATGAAGATCAAGGGAACTACTACCACCAAGAAGAAGACCTGGGAATAGACTGTATCATTTGGACCCAAGGTCTCTGTGCTGAGGACCTTTCACTCCTAAGAAAGATTGATGCCAAGACACACGGAGATCTCCAGGGAGCGCCAGTCCCACACATATTGAAAAACTACAAGGACCTTCCGCAGAGTCAACATAGAAATCTTTCTGCTAGAACTAGCACCCTGAACTCAGACTTCTAGCCTTCTAAGCTTCTGTTTACTAAAGCTACTCACTTGTGGAACTCTGTTATAGCAGCACGAGAAAACTAAGATGGTCACATGTGCCAATTTCTGTGGTGTAAATACTTCCACCATGCCTGGTTTTCAAGCCATCAACAGTTTAACAATTGTCTTACAAAAATCCTGAATATTTATTTGACTACTCTGAGATAAACATTTAAGGATGCATTGTCACATAAATTGCCCCAGCCAAAAGCCAGCTCTAACTGTCAATGTGCAACCACATTGACCCTTCCAACCTCTGACCATTCCAGAAGAGATGACCTTTCATTTAAATACAGCTGCATGATTGAAGGCAGGCCAGACCAGCGTAAGACTCTCTCAGCCAAACTGAAGAAGCTTAAAAATAATAATAATAATAATAATGAGTTGTTTTAAGCCACTGCATTTGGGATTGATGTTACACAGCAATAGCTAGCTGATATACATACAGTATATCTGTAAGGATGGTCCCTCTGTAGAGAAGCAAGAGTTTTTAATAGCCTCCCTTTACAGTTGACTACTAACCCCAAAGTTGGCAATTCAAACCTACCCAGTAGCACCACAGAAGAAAGGCTTGAGTATTGGTTTCCATAAAGATTGTTCTTGTTAAGTGATGTCAAGTCAGTTCCAGCTCCTAATGACCCTGCATAGGGTTGCCAAGGTAGTCAATATTTGTAGGAAAAGAAACCGTCATCTTTCTCCTGTAGAGTGGCTGGTAGACTCAAACAGCCAACCTTGTGGTTCACAATCTAGTGCCTATCCTACAGAGCCACCTTGCTCCCTTGACAAAAATTACACTTAAGAAAATCTATGAAGCAGTTCTCCCAGCATGCATGAGATCAGTACGGGTCAGAGTTGACTTGACAGCAAACAGTTTTGTTTTCGTGTTGTCTTTTCTCCTTTCTCAAGCTTCCAGTCCAATCCATAAGCTATCTGGGAAGTTTAGGGCTTTCATTGTGAGATATCAAGACTTCCTGGACACCTGGTGCTGAACACAAGCACTGGCAGATCTTAATGCTCTTGGCCCTTTGAATTCACCGCCAGTCCTATTTTTTACCAGATGGAAGACTGGACAAAGTAAAGATACACGGTTACCAGCAGTGGTTTTAGGGAAATTTGTGTTATTTAAAATCAGAACTAGTAATTCCATGAAGCGAGAGCAATCAGAACCATAACGAGCAAGACCACCCAAAGACAGACAGAACAGTTAGTACTACCGTCCTGCTTGGTTTTATTATCTTCTCTAGATACTGACATTTCTTATCTTCCCTCCATTAGTAATAAACTTTAACCAGTTGTAACTGATTTGTTAAATATTGACTTGGTACAGGAGTGAGGAGCCAGGATTTGTTTTGCCCAGGACATCCCATTCCTAAAATTCGTATTCTGTGAGAGTGACACCCTCTGTTTTGGCACACTTTGGGGAAGCAAGCCCCAGATGGGTTCCCTAGGGTGGTTTTCTCCTACTAAAGAGTTCAAGGAGTCCTGGTGTGGTGCTGTAGGATAAGCACTGGACTATAAGGTTGGTTTGAATTGGAAAGTCAGTGGTTGAAACTCACCAACTATTCCTCAGAAACCCTATACAGGGTCGCTATGAGTTGGAACCACCTTGATGGCACTTAACAACAACAACAAAAATTTCAAAAGACAAGATCTGTCTCTTTGGCGTATCTGCCATTATCATGTAATCACTAGTGATTACAAAATGTTACGAACAGGGAAAATGAAAATAATCCTAAATAAAAGCAAGAAAATAATTATCACAAAAGTCTCCCCACCCTACTAAGAAGAAGAATAAAGTTGATAATCAGGGAACAGGGCAGGAAAGACAGTGCCAGGCAATGTTCTATTTCTTATCTAGGTAGTAGGGTTATTCCAAAATTATTTTATGATGTTATATAATTTTTATGGTCTTTTGTGAACTTTATTTAACAATAAGAAAAATATTTCATTTAAAAGTAATGTGATCTAGTCTGAATGGGTAAAAGAGGGGAAATAATGTTAAGATGCTTGACTGTCTTATGAATATTGGTTTCCCTTGTCTACTATTATAAATTAGACACTTGAGGGGGACAGAAAAGAATGTCAGGAAACAGAGTTATAGAAAGCGTGTAAGCCCCTCTTCAGCCTATAAACTAATTGGAATATCTAAAAGGGGTTCTAGAACTTGCCGAGTGAAACAGGCTTCTTGCAGAGTCCTTGTAGTGTATAGGACCTTAGGTGGAATCCTGAGTCCCATCCAGAACCTTCTGAAGTGGGACATTCCCACTTGAAAGGACATGTAGACCAGCCTAGAGTGGCTAGAAGAACAGAAGATACCTTCTGAAAGAAAGACCAGCAGGAAAAAACAAAATCAAAAACAAAAATGGTAGTCTGTTTGGCTATTACAAGAACAAGCAAGCTGTTCACTGGGGAACCATCAAAGCAAGTAATCAAGTCCCTTCAGGACAAACCCCCTTCCAAGAATGAAACACAAAGGGAACACATAAGCAGGCATGTAAGGCTGGTGACCACATTGGTTTACATGTATGTGGACATGCGGGAAAGTCAGTAATGAAGATATAGGCTGAGTTTGACCATGTTCCATAGATTTCTGTCGACCTTGAGATGAAGAGAGAAGAGAACGGGCTAGTTGGTTCAAAGTGTAGTGAGACTTGGGAACTTCTGAGCCCATGGACATTGACCTAGCCAGGGAGAGCTAGAGCTGAGAGTGAAGTATCCAGCTTATATGAAGTGGGAAGAGATGCATGAGAGCACACAAACTTGCAGATAGTACCCATTTGACCTAGCTTTGATAGCTTAATGACCAGAGCTCAACTAGAGGAAGATAAAAAAATTTGATAAAGGAACCAAATGTAAATTGCTACAATTTGATGAACTTGACCTATACTTATGGATGTTGTTGTTGTTATTATGTGCTGTGGAGTTGGTTCCAAATCATAGTGACCCTGTACAGGGTTTCTGAGGCTGTAAATCTTTATGGAAGCAGAACAGCTTTTTCTTTCTCCTGTGGAATAGCTGGTAGTTTTGAATTGTTGACTGGGAGATTAGCAGCCCAATTCATAACCACTACACTACCAGAGCTCCTTACTTATGGATGTAGTAGGTCAAAATACCAATCGAGAAGGAAGAAGTCTTCACATCAAGGATCAAGCCTATCTCCTCAGTACATAGGTTGATAGGAATGGGCAAATTAGACATTGTTAGACATTGGCTACCTAAAATGGGAGCAGGGGACTATAAAGGCATGAAGTGGCTGGCTTACAAGTTTTCAAGAGGGAGTTTAGTTTCAGAGTATGCAGGGGAAGGTAGAATCCCCACTAAACAGTTTACATCTTGTCCAGATGGGTCTGGTGATAGGAGATGGAGATAAGATTCTTATGATTCAATAGTGAATAATTGTTATCATGACTAATTGTATGGTCACAACTATAAAAGTAGAAGTTTTGTAACATAAAGGGAGAACTAGTTAATCTTACATTCCAGGAACAGAAGACCCTAGGATCATTAAGGGAGAAGAGCATGAGCAGAATGTGGGATCCTAACCAGAGAAACAGAAACACCAGAGATGGTGGCGGAGATGAAGATATGAAGAGATAGAGCAGCTGAGGACTCTAGACTCATGAAAAGAGAAAGGCTGTGTGCTGGCGGCTAGGAAGCAGGCTTGCAGAATGTTCCACTTGGTTATTTAAATGACTATATATTCCTGAGTGATTTTTTGTACATAACAAATGAACAAACCAACAAACAAAAAACCCAGAGGGAATAGAAGCAAATACTGTTGAATGTTGATGCATGGAGGGGATTGTAATCATTACAATGAAACAAAATACAATAGAATGAGTGCAAAACCGATGTTCTTCCATGTAAACTATCACTCAATTCACAATAAAATCTTAAAAAAAAATACTCACCACTGGACCAATAAGTAATGTCATGCAATCTGAAAACAACCCAAACATCAACCAACAGATGAATGAATAAATAAAATGTGGTAATGAAGTTCTAGTACGTGGTAAACATTGATAAACGATTAAAACACCATACTGATCTCGTGGCCCAGTTTTCAGCCAAGCAGTAGGTAGGTATATAGGGGGAACAACAACACTAGTAAGACATGCTCACCATGGAACAGCCAAACATTCAATGTCAAAAGGGCAATATTTACCTAAGGAGAAAATTCAGAAGGGTTGAGAAGGAGGGTGGAATGGAGAAAAGAACCACAGGGAAGAAGTGGAATAAGTGTTATTATATGGATGGGATTACAATCATTGTTGTTGAGTATAAGACTAATGATGTGCTCTATAAAACCATCATCCAATTCACAATAAAACATTTCAGGGAAAAATGAGAAGATCTGTTGTAGTGGATATGTCCATTTGAAATCCTGACCGCTGCTTCCATGGTCAATCAATGTATAAGCAAGGGAAATGAAATTCTTGTCAACTTAAAAAAAAATTTAAAAATATTATGCTGAGTAAAATAAGTCACTCACAAAGGGATACATTTTATATGGCTCTGGTAGCGTAGTGGTTACGAATCGGGATGCTAATCTCAAAGTCAGCAGTTCGAAACCACCAATAGTTCCATGGTAGAAAGATGAGGTTTTCTGCTCTTGTAAAGATTTACAGCCTCGGAAGCCCTGTGCAGGGTCACTATGGGTTGGAACTGACTTGACAGCACTTAACAACAACAATAGTCATTATGAAATATCTAGAATAGGCAAATGTGTAGGAAGACTATAGCCAGAATACTCTTTAGAAGCCAGGATGGCCAGAGTTTGTCTCTCATACTTTGGACATATTATTAGGAGGGACCAGTCCCTGGATAAGGACATCATGCTTGGTAAAGTGGAAGGTCAGTGAAGTAGAGGAAAACCCACAATAAGATGGATTGGCACAGTGGCAGCAGCAATGGGCTCAAGTGTAGCAACGATTGTGAGGTTGTGCAGGACTGGGCAGTATTTCGTTCTGTTGTACTTAGGACTGCTATGAGTTGGTACCAACTCATTGGCACCTAACAACAACAGACTAAAGTTTATTCATGGATATTTATGGTGAGATGAAGAGGGCAAAGGGTGAAACATTGCTTGGTAGGCACTGAGTTTCTGTTAAGGGTGAAAAAAAGAAAAACTGAGTTCTGATTCATGCAACAACATAGATGAACCTTGAAAATACAGTGATCGGTAAAAAAGCCAGATTAAAAGGCCATATATTCCATTTATATGAAAGGTCCAGAATAGACAAATCCATAGACACAGAAAACAGATTCATGTTAGCCAAAGCCTGAGGGGATGAGGGATTGGAGAATAACATTGGGGGTACAGGGTTTCCTTGTGGGGCAATGAAAAAGTTCTGGAACCAGATAGTGTGGTTCCACACCAATACTATGAATGTAATTAATGCTTCTAAATTGAAAAATATATAATTAACTATTGTAAAATGGCTAAAGGAGCCCTGGTGGCTAACTGAAAGATCTGCAATTTATGGCCATCTGCTTCTGTAAAGATTTCCAGCCTTGGAAACTCTATGGGGTTTCTACTCTGTCCTATAGGGTCTCTGTAATATAAATCAGATTTAGACTAGACAGCAATGATTAAAATGGTGAATTTTATGTTACATGAGTTTTATCACAATTTAAAAAACAACTGGGGGGAAAAGTAATGTATTCTGCTTTCTGATTTCTTAGTGTATTATCTTGGAGCATGTTAGAATGAAGAATGTTGGCCCCACCACAGATCTATGAGACTTACTGACCTCCAGTTGCAGTGAATTGCTTACTATGGTCCTTCCAGTCATTGTTTTTGTAACTCCCATCAAATGACTGAGTGGGACTATACAAATGAGGTGCTGAGGAACACCAAGGGGTTGAATTGCTTGCTAATAATGTTAATAAGGTACAATGGACTTTGTGGGTATTGTTGTTATTGTTAAGTACAGTTGAATGGAACCATGAAAACAAGGTATATGGACTCCTAACTGGGGGATTGGCCATTTTTGCAACTGGCTTAATGGGAAACACAGGGAGCACGAGACACTGAGGAACCGTATCAAGGAAAACAGAAAGAGATAGTAGCAAGATGGTTTGCTGACCCACAGAGCTAAGAGCAGTAACACTTGCCCAATAAGGCCCCCCAGCAGGGCCCAGCAGCAGAGGTCCGGAAGAAGCTGTCGTGATGGAGGAACTGAATCCTCAGTTGTTCCTGTCATTTCCAAGTTGATCCCAGTCTGGAGTTTGAGCATTACTTCTCTAACAAACCAGTTAGCTGTAAATTCCTGAGTGCAGTGAATCATTACAGAGAATTACTGAAGTCAAAAATAGGAAGAACCCTGAGGGGAGGAGGAGGGACTGATGTTACAGAGGATACAGTAGTGTTGTTGTTGCTAAGTGCCACCGAGTTGATTTGGACCCATAGCGACCCTGAATAGGGTTTCCGAGGAGCAGCTGGTGAGCTTGAATTGCCAACCTTGCAGTTTAAACGGCTTTGCAGTCTGACACATTAACCCACAGCACCACACCAGGACTACAGTACTGTAGCGTTTGAAAAAGCCAGGCATTTGGGACATCTCTAATCTCTGCCACATAGGAACCAACTTTGTGCTGATCCTTATAAAATAAAATCATTTACTAGGTGATTTGTCTGCATATTAACGACTGATAAGCACTAAGACTGAAAGACTATAAATCTCCAGTCCTGGGATGTTGGAAAAGTCACCTCATCTTTGAGCCTTGGATTCTCATCTGCAAGATGGCATGATAGTACAGATCCCACTTTCCAGGTGGCTGTGAGGAGACTGTGAGGTGATATATGTGAAAGCAGGTGGAAAAAAACAGTTAAGGATTGTTATTATCTTGGGATCATATCCTGAAAGAATCTATTGCCAAGAAGCAAAAATTATTGTGATCTTACACTTCACACTCCCTGGAATCTTTTCAACTCCAATTTCCCAGCAGTCTCCTGCTTCTTGATTTTACTTTGCCAAAACTTGTTTTCCTTTCAAAAGTATTACCAGCTTCACAGCCAGATGCAGGGTCATCTGTGTCCTTTGCAATGACTCTGGGGAAGCTCTTCTTCAACAGCCACTCAAATCCCTAGCTTGACTTTCTGGTAAATCAGCTCCACATATTTGGCTGTGCCTGCAGTAGGACTACAGTGTTCCGGCCTCACCTGTGTGGATGCTGAGTCCCACTGGGAAATGGAACACTCACCAGGCAGGCCTCATAGTTCTTGTAAGGATGCAAAAAGTTGGTGATGATGTGTATGTGAATATTCAAAGTCTTTTAAACTTTGAAAAAGCACAAATTGCTTATAAAAGGTTCACATGGATAGGTAATAACTTATTGGCATGACTGGGTCCAGGTTTTTTGCATTAGGATTCTTGTGCTGAATTTCAAAAGTTAACACAAGGTTGATTAAGCATGGGTGTGGTGCTGCAGGATAATGCACTGGACTGCAAGGTCAGTTTGAAGCACATGGTTGGCCACTCAAACCCACCAGCCACTCCTAGGGAACCCTATGCAGGTTCAATATGAGTCAGAATTAACTTGACTGCATTTAACAACACAACATAATGCTAAACGTTCAGTTGTTATGCTTAATTATTCATTTTTTTCACATATTTGAAGTCCTGGCCTGTGCCAGGTTCTGTACTTGGTGATAATGGGGTGTGTGTGTGTGTGTGTGTGTGTATGTGCATAGGTTTTTTTTTATGACAATATTAAGAGAATTTTAAAAGGTGTGTGGTGAATGTGTTAAGAATTCCCCCAAGAGCCTGTGTTCTGAAGTCAGAACATTGGGCCCACCTGGTCCAATTTCAGCTAGTTGTCAGAACATTGGCCCACCTGGTGCAATCTCAGCTAGTTGTGAGATTTGGGGGCAAGTTGCTTAACTTGGCTGAGTCTAAATGTTCTCACTGTACCGTGGGGACAAAAACACAATCTGCTTTGGGGGTGTATTGTAAAACATAAATGGTTTATTCTGTGTATCTGGCATATGATAAAAACTCCTGAAGTGTTAAATGAACCCTAGTGTGGTGTGGTAGGATAAGCAGAGGACAAGTAACTATAAAGTTGACAGTTCAAACCCACTAGTTGCTCTTGGAAACCATACAGGGTAGTTCTGAGTTGGAGCTGACTTGAGGATACACAACAACAAGTGTTCAATATGGAATTATTGAAGAAAGGAACTAGACATCAACTTTTTGGAAAACAAAAATGCATCGAGCATTAATGTCATTATAATGATTATTGATATTTGATATTTCTACTCTTGATGTTGAAAAGAGTTAACATAGTAGTTCTAAACCTCTAACCTTAAAAAGGCCTGCTTGCAAGGTTTGACCTTGGTTGGTGTCTACGAACTTATATATTGGGAGGTTTCTACTTGTAACTGATAAGAGCAGTTCACGGTGCCTAAACTGTTTCTGCAAACAATATGGTTTATGTGGAACACCTGCTTTCCTTTCTAGAATTTGGGTACATGCCAGGTAGAGGGTGCCTACTTGACCAACCCGCAATAAAAATCTTGGGTGCTGAATTTTTAAGAGCTTCCCTGGTTGCCAACATTGCACCTGTGTTGTCATGGGTTGTTACTATGGGGAGAGATGATTAAGTGCATTTGGTGTGACTCCACTCACAAAGAGTACTTGGAAGCTGACGCCTGTTATCCCCTGTACTTCATCCTCTGGGCCTTTGCCTTTTGCTGATTGTATCTGGTGTCCTTTAGCTGTTATAAAGCATGACCTTTTATACAATTATATCCACACCTCACTTACCACCATGGTTAGGTCCCAAAGACCAGTCTTTATGAGAAAATTGGTGTTATGCAAAAATGGAAGATGACTACATCAGATCCCAAAATGGAGGTGGACTACATAATTGCATAACTGTTAAATTTCATCATTATGTAACTGTCAAAACACTGAGGATCATGACCAAGCCAAGCTGACTGATATACAATCTTAACCCTCACAGCCATCCTTACTCTCAACCTCACACTTCAGCACTCATTACTGCCTGATAAACAATGTTAATGTGCAAAATAGTTGGATAGTAGATTTTTCACTTTTTAAAAAAACAACAACCAACAATAGAGCAATTTACTTTATTTATTTCAAAACACCAAAATAACTTTTGACAAGTGTATATTGAGTACTACCATGGTTCTAGTCTACAAGCTGAGGCCACAATACTGAATAAAATAATGTCTTTGCCTTCATGGTGCTTACAATTAGTGGGGAAAAGAAGTATGTTGTTTTTTTCTGACAGTCAATGAATATACCTGAGTTTAAAAATAATTTTGCTCCCATAATAGTATTGATCTCTTTGAAGCAAGGCAATATGGATTCTTCTAATTAAATGTTCATCAAAAAGTTTTAATCTGACCAGAAAAATATATTCAAGCATTTTTACTAGTTGAGCTTTTGATTTCAAATTCTTTATAAAAGTTTCATTTCTTGCCCTATTTTGCCAGAATAAAACATTGCTGTATATGCACATACAAATGTCCTTTTGTACTGTAAAAATGAAGCAAGAAGACATCTTTTAAATTTTGCATTGCTGAAGTTTTGCTTCAATTAGTAGCACCAAACAAACTCAGTTCCACAGGCCAGATCTAGCCCATCATCTACTTTTTAAAATTTTTATTGTGAATTGAGTGATAGTTTATATAGGAGAATATCAGCTTTACATTCATCCTATTGTATTTCATTTCACTGCAATGATTACAATCCCCTCCATGCATCATCAAACAGCCAAAGGGTACACCCTGCAAGCCTGACCCCCGCATGTCAGCACACAGCCCTTCTCCCTACCTGAGACCAGAGTCCGCAGATGCTCCATCTCTCCACATCACTGTCTCTGCCTCCATCTCTGGTGTCACTGCTTCTCTGGATAGGGTCCTGCACGCCATTCTTCTCCATTGATGATCCCAAAGTCCTCCACTCCTGGACTTCAAGATCAACCACTCCCATCCTTTTGTTACAAAATGTCTACCTTTCACTTGCAGCACTCACAGTCAGTCCTGATAGCAATTATTCGCTATTGAACGATAAGAGTCTTATCCCCATCTCCTTTCACCAGCCCCATCCAGACAGGTTGGAAACCACTCAGTGGAGATTCTACCTTCCCCCACACCTTCTGAAACTAGGCTCCCTCTTGAAAGCTTGTAAGCCAGTCACTTCTTGCTTTTGTAGCCAATGTCTAAGTTGCCCATCTCTGTCAACCCTGTGTACCGAGGGGAGTGGGAATGATCCTCGCTGTATAGATTTGTTCCCTCTTTTGAGCTACTACATCCATAAGTATAGGTCAAATCCATCACATTGTAGTAGATTACTCTTATTTTCCTCTTCTTTCTTCTTCTAGTCGAGTTCTGATCATCCAGCCATTGAAGCCAGGTCAAATGGGTACTATCTGCAAGTATGGGTGTTCTTGTGCATCTCTGCTCATTTCATATCAGCTGTAGATTTTTCACTATTGTTGTTAATTCAAAATATTAGATACTGAGATAAGTGAGGAGTAGGTGTTGGTGCTGGGTCATGTGAGTCTTGCTAGTGAACCATACCTGGGATGTTGGGGACCTCTCAACACGGTGCTGAATAAGTTGCCTCTTAGACAAAGACTGTTTGTAAGAACACTGGCAGCACAGCATTATCTAAGTTATTGTCAATGAATGAACGCATCATTTTTATTTAAAAAACAAACTCAGAAACAAGATCAGAAAAAATGTTCTTGAATACATAAAAGATAAAATATTGCTAAGCAGCATTCTGTCCTCAATGACTCATCTCTAAAATTATGAAGGTATTAAGAATCTTCTAAGTACCGTAAAAGTTAGCCATGTGTATAAAATAGAACGTGGCCATGCTATAATTTACAATCTTTAGATTGTCATACTTTAAAAGTAATCTGGCTTCTCCCACATCACTTCCATCCTACTAATGGCTTGATTCCCTTTCCAGTATAAGAAGTTAGCTTTGATATTCACTCATAAATTGTATGTGTTGAGACTTAAATGAAAATGAATCATGTTATACATGTAGCTAGTCTAATTGCATCACCATCAACTTGGAAACATAACCATTCAACAAGAATTGCTTGAATACCTTCTGCATTCCAGGCAGACATGTAAAGTGCTAATTTGGTTTATCATGTACCCCGCTTTTTTATTACAATTCCACAGAATGAAACCTGAAGGCACTTGTTAGGCCACCACTCAAGACTCAATGCTCTATTTTCTGTTAAAGATGATCAACAAAAAGGTTCAAAGTTTCAAGATTATCTCAAGGCAATAACATCTCAGGAGATTTGTTCATCCTCAGTGACTCCAGGAACTCTGGATTCCATGAGAATTCAAAATCCTGTTCTGCATTTTTTCCCCTTTTGATTAGGATTCTTATTTAAAATCTTTGGTCAAAATGCTCAAGGATGGCTTCTGGTCTCATAGTAAAGGAAGCAGCAGAAAGAGGGTGAGTAATGGATGTACAATTTGAAGATTGTTATTAATGTCATGAACTGAATTGTACATGTAGAAATTGTTGAACTGGTGTATGTTTTTCTGTGTATGTTCTCAACAACAAATAAATTATTTTAAAAGTATGGATTTGGTCATTGTTTTGTGCTGGGCTCTATATCAAACAAACTCATCAAGAATACTGTTTTCCATTCATTTGATGAAATACAGATTTCCCATTTAAAAAAACAATATCCCCCCCTCAAAGATCTACTAGAATGGACTTCTTTGCAGCTGGTTAAATTTAGAATACTGAAAATAAGTTTCAGACAAGGTACTTTTCCAAGTCTGGACCTAGAGCATTTTCGTTTGCGGGTAAGCTGGTGTGATATACTGTTATTAAACTCACACACCCGCACATTTGTTCAGGCACATACAAGGGAAGCAAACACTTGCAACCCTGCTGGCTTGCACAGCAGCACTGTGGATGCTGCTGCTGATGACAGCCCCTCCCTTTGAGTGCTGACAGACTTCAGGGAAAAGCTGTGCCAAAACTTTTAGTATTTTCCTCTTCAATTCTCCAGTTGAGATATTCCCTGAAGCCTGTGGCCCCACCCTTTCTGTTCTTCGAAGTCATTTGTAAATTGACAGTCTATAACATGCAAAAAATGATGTAGACAGATAGTAAATGCATCCAGCCACAAAAGGAAGCAATACATAAGTCAAAACAATATTTATCTACTGAATTCCGCACTGCCTATGGAACAAAACAGTTCATGAAAAATAAACAAAAAAAGAACATGAGGAACAAAAAAGTGAGAATACATAATCAGGTTGACTGTCTTAGACAAGGCTTTTTGGTGAGACAGGGCAGAAGGCTACTTGGATTGGTGTCAGAAAACCAGGGATTTATTAAAAGAAATGTCGTTTTAAAAGAAATGGGTCTCGATAAGGGACTGAAACCAAGAACTGGGAGCCAATGGAAACCAGTAGTACTCGCCTTGTGTATTGGGGACCCCAAACTCTTATTGAGGCTTTTTCTCTGAGCTTCTACTGACCCACTATGTCAGCTTGAGACCAACGGAGGCTGCTTGTTGTACCCCCATGTTAGGCAATGAATTATGTGCCTCTCCCCCTGGTGTGATGCTGTAGGATAAGCACTGGACTGTTAACCACAAGGTTCATGGTTCAGATCCACCAGTCACTCCTTGGAAACCCTATACAGGGTCACTATGAGTTGGAACCTACTTAACAGCAATTAACAACAACAACAATGCCCCCCTCTCTATACTCCCAGTACGTATTGGAATCCTAACCTCTGTACCTATGGATGTAATACCATTTGGGAATAGGGTATTCTTTGCTGTGTTAACTAGGTCATATCAGTGCAGGGTTTGTCTTAAGCCTAAAGACTTTTAAGATATAAAAAAAGCAGATTAGACACAGAGAGAAGGAAGTGGGCAGAAGTGATATGTGTAACTTCTAGGTTATGCTGTTTAAAACAAAGGAGTGAGCCCTCACCTTCTTCTTTTCCCCCCTTGCTGTGTCAGTGTAGATAATATGCAGGAGCTGAAGCCATTGTCTTCAACCTAGAGACGGAGCTGCAAGAAAGGATGGCAGAACAAAAAGATAGAAAGAACCTGGATCCTCAGCTCCAGGAAGCCACCATATTAGTTCTAGATAACCTAAGTTCAGATTTTTATATGAGATGGAAACATACTTCTGTTTTGTTTGAACTGCTGTTATATGTGGATCTTTGTTAAAGAGGCCAGACCTTACTTTCTCTGCTCCACTATATACAACAAGGACAGAGACTACCTATAGCTTCCAGATTTACAAAACCTCATCTGAAGAAACTAAACAAGAATTTCAGCTTTAAATACCTAGATAAATAATTGATTGGGCCAACTTTGGTCTTCTAGTTAGCAAAAGTAAGAGGGGGAGTCAAATAATATACTTCTTGCTGCATGGGCTGTCCCTGTGGGAAGCAGTAAGGTGTATGTGTGGCCAGAGCAGTTCTCAGAAAGGATCAACTATCTAACTTTATTGACCTATGCTTTTGTAATGAGAACAAATATTCCTAGAGGCATTTATGTAGTGTTTTAGAAATAAATAATGTATAACATGTAAAAGCAAAGTAATGCAGTAAATAGATCTGTGAGTGAGAAAGAAATTTCAGAAACAGGAAAGGAAACTAATAAGGTGGCCAGGCTGGTTAGAGGGTGACCCTGTCCTTCCACACAGATTTTCCAAAGCTACTTGTTCTGTCACCCTGGGTGACAACCCCAAATGCAGGAGAATTGTTCTTTAGTCAAGAATATTCCAGGATTCTGTAGAATAAGCACTGGACTGTGAGCCACAAAGGTCGGCAATTCAAGTCCATCAGCCTTTCCATGGGAGAAAGATAAGGCTTTCTGTTCCTGCAAATATTTACAGCCTCAAAAACCCTACACAGGGTTGCTATGAGTTGGAACCAACTCGACAGCACTTAACAACATGTTCTCTTGCAAGACCTTCAAGCCAGACATAATTACTATGAGTGTATGAGATCTGTTTGATAGGTAGGAGAGTTTTAGATGGAAGGAAAGAATATCAGGATTTTTGGCATATTGATGTTTTCATTCCCAGTAAATGAAATAGTAATATTAGTCAAGAATGTTTTCTTGATAAAGAAGGACTTCCTTGTACCATCATCTTCTCTCTTCTCCTGTTCTCTCCTGAAGCCAGTAACAAACCATAGCCTGTAATAGGTAAGAGAATGGGCTCTGGAGCTACACTGCTGGGGCTCTCAAATCCCCATGGGTAACTAGGGAATGTCACCTATCCTTCTGGGCCAAAGTTTCTTCTCTATAAAAGAGATATTCAAGTAATAGTAGTACCCACCTCACAGGGATATGTGAGGATTCAAAAACATTCTATGGAAAGTTTTGGTGTGGTGCTTTAGGATAAGCACTGGACCACTAACCACAAGGTAGGTGGTTCAAGCCCACCAATCATTCCTTGGAATCCATATACAAGGGGATAGACTCAGCACTTAACAACAACAACATATGGAAAGTGTTTAAAAACATTGCCTGTTACACAGTAAGTGCTATGTAAGCATCAAAACTATCATTATTAACTTGTTGTTGTTGTGTAGTGTCGAGTCAGTTCTGACTCATAGCAACCCTGTATAGGGTTTCTGAGAATGGTTGGTGGGTTTGAAACCGCTAACCTTGTGGTTAGCAGTCCAATGCTTATCCTACATGCTCTCATTATTAACTAAGACTATAATAAATCAATTATTCCCTCATTACACAAGTATTTAGTGAGCCCTGTCAGTTTGAACAAAAAGGTCGGTGGTTCAAATCCACAAGCTCCTCCTCAGAAACCTTATACAGGGTCACTATTAGTCAGAATCGACTCGATGGCACTTAACAATAGCAACAACAACAACTTAATTCCAGTTGTAAAGACTTAATGTCTAAATTTAAGGAGCACACAGTCTAGAAGAAGGAGAGACTAAACAAACAATACTGAGCCGTAGTTCTATGAGCGGAATCACAGACTGGAAGTCATAAGCAGCCAAAGATGTGTACTTAACCAGACTGAGGGGAACAGAGAAGGCTTCCATGAATGGGTGCCTGGTGAGCTCAGTGAGAGCTGGGCAGAGCACAAGAAGACCATGTAGAAGAAGACTTTCTGGACATAAGTGTATTCCTAAATTACTAAAAGCAATTCATTCACTAGAACATAAAACATGATGGTGGAATGTTCAAAGCCTGAGGAGCCGTTTGTCTGAGCTTTTTGCCTGAGCCTTTTGTCACCAGTTAATGAGACATTCTATATGAAGCAGGATTTGCAAAATCCTAGATGTTGGCAGTTCATCTCAGAAGTACAGGTGAGTTGTACAATAGGAGAAACAGGCTAATCATTCTCAGATATATGTGTTTTAGTTAAATAAAAGATGTCAGAACATCTAGATTTTTCCTGTATCTTTTGAAATAATAAAACCCAAGCAGGGTAAGCCATGACACTCAAGTCAGGGACTTTGTCTTACTTGCTGTTTTCTTCCCAGAGTCTAGGACAATACTAAGTGTACAGTAGAAACACAATATAGACTTGTGAAATGAATGAATTGCTTGAAATAAATGTTGTTGTTGTTGTTGTTAAGTGCCGTCGAGTCAGTGCCGACCCATAGCGACCCTGTACAGGGTTTCCGAGGCTGTAAATCTTTACGGGAGCAGAAAGCCTCATCTTTCTCCCGCGAAGCAGCTGATAGTTTCAAAC
>NW_006408520.1:16690117-16692209 GCF_000296735.1 Chrysochloris asiatica
AATCTTCACACAATTCATAATAAATTTTTTTAAATGAAAAAAAAATGTAGGTGAGATATATTCAAGGTCATATTTTGACTCTAGTGGACTTGTTTTAATTTTCTTCACCTTCAGCGTAAACATGCACACAAGCAATTGATGGTCTCATCTACAGTTCTGTGCCAACCTCACTATAGTTGCTATATCTGAACCCAATGCTGCTGTCATTATGCCAATCCATATCATTGGTGGTATTACTCTTTTTCTCCAACTGTCTACTTTACCAAACTTTTATAGGGACTGATCCCTCCTGATAACATGTCCAAAGTATGAGAGACGAAGTCCGAACATGTTGGCTTCCAAGGAACATTCTGGCTGTACTTCTTTCAACACTGATTGGTTTGTTCTTTTGGCAGTCCACGGTACTTTTAATATTCTCCTCCAACACCGTGACTCAAATGAATAAATTCTTCCACGGTCTTCCTTATTCACTGTCCAACTTTTGCATGTATATGAGGTTAGTGAAAAATGGCTTGGATCTGGCACACCTTAGTCCTCAAACTGACATCTTTGCTCATCAACACTTTAAAGGGGTCTTGTGCAGCAGATTTGCCTATGCTGGAGAGCAAGTTTCAGAGTCTCTTCTGACATCCATTTTGGTCTTTTCCTATCTCCGACAGAATTGTATTTCAAGACAGATCTTGATATGCTCTTTTTGATGATGAATGCAACACCATTCTTCTTCAATTTGTCGTTCTCAGCATAGTAAACGAATGATTGGATGGCTCAGGATGGCCAATTTAGCTTACTACTTCTCAGGACCATTTTACCTTACTAATTACTAAGTCCATTTTAGCTTACTAATTCTCAGGACTGCCACTTGTCTGTCAGTTTGTCATATAACGGAGGCTTGTATGTTGGTATGATTCTGGAAGCTATGCCACCAGTATTTTAAATACCAGCAGGGTCACCTAAGATGGACAAATTTCAGCTGAGCTTCCAGATGAAGACAGGCAGGGAAAGAGGAACGACAGACTACTTTCAAATATTTAGTCACTGAAAACCTTGTGAATAGCAGTGGAACACTGTCAGCACCAGAATATTGGATAGTGGAACATGATGAAGAGCACCACAGTATTGTCCGAAATAGTGCTGGAAGATGAGCCTCTCAGGTTGGAAGGCATCAAAATGAGACTGGGAAAGAAAAGACCTGTCTCCTCACGTCAAAGTTGACCACGATGACACAAATGGAGTAAAGCCTTCAGGACCTTCATTTCCTGATGGGCACAACTCAAAATGAAGAGAAATAGCTGTAAACATCCAATAATAATTGGAACATATAATGTATGAAGTTAAGAATCTAGGAAAATTGGAAATTGTCAAAAATGAAATGGAACACATAAACATTAATATCATAAGCATTAGTGAGTTGAAATGGACAAGTATTGGCCATTCTGAACCACTGTTTTGTTCTGTTGTGCATAGGGTTGCTATGAGTCAGTACTGACTTGATGGCATCTAACAACAATAACAAGTCTCAGGATATTAATCTTTATGCATTTTGGATGACTTCCAGTTTTCCTAGATTCATACTTCATACATTCTACATTTTGACTATTAATGACATTTGCAACTGTTTCTTCTCATTTTGATGTATACCCCACCAGCAAATGAAGGTTCAGAAACCTTTACTCCATCCACATCTTTATGGTCAACTCTACTTTGAGGAGGCAGCTCATCCCTTGTCCTATTTTGAGTGTTTTCCAATCTTAGGGTTTCATCTACTGGTATTGTATGAAACAATGTCCTGCTGCTTTTCAGTGATAAACCATTTTGAAGTGGTCCTGCCTCTCCTTTTTTGTAGTCTGTCTTAGACTGGCAGTTCATCTGAAACCTATCTACCATGGATGTCCCTGCTGGTATTAAAAATACTAGTGATAAAAGCTCCAGCATTGCATCAATATGCAAGCCACCATAACACAACAAACTTACAGATAAGTCATATATATATATAGTTGTTGTTAAGTGCCATCAAGTCGGTTCCGACCCATAGCGACCCTGTACAGGGTTTCCGAGGCTGTAAATCTTTATGGGAGCAGAAAGCCTCATCTTT
>NW_006408520.1:16692741-16694329 GCF_000296735.1 Chrysochloris asiatica
ATATATATATATGTATAGTTGTGTGGTGTCTAGTCAGTTCTGACTCATGACAACCCTGTATAGGATTTCTAAGAGTGACTGATGGGTTTGAACTGCCAACCTTATACATTTGTTGTTGTTAAGTGCCATCAAGTTGGTTCTGACTCATAACGACCCTGTATAGGGTTTCCGAGGAGCAGCTGGTGAGTGTGAACTGCCAACCTTGTGGTTCAAACTGGCTTTATCCTACAGTGCCACATAAGGACATATACATATATATGGCTTCAAAAAGTTTGTGGAAACATGAAAGTAAAAGATAATGGGTTTTCACCAATTGTTTGAAGTTCCCTGGTATGAATCTATGTATATAAATTAAGAGACTGTATCTATATAAGTAAACTGTATTGAGAGTTCTAAAAAGAAACAGAATTTAATAGCTAGATTGTTGAAGTTGATTTGCCCCCTCCTGTTTAATTTTTGCAAGAAAAAAGTAAAACCAATCAACTCAAAGACAAATTTAAACAGACGAAATGGATTGTTTTGTTTTTACATTTAGACTATGCCTGTAAATCTTACCTATACCCTCATCAAGCTGAGAACTGAAAGCAAAATTCATTCCCATAACTTTACAAAACAGTTTCCTTGAAAATTTTTTTGAAAGAAAACATTTAGGTGGGGTCAAAATATTATTTTAATCCATGATCATGATCCAAGTAATTTCAAATGCAAAGTTGGAGGAAGAAATGGAAAACTAGTCTAGTGGCCAATTATAAATACACAAAAAAGAGTGGAAAAATTCTTTCCTATTATGTTGACCACATTCCTCCCCCAAAATCATAGGGATCCCAGTTGAATAAGCATTATAAAATAATAGGTGCTTATTTATCTAGAATGGAAGCCACATACTTAATTTTATTTTCTGGATGAGTTATATGATGCACCAGTCAAGAATATGTATTTTTAAATCTGTTAAGTACTTAACTAATCTGGGTTTATTTTAATCTTTCTTTAATTCAGAATTTCAGACAGGATTTTTCAGGACCTCAAATCACTGTTATTCTTTAAATGCCAAAATCCTTAAGGTTTTCAAAGTCCCGCTTGATTGACCTCTCCTTTTTTCTCTTGTTGTTCAGGCACTTCTCTCTGTTTCTAGATTCTTCCAAGATCCTTCTCTCCATATGCAACTTTCTCTGCCAAGACTGTACTTCCCACATACATCTCAACTTTTAGGTCACCTCCTCAGAAATACCTTCCCTACCACTTTTTCTGAAGCACTTCACATGCACTCTCTAGATTTACTGTCTCCACCATGATCATTGGTTCCTGAATTTATGACCTTTATCCTTGTGCTTATTTATGGTCTGTGCCCTATGTACCACTGGACTGAAAACTCCTTAAGAAAGGAACCTTAACTATCTCATTTACTGCTGATTCCCCAGGTCCTACAAAGGAGGCACTCAACAAATACATATATGTATACTCATATGTACACTGTTAAGTGCCATGGACTCGGTCCCGACTCATAGCAACCCTGTGTAGGGTTTCTGAGGAACGGCTGGTGAGTTTGAACCACTGACTTTGCAGTTCAAACCAACCTAGTGGTCCTGTG
>NW_006408520.1:16694806-16696460 GCF_000296735.1 Chrysochloris asiatica
AGAGCACAAGAAGACCATGTAGAAGAAGACTTTCTGGACATAAGTGTATTACTAAATTACTAAAAGCAATTCATTCACTAGAACATAAAACATGATGGTGGAATGTTCAAAGCCTGAGGAGCCGTTTGTCTGAGCTTTTTGCCTGAGCCTTTTGTCACCAGTTAATGAGACATTCTATATGAAGCAGGATTTGCAAAATCCTAGATGTTGGCAGTTCATCTCAGAAGTACAGGTGAGTTGTACAATAGGAGAAACAGGCTAATCATTCTCAGATATATGTGTTTTAGTTAAATAAAAGATGTCAGAACATCTAGATTTTTCCTGTATCTTTTGAAATAATAAAACCCAAGCAGGGTAAGCCATGACACTCAAGTCAGGGACTTTGTCTTACTTGCTGTTTTCTTCCCAGAGTCTAGGACAATACTAAGTGTACAGTAGAAACACAATATAGACTTGTGAAATGAATGAATTGCTTGAAATAAATGTTGTTGTTGTTGTTGTTAAGTGCCGTCGAGTCAGTGCCGACCCATAGCGACCCTGTACAGGGTTTCCGAGGCTGTAAATCTTTACAGGAGCAGAAAGCCTCATCTTTCTCCCGCGAAGCAGCTGATAGTTTCAAACTGCTGACCTTAAGGTTCACAGCCCGATTCGTAACCACTACGCTACCAGAGCTCCTTTGAAATAAAATGTAGATATTTTAAAAGCACCATTTGTCAATCCTTGATCATCCTTTGTGGGTGATGCTAACTAGAACAGTATTTTGACTGAAGGAGTGGGAAAGTTATATATTACTCAAAGTCTTTTGGATCATTTATAAAAGACTCAGCAGTCCTCCGGAAGTAACACTGTACCTTCTTCATACTCACAACTCTGTGAAGAACCAGTAAGACACAGATATAAAACAGAACCCCTCTTCATTTATTTAAGGTGATGAAAGATGGGAATCACTACCAACACTAATTGTGGGATAACAAATAATGTATGCCAAGATAAGAATACATGACTAAATAGACTATAAGGTAAAGAACTATAAATAAAGCAAGTGCAGTTTCACCTTGAGAGCCTGTGTTGAAAATAACAACACCTTATCATTTTTATCTCACACAACTATTGTGATTGTTAAGTGTTATTGTGTTTTCATTGTTATTGTATTGTTAAGTGCTTTTGAGTCATCTCTGTCTCATAGCAACCCTTTGCATGCAAAATGAAACACTGCCTGGCTCTGTGCCTTCCTCACAATTGTTGTGCTTGTGCCCATTGTTGCTGTCACTATGTCAGTCCATCTAGATGGAGTCTTCCTCTTTTCTGATGACCCTTCACTTTACCAAGCATGATGTCCTTCTCCATGATGCTCTCATGACATGTGCAAAGGATGAGAGACAAAGTCTTGCCATTCTCGTTTGTAAAGAGCATTCTGGCTGTACTTCTTCCAATACAGATTTGTTTGTTCCTATGACAGTCCATGGTACTTTCAATATTCTTCACTAACACCATAATTCCAATGCATCAATTCTTTTAAAGTCTTCCTTATTCATTGTCTAACTTTCACATGTGTCATAGTTAAGGTTTTGTGTCAACTTGACTGGGTCAGCACCACCCAGAATTCAATCTAAAACAAAAGAGTCCTGGTGTGGCACTATAGGATAAACACTGG
>NW_006408520.1:16696560-16697626 GCF_000296735.1 Chrysochloris asiatica
AGCACATAACCACCATACTAGTAATTTTAATACTATTCGATGAAGTGCCTACTTTCCAAGTCTTCGTTGCCAAAAAGTAAACAATTTTATTTAAAGAAACAAAAACCCTAGCCACTTTCAGCATAAACTGGAAATGCTGTTCTTTGTCAGAACAGTGCTATGTTCTGAAATTTAGACCAGTCACAAAACTATTTTGATAATTTGATGCAAAAACAGAAATTGTATTTCAGTAGGGAACTCTGACCTTTACAGTTTATAAAGACATTAAACTGCTTTCATATTTTGATAAGGAGCCCTAGTGACACAGTGGTTAAGTGCTCAGCTGCTAACTAAAAGGTTAGCGTCTTGCTCCTTCATTGAAAGATGTGGCAGTTTTCTTCCATAAAAATTAAACAACAACAACAACAACAGATTACTGCCTATGTGTTGATTTTGATTCACAGCAACCCTATATAGACTGTAAATCTTTATGTAAGCAAATAGCTTCATTTTTCTCCCAAGGAGCTGATGGTGGGTTTGAACTCTGACCTGGAAGTTAGCATTCTAGTGCTTATCCTATTGCTGTTGGTCAGTGCCATTGAGTCAGTTCCAACCATAGCAACCCTGTATAGAATTTCTGAGAAGCACCTGGTGGGTTTGATCTGCTGACCATGAGGTTCGCAGTCCAGTGCTGATCCTCCAGTGTCCCATCAGGAGCCCAGTGCTTATCCTACAGCTTTAGAAACCCTGTGGGGCAATTCTATTCTGTCCTATAGGGGAGTTGGAAGGCAACCAGTTTGGCTTGTTTGTTATTTTGATATCATCTTAAATTGAATTATATAAGATTTTTGATAAGAAACCAAGAAGACTGGAATGTGACACTGGAATGAGAATTATTTCTTACTTCAAAGAGATGGCTGTGCTAAGGTTCTGGTTGATAACTCTAATCCTTACAAGCAAAAACATTCACTTTTACACTATATTGTTATCAAAATCAAGAGCACAAATTTTTGTAAATTATTATTAAGTAACTATAGATGATAGGGTCTGAATCGTTTTAATCCTCTTTCTCTTAGGAGACATTGTT